>NC_064639.1:886276482-886876482 GCF_023864345.2 Schistocerca serialis cubense
CATCTCAGCTTTCTCCTTTACGAAATGTTCCTTCGGGCTGGATTCAACTCGAGACGGGCCGCTAAACGCATATCGTTTCTGCTAGAGCACGGACGCCACAGACGCAGAAATCTGTATTACGTGTATGACTTCCAGCACTGTTCAAAGTTCTTTCCAGCTTGTCTCTACATTGGGCCGTTACAGATAGTTACGTCAAATATACTGAAAACAGTACGGAAATCTCTCCAGCACAGTTATAAAGGACTCAAAAATGAAATAAACGTACCATTTCACAAGCACCAGACCAAGAATATACATCAACAGCTGAATCAAACGAATAAAGGCCTCCTACACACTTTTCCATTCTAACGTGATTATCCGACTGCTTCATCAGAAAACTGGCAGTTGATTTAATTGTTACATCAACCAAGACATATCGCCACATGCCATTACTTAATCGGGTGCAGCTAGAATAAAAATAACATTTTTGCCTAACTTCCCTGTAGAAATAACATGTCTAGGGTTCTTGGTCATATGATAATAATCTGAAAATATTTGTACGTATCTTCTAATTTATTGCTTCCAGATACTTCAGAAAAATTCACAATTTCTTTACTATCATCGTTTCTGCTCTGCAGATAATTTCAAATACCGTCTTCCACTAATTACGGCAATATCTAAGTCATAATTGTACCAACAGCAACAACCATCATACATACTAACTGACTAGTAAGTAGTAGTGACTATTCTGGACTGACTCCGACCATAATATAGAAAAATAACCATTTGTTATGAAAATTACATTGTTGATGCTGTTACAATAATAATGCTACAATGAAACATTACGTACTTAATAGAACCTTGTGCGTAACTGTATGTTTTAGAATAAAGTAGGAAAATGTTTGACATATATTTTACAATAATTTGACTTTTATGCAAAATTTCGTAAAATATAGATTATGAATACTTTCTTTTTAAGTCTGTAAATTGGTGTTAAGCACATAATTATTTTAATAGTTACTATTTACAGAGGCTTCAATGCTAAAGCTACTGCATTTGGTGCATCCAACTATCTTACGAATCTTGTTAAGATTATTATCTACTGAACTGCTTGCAATTTCAATAATTAGTCCCACAGTAACAGCGTTTTTCTAGAGCTTTCTATTCGTAAATTACACGTGAAAATAGCTACACTGCGAAAATCGCTTTAATATTTTAACTCAGTTTCATTCATCACAATCAGTGTTTTAGAAAGCCTGCAATTAGGTCACCGTGCAATGTTTCATTATTTAAATTACGTCTGTATTCTTTTACATTTGGAAACTTCATTTCAACCAATTTACAAAGTCGCAAATACTTAACTGAAATTTATTATAATTTGTGATTTCGATAATGACGCCTTCTGTTTATCGTCGGAAGGCATATAATTCGCAGTTCTTCCATAGGACATTAAACAACAAATGACAAGTGTGAAATGGTGTCATATAATAATAATAATAATAATAAATACTCAATTCAGTCTATCGTTTTTTTGCTAATCAGACGAATCGTATACTACAATAAGTGAATCACCATCTCTTTACATTACACCATGCGTTACGACCAGCTTCGAAATGCATCCATGTTGCTCCTGAGTGTTTTCTAATCCTATCAGCCCACTTTCCATGGGATCAGCTTCTTTGCTTTTTCTCACTTCTTGCAGCAAATAAATTCTATGCTTCTCCAGCTGACCGTTCACTCAGCTCCATCTCATTTTCAGTGCGATCATAATTACTGAAAAGATGGAACAACAATATCATAGACAAAAACCAAATTGTGTAAACCCAAAATCAGAAAAGCGGTAAAATAAAGTTGTTAATTATCATCACAACTGTTTAATCTTATCAAAGAAGAATCCATCGAGATCTTCAGAGCAAAACATGTGGAGTTATAAAGTCGATGAAATTCACATTCACTGCATAGGATTAGTGGATGGTTTTGTCCTGATAGCTGATAGTGTAAAACAGTTGCACAGTACAGCTTTTAAATTTGTAGTAACATAATGTTTCTTGCCAGGAAACATTATAAATGCACGACTACAAGAGTAGTGGTAGTTATGCCCCTAACATCAAGTATCAGTATGCAGCACTACACTAGTATTGTCTTATTTAGTGACTGACCGTATATGCCAAGGTCCTTCTTATTGTAGGCTTTAGGTGAATAACATTAATCTCTGAAAATGACTCGTGCAGCAGGCTCGTAAATCGATAGAATAAAATGGTCCGAAAACCGATTTCAATTTCCAACCTATCAGATGAGGTTATGAAAGGTGGCAGTTTGTAACTTTAACTAAACCTCATTCGGTGATGCTTTCATTATTGAATTAATCTGATAATAAAGAAATCTTCAGTAATGAAGGCATCTAGGTAATATTACAACACTGCAAATGTTTACTGTCGTGAAGTTACAGTACCTTCATCTTGTGTTCCACATAGCTACAAATAACACAAATATTTTAGCAATGTAAAATATCGTCAGGAAGCAAATTCTGAATTAGTCTCTACAAACTCTAATGCAGAAGTGGGTTTTTAAATTGCCGCTATTTTTCGTATAATTTCCCATAGTCAGCGAGTAGAATGAACGTGAGTACAAAGCGATGTTTGATTCACGTGCAAGCGTCTCTGGAATCCAACTCGCCAAGCAAACTAAAATATGGAACTCGTGAAAAATGGCTCCTAATAAAACAATATATTATAATAATCCCGCAAAAGCTTCAACTTGCCAAAAAAACAAATATTAGCATGCGAATCAAAGGTGACAAGGGTATCGGACATCAAAATTAAATGAAATAAATAGAGTTTTGTTACCAAGTTTGTTATTTAGGAATCTCAATCATCAAAGGCAGGACAGGCTGCAAGGAAGTTAGAAAATGAATTGCAACAGCAATTTCAGTGAAAGAAACAAGTCGTTCAGAGCAGAAAAGAAAAAACAGTTAGCCGACGCGTCCACCTTGTTGTGAAAGCTGGACACTGATGGAGATGGACTAAACACGTTCAGAAGCGATGAAGGTGCGGTCCTGGAGAGTCAATGATCAATGTAGCGAATACTGGTAGGACAGCAGAACTTCGATTGAAGAAATGATTTGCAAAATGAGAAGATTCCAAAAGCACAGCTAGGAAATAGATTTCCTATGGGTGAAAGCTCATACAGGGGTTCGCTACAGCGAACTTATTGATAACCTAGCTAAGAGGCACTCTACAAAACCTTCATAAGGCCTCTGTTTAAATATGCTAATGTCCTCCTAGGAGGCTTGCGGTACTCAGATGCCAACAAACTATGTTCAGGGAGGCACCTCTAGCGCAGCGTAACTGCATTACACCGAAGGCCAGCCACTGGTCGAGTATATGAAATCACAATAGCTGAACCGTCACAGTCAAGACGAGTACAGGTAAGAGCCCGATTTGGCCTGCACATGTTACACAACAGAGTTGGCAAAAGAGTGTGTAAGCACGTGTAAGAAATAGGCCAGACAACTGTTATACGTGTAGCAGCACAGACATATAGGTAACTCAACAACTACCCCCTTACTCTATGAGGCTTCGGGATTGCAGCCGGATGATGTTGACTTCTTGCCACAATAGTTCGGCTAGCAACCGTCCGGCCATTTTCAGATGAGTATCCGCTACTGTGGATTGGCCGAAATATTGTGGCAAAATGTCAACATGGTCCGGCTGAAAACCCGAAACCTCGTAGAATATTCAGTACACCGGGAAAACTTCAAGAATTACAACTACCCACCCTCCTTATTTCCAGCCACTCATGACAAAGAACTAAGCCACACCGGCACTTAAACTAAAAATTTTGATTGTATTACCTACACTGAACTAAATTAAACATAACTTCGCCATAAGACCGCTCATAAATGGAGTTTAATGAACTCCTTCACCAAGATTTTTGAAAATTTACCGGTGTAAAGAGTATTCCATGAAGTTTCAGGACTGCAACCGGATTACGCGTGCGCCTAGTCACCAAAGATGAAGCAGTATTCCAAGAGGGCACGCAACTCGACAGAGGTCGCTCATGCATCTGCTGCCTTCGAGAATGCGTCTCCGTGCCACTTTGTTGTACAACGTAGTTAACTCAGTGCAGTATGGCTTCACTTTCTCTTGCATTTATAAAATTATAAACATTAAGAATTTAAAAAAATGTAAGAGTTGTTGTAAACTCTTCCGTAACAAAATTTATAAGCACTTTAAGTTCGATAAAGAAATTGTGACAAGTTCAAATTAAAGCTTGTAACCCAAATGAAAGGGGCAATAAGCAAGCTTCGAAGCAGTCTGCCTCCCTCCATCGGAAGATGCAATGAGAAATGCTTTTCTTTTTCGACTTTTTTTAAAGAGACCTAAGAGAGTATCCCAATCATGAGTTTAGAAACAATTGAGGGATACACGGTAAAGAACTATGAAAATGAAGGTAACACAATACTGCAGTTTCGTATGATCCGTTGACGTTTAACTAATAAGGTACCATAACAGTGAAGTTTGCAACTATGATGACAGGAGATGGGAAACTGAAAGCCTATTATAAAATGTGTTGAAAAAAGCATATTACTGTCATCAGCTGTACAACTGTATGTTTATTCTCTAACGGTTTCGTTTATTACAGTCATCTTCACCGGAGAAAAACAGAGTACATCAACGGATCAAACATACATTTTCGTCAAATTTGACCCAACCAAATGTACAACATATATAACTGTCATAGTAGTCTGTCTTAACACAGTCCATATACGCTGATAAGCCAGAAAATTATGACCACTACCGACCGCGACTTGGATGCCTCCTGGTGGCGTTGCGGGCACATAACGCGGTAAAACGAGTATGTAAGTGGAGGAGACAATGACGGGGGATCACATAGCGAAGATGTGGGCTGCGAATGGGGAAATCCATTGAGATAGGCGACTCTGACAAAGGGCAGATCGTTATTACGCAGAGCCTGTGAACGAGTATCTCGAAAATGGCGGAGCTGGTCGAATTTTCACGTGCTACTGCCGTGAGCATCTACGGAAAGATGTAAACGGAAGTGAAACTACCACTAGGCGCTAAATGGTTGGACGTCCACGACTCTTCACAGAATGTGGGGTTCGGAGGCTTGTATGCTCTGTAGAGTAGGATAGATGGTGATCTGTGATATCTCTGCGGAAAGAGGACAATATTGGTGCACGCACAAGTGTTTCGTAAATTGTCGAACATGGAGCTCCACACAAGACACGCCTAGGTGTTCACATGTTGACCCAACAACATCGTCAATTACGATTTCGGTGGGCTCGGAACCATCGGGATTCGACTGTCAATCAACTGAAACGTGTCAGCTCTTCGAGTGCTTCACATTGTTGCTCCAATAGGTCGATAGTCGTCTCTACAAACACCGTTATCAAAGTGAAAGGCGGCTCGAAAAACGTGCAGCATGCAACGGACGCAGGCTGGTGGGAGCAGTATTATGCTATAGGCGACATTATTCTTCGCTTACATGGGACCTGTGGTAGTAATCGAAGACACACTGTGAACTACCTCATCCCAGCCGGCCGGAGTGGCCGAGCGGTTCTAGGCGCTACAGTCTGTAAAAGCGCGACCGCTACGGTCGAAGGTTCGAATCCTGCCTCGGGCACGGATGTGTGTGATGTCCTTAGGTTAGTTCTAAGTTTTAGGGGACTGATGACCTCAGCAGTTAAGTTCCATAGTGCTCAGAGCCATTTTACCTCATCCCTGCATGCTTGATGTCTTCCCCGACGACGATGTCCTGTTTCATCAGTGAAATTGTCCGTGTCTCGGTGCTAGAACCGTGCTGCAGTGGTTTGAGGAGCATTATGGTGAACTCAAGTTGATGTCTCGGCCACCAAATTCCCCTGATTTACTCGTAAATACTATGAAACCCATCTGGGTCGCTATCCGGCACCATCACCGCGTACGTAAATCAGCAGCCCGTTATTGATGCGAATTACATGACCTGTGCGTAGATATCTAATGCCACATACACTATGTGATCAAAAGTATCCGGACACTTGGCTGAAAATGACTTACAAGTTCGTGGCGCCCTCCATCGGTTATGCTGCAATTCAATACGGTGTTGGCCCACCCTTAGCCTTGATGACAGCTTCCACTCTCGCAGGCATACGTTCAGTCAGGTGCAGGAAGGTTTCTTGGGGAATGGCAGCCCATTCTTCACGGAGTACTGCACTGAGGAGAGGTATCGATGTCGGTCGGTGAGGCCTGGCACGAAGTCGGCATTCCAAAGCACCCCAGATGTGTTCTATAGGATTCAGGTTAGGACTCTGTGCAGGTCAGTCCATTACAGGGATGTTATTGTCGTGTAACCACTCCGCCACATGCCGTGCATTATGAACAGGTGCGGGATCGTGTTGAAAGATGCAATCGCCATCCCCAAATTGCTCTTCAGTAGTGGGAAGCAAGTAGATTCTTTAAACATCATTGTAGGGCTGTGCTGTGATAGTGCCACGCAATACAACAAGGGGTGTAAGACCCCTCCATGAAAAAGACGACCACACCATAACACCATCGCCTCCGAATTTTACTGTTGGCACTGCATACGCTGGCAGATGACATTCACTGGGCATTCGCCATACCAACACCATGCCATGGGATCGCCACATTTTATACCGTGATTCGCCACTCCACACAACGTTTCTCCACAGTTCAGTCGTCCAATGTTTACGCTCCTTACACCAATCGAGGCGTCGTTTGGCATTTACCGGCGTGATGTGTTGCTTATGAGCAGCCGCTCGACCATTATATCCAAGTTTTCTCACCTCTCGCCTAACTGTCGAAGTACTTGCTGTGGATCCTGATGCTGTTTGGATTTCCTGTGTGATGATCTGGACAGATGTCTGCCTATTACACATTACGATCATCTTCAATTGTCGGCGGTCTCTGTCAGTCAACAGACGAGATTGACCTGCACGCTTTTGTGCTGTACATGTCCCTTCACGTTTCCACTTCATTATCACATCGAAAGCAGTGGACCTAGGGATGTATAGGAGTGTGGAAATCTAGCATACAGACATATGGCACAAGTGACACCCAATCACTTGACCACGTTCGAGCCGGCTGCGGTGGCCGAGCGGTTCTAGGTGCCTCATTCCGGAACCGCGCTACTGCTACGGTTTGAATCCTGCCTCGGGCATGGATGGGTGTGATGTCTTTAGGTTTGTTAGGTTTAAATAGTTATAAGTTCTCGGGGACTGATGACCACAGATGTTAAGTCCTATAGTGCTCAGAGCGATTTGAACCACGTTCGAAGTCCGTGAGTTCCGCGGAGAGCTCCATTCTGCTCTCTCACGATGTCTAATGACCACTGAGGTCGCTGATGTAGATACCTGCCAGTAGGTGGTAGCACAATGCATCTAATATGAAAAAGTATGATTTGGGGTTGTCCGGATGCATTTGATCACATAGTGCACCTCCGCAAACCTACCAACAAACTGTCGGATCCCTGACACGCAGAATCAGTGATCTGTTTCATTCCAAAGGCGGAATGACAAAGTATTTAGCAGGTGGTCATAATGTTTTGGCTCATCAGTGTAACCGCGCTGTGCCTTAGCACAGTTACAGTAGTGTACACTTGGTGATAACTCCATACTTTTTCAAATTATCTAACAGCTGTAGGCAGTCACCTGTTAAAAGTCCTATTATAAAAGGTTGGAAATAACCAAACTGTTCACCACCTGCTAATAGCCCGTAGTAAATCAATAAAATGCAGGGGAACTCTTAGGTAACATATGTCGGGAAAAGGTGGAAGATACCTACCGTCGTTTGATTGTCGCACGGACTCCATCGCAGAAACAGGCATCCCTGGCGTAGAGAAGCAGCTGAAACAGTTGAAAACGAATAAGTCACCAGGTCCAGAGGGAATCCCAATTCGGGTTTACAAAGAGTGCTCTTCGGCGGCTTTGGTCACTTACGTACCTTACATTCATCTAGAATCTCTCGCCAAGTGCATGGTCCCAAGCGACTGGAAAAAAACGGTGGTGATTCCTGTGCATAACAAAGGCAAAAGAACGGAACTGCAAAATTACAGACCAATATCCATAACTCCGGTTTGCTGCATAATTCTTGAACATGTTGTCCGTTCGAATATAACGTTTCCTTGACACGCAAAAAGCTTCTTTGTACAAATCAACACGGTTTTAGGGAGCATAGCTCGTGCGAAACTCAGCTTGCTCTTTTCTCACGTGATACCCTGAGAACTATGGATGAAGGACGACAGGCAGATTCCATATTTCTAGATTTCAGGAAAGCGTTTGTTACGGTGCCCACTGCAGACTCTTGACGAAAGACCGAGCCTACAGGGTTGGTTCCCAGATATGTGAGTGCCTCGAAGTACGGCGAGTGTTCATCAGGGACAAGGATATCGTCAGGAGTGCCCCAGGGAAGTGAGATAGGACCGCTGTTGGTCTCTATATACATAAATAATTTAGCTGACAGGATAGGCAGCAATCTGCGGTTGTTTGCTGCTGATGTTGTGGTGTATGGTAAGGTGCCGGAGTTGAGTGACTGTAGGAAGACAAAAGGCGACTTAGACAAAATTTCCAGTTGGTTTGATGAATGGCAGATAGCTACTGTATAACTGTGGAAAAATGTAAGTTAATGAAGATGAGTAGGAAAAACAAAACCGTATTTTCGAACACAGCATTGGTATAGTGCTGCTTTACACAATCACGTCCATTAGATATCTGAGCGTAACGTTGCGAAGCGATGTCAAATGGAACGAGCTTGTAAGGATTGTACCAGGCAAGGCGAATGGTCGACTTCCAGTTATGGGGAACATTTTAGGAAAGAGTGGTTCACCTGTAAAGGAGACCCTGTATAGAACGCTAGTGCTACCTGTTCTTGAGTACTGCTGGAGTGTTTGGGATCCCGACCAGGTCGGCGAATGTACCAGGGAAGGCGAATGGTCGACTTCCAGTTATGGGGAACATTTTAGGAAACAGTGGTTCACCTGTAAAGGAGACCCTGTATAGAACGCTAGTGCTACCTGTTCTTGAGTACTGCTGGAGTGTTTGGGATCCCGACCAGGTCGGATTAAAGGAAGACATCGAAGCAATTCAGAGGCGTGCTGCTAGATTTGTTAGCGTAGGTTCGATCATCCCGCAGGTATTACGGAGATTCTTCGTGAACTCAAATGGAAACCCCTGGAGGGAAGACAACGCTCTTCCCGCGAACCACGATTGCGGAAATTTAGAGAATCGATTTTTCAAAAGCCGAGTGCAGAACGATTCCACTGCCACCAGCGTACATTCCGCGATAGGACCGCGAAGATAATACAAATTAGGTCTTGTACGGAGGGTTATAGATATTCGGTTTTCTCTCGCTCTGTTTGTGAGAGGAACGGGAAAGGAAATGACTAGTAGTGGGACAAGGTACCCTCCATCATGCACCGTACAGTGGTTTAAGGAGTATGTATTTAGAAGGTGTTGGACCAATAAAGGTGCATTAATTCATAAATTCACAATAGCTTTTTTTAATCTAAATAGATTCTCAGATATATGACATCTGCAAGTTTTAGCTGTAATGATTAGATTGTATCATATAAAGAAATGCACATACCTATATTTCAATGTCAATATAAATTGTAAATATTTTGAACACAAACATCCGCGTAAGTGTGTGTTAAGACTGGATGCATTATAATTTTTCATTGGGAAAGTAAGCCACCTGGTCAAGTCGCATGAGTTTTTTATCTTAATTGCTTCCATAAGATCGCATGTTAACCTACAAACATGTGACATTACAGTGTACTGGAGCATGTAATATAAATAATAAAAATAAAAAACAGTATGTTATTTAAATAAAATAATGCAGTCTTGTTAATGGCAGTCTATAAGAGTTGAACAGTGGATTCGAACGACACATCGCTTGTTAACATTTCCAGAGTACAGTACACCAGAATATGCAAATAACTTATTTGAAAAATTCGTCTTCTTCTGCACTTCAGGCATTTGCCTGTAGCGTAACCCTGCTTTTCCTCGACCTTCATTGCCTTTTTCTCCCTTTAACTGCGTATCTTATGATGTTTGAGAGATAATCTTTCGCTACTGTGTTTACTGCTTTGAGAAATCTCATTTCCGATGGCTGAATTCCACTTTCTTGAGCTAAGGTTAACTTCCATAAAATAAGGTAGGAAGAGCTAGCGACTTACGCATATTGCAAAGGTATCTGCTACCGTGTTTTGGTTTTGAGGAAGCTATATATTGAGGATTTCGCTAGATTCAGTGACTCTAGAAAACGAGCCTGTAACAGGAAACCTACGTCGTGTAAAATAAAAAGCTGTGGAATAGAGAGAAAACTTCAGGAGTTGCAAGTCCAGCAAAATTTTCGCAGTGATTAGGGATACATTTTTCTAATTCCGTTACGGATCACAAAATTTTTTTACATATCAGGTTATCAATTTCTATTAGTAATAGTCATATTCAGACACGAGTACACATAGTTTGCTAATCAGACCGAGTAGGCGTATGTGACAATGGTTAAGTCACAATAATGAGCCAAACCAACTTCGTCTTATGCATATAAAAAATAAGTGCTACATCACAGCTGTAACAGACATTATGTGTCTATGAAAAAAAGTATTAGTTTCAATCTTTTACAACTGTGCATGTGTTACTTAAATTTTATATCTATACGACGAAGCTAGTTTGGCTCTTTATTAAGGCAGAACCATTTTCACATTTGCCGCTTTGTACGGTAAACAAACCATGTGTGCTCAGGTCTGAAGATGGTAATTACTGACCAAAATTAATACACTCATGGAAAAAATATTGCAGCACGAAGAAGGAGTTGTGCGACATAAAAGAAAGTTGATAGGCACGTTCCTACATCTGAAAGATGTCTATTCAAATTTCACGTCAGCCTCATAAAAGTGACGCTAATAGTGCCACTATGAGAATGCAAATCAATTGCTTTAGATGCGCACTGTAACGGTCGTGAGCGTTAGTTCGTTTGAGATTGGACGTGGTGAGGTGCTGTTAGTCAGGAATGCCCTTAAGGCGGCAAAGACGGTTTGTCAACACCTCACTGAGTTTAAAGGAGGTCATGTGATAGCGCAACGAGAAGCTGGATGTTTCTTCTGCGATACTGCAGAAAGACTTGGCTGGAGTGTAGCCACTGTACATGATTACTGGCATCAGTAGTCACGAGAATGGACGGTCGCAAGAAGACCTCTGAACGGTCACGCGGCACTACCGAGAGGGAAGACCATCCTGTTCGGCGTATGGCTCTGGCGCATCGCACTGCATCTGCACCAGCAATTTGAGCAGCTGTTGGCACCACAGTGACAAAACTAACTGTTACAAATCGGTTACTTCAAGGACATCTCCGAGAAAGACTTGTGGCGTGCATTCCAAACCACCACCAATTGCGACTTCAGTAGTGTCAGGCGATAGCTCATTCGAGGGCAGGGTAGAAGTCTGTTGTGTTTTCTGCTGAAAGCTGGTTCTGTCTCTGTGCCAGTAGTTTAAGTGTCTTGGTTAGAAGGAGGGCCGTTGAGAGCCAGCAACCAGCCTGTCTGTGTGCTAGACACACTGGAGATACACCTGGAGCTATGGTCTGGGGTGCGATTTTGTATGACAGCAGGAGGATTCTCGTGAATATAACACACACCCTGATAGCAAATTTGTAAGTCGTTCAGCTGATTCGACGTTTTGTGCTTGCATTCATCCGCAGCATTCCACGGGGTGTTTTCCAACAGGACAACGCTCACCCACATACCGCTGCTGTAACCCAACATGCTCTACAGAATGTTGACATGTTGCCATGCATGTGTCCAATCGAACACATGTGGAACATCATCGGACTACTCCATCGTGATCCACAATCAGCATCAACTGTTACCATATTGACTTCCATCCCACAAACAGACATGTGCTACCAGTACAACACAATGCAAGCATGTTTGCATACTTGCATTCAACAGTCTGGCAGTTAGACCGGTTATTAATGTAGAGTTGCAATGGTTTATCTGGCACTTACATGAATCTGTGAGCTTGGAATGTTCATCACTTAAATACACTACTGGCTATTAAAATTGCTACACCAAGAAGAAATGCAGTTGATAAACGGGTATTCATTGGACAAATATATTATACTAGAACTGACATATGATTACATTTTCACGCAATTTGGGTGTATAGATCCTGAGAAATCAGTACCCAGAACAACCAACTCTAGCCGTCATAACGGACTTGATACGCCTGGGCATTGAGTCAAACAGAGCTTGGATGGCGTGTACAGGTACAACTGCCCATGCAGCTTCAACACGATACCAGAGTTCATCAAGAGTAGTGACTGGCGTATTGTGACGAGCCAGTTGCTCGGCCACCATTGACCAGACGTTTTCAATTGGTGAGAGATCTGGAGAATGTTCTGGCTAGGGCAGCAGTCGAACATTTTCTGTATCCAGAAAGACCCGTATAGGACCTGCAACATGCGGTCGTGCATTATCCTGCTGAAATGTAGGGTTTCGCAGGGATCGAATGAAGGGTAGAGCCACGGGTCGAAGAACATCTGAAATGTAACGTCCACTCTATAAAGCGCCGTCATTGCGAATAAGAGGTGACCGAGACGAGTAACCAATGGCACCCCATACCATCACGCCGGGTGATACGCCAAACACGGATGCGACCATCAGGATGCTGTAAACAGAACGTGGATTCATCCGAAAAAATGACGTCTTGCCATTCGTGCACCCAGGTTCGTCGTTGAGTACACCATCGCAGGCGCTTCTGTCTGTGATGCAGCGTCAAGGGTAACCGCAGCCATGGTCTCCGAGCTGATAGTCTATGCTGCTGCAAACGTCGTCGAACTGTTCGTACAGATGGTTGTTGTCTTGCAAACGTCTCCATCTGTTGACTCAGGGATCGAGACGTGGCTGCACGATCCGTTACAGCCATGCGGATAAGATGCTTGTCATCTCGACTGCTAGTGATACGAGGCCATTGGGATCCAGCACGGCGTTCCGTATTACCCTCCTGAACCCACCGATTCCATATTCTGCTAACAGTCATTGGATCTCGACCAACGCGAGCAGCAATGTCGCGATACGGTAAACCGCAATCGCGATGGGCTACAATCCGACCTTTATCAAAGTCGGAAACGTAATGGTACGCATTTCTCCTCCTTACACGAGGCATCACAACAACGTTTCACCAGGCAACGCCGGTCAACTGCTGTTTGTGTATGAGAAATCGGTTGGAAACTTTCCTCATGTCAGCACGTTGTAGGTGTCGCTACCGGTGCCAACCTTGTGTGAATGCTCTGAAAAGCTAATAATTTGCATATCACAGCATCTTCTTCCTGTCGGTTAAATTTCGCGTCTGTAGCACGTCATCTTCGTGGTGTAGCAATTATAATGGCCAGTTGTGTATGTTACCTAGACAAATGCATTCCCGAAATTTCTTTATTCTACCTTAATTATTTTTTGGTTCAAATGGCTCTGAGCACAATGGGACTCAACTGCTGAGGTCATTAGTCCCCTAGAACTTAGAACTAGTTAAACCTAACTAACCTAAGGACATCACAAACATCCATGCCCGAGGCAGGATTCGAACCTGCGACCTTAGCGGTCTTGCGGTTCCAGACTGCAGCGCCTTTAATCGCACGGCCACTTCGGCCGGCTATTTTTTGGTGCTGCAATTTTCTTTCCGTAAGTATATAAGCCGTGATTTGCAACTGGAATAAAAAATATATACAGGGAAACGTGTGTATCCTTGAGTGCCAAGTCTGAGCTAAAGTCGACATTGTGGCCGGATTGTGAGGGACAGCCCTGTGGCCATTGCGCGCTCGCTGCCACCAGTTTGGCCAGGAACGCGCGTCACGTCGACCTGCTGGAATGCGCACGCGTCACATCCGAGCGATAAACACCCCCCGCCGCTCTCTTCGCTGCGTCCTGCTGTCGTCGCTCCGTCGATATGAGGTCGACATCCGGAAAAGCACCCAGACTCCCCGTTAACTCCGTAGCATCGAGCGGTTATGAGGATATTCCATCCGCATTCTCAGTTCCGGAACAAAGATAATCTAGCACTCTCCCGCTTGTTACCGATTTTGCGGTCTTCAGGCCGAAGACTGGTTTGACGCAGCTCTCGACGGAGGTCTGTCTTGTGCAAATCTGTTCATCTTTGCGTAACTGCAGCAGCCTACATCCACTGGAACTTCCAGCAGCGTTAGAATACTGCAGTCTGGTCTGAGCGCAGGTCCTGAATTCCAGCCAAACAGGAACGCTATCAGTTCATTTTCAGTGTTGTACCATCAAAACCTCTCTCAGGAAGAGTAGGGCAGCATATTACTTCTTCACTCACGAGTCACGTTCAATGAACATGACCGGAAAATAAAATTGGAGCTCTTGCGAATGCATACCGACAGTCGTAATTTTTTTGCGAATAACATGTATTTTCATTTATTACAACGTTTCGACTGCTACTATCATCTCAGAACTCGTGAAACCAAGTTCAATGCCAGTTGAACGAAACAGATCCGTAAGCAATTCTCGTTGCCAAATTGTGTAAAAAAATGAGTCTAAGTAAAACTAAATTCTTATTTCCGCAGGATTGCGTAAGACAAAAGAGCATTCTATAATCATAAAGAAAGTGCTGCTAACATCCAAGTATAAACGTTGAGACCAGAGAAAGATTAGAGGAAAACTCTGTTTGGAATGCAGCTTGTTTATGGGTGCGGAACATAAATGAAACCACCAGGAACCTTTAAAAATTAGCATTACAGAATATGGTTGAAAATAGGACGGACTGATCGAATAAGTGATAAAGGTTTCGGGCTGAAAGTCAGTGCGAAAACATTGTCGAGTAAAGAAAAAAAAGAGACAGAGTTATTGATGAAATAGTACGAAATGAGTCCCTGCTGTGAAAACCATAGTTGAAGGGAGCGTGGAACGAAAGAGTCCCACGGACAGTCCTAAATATAAGCGCGTAAGGCAGCTTATTGCGCAGTAGCTATGTTTAAATGGTAGATGACTGCCAGACGACAGAAAAGCAGAAGTGAATCAAACCAACCTTGGGTTCACGACCGAAACAATATCAATGCAAGCTAAAACCTGATGCTACTAAAATACGGTCATAGCAAATAACATAATTAAAGGGCCTCAGAATTTGAATTTGTGTTGCCTAGAATGTTTAAGGAATCAGCTTTACTCGATTCTTGTACGAGAATGTTGCAACGAATTATACGCTACACAACACTGATGCCTAATCGTAGCACATGTAAACCGAAGGCAAAGTTACTTCGAAGTCGACGAGCGACAATAAGCTGCTGGAATACTCTTTATGTAATACGTTCTTTAATACCTTCTTGTGTATACTTTAACTTACTCGTGTTTCTGAGGCAACCCAGAACCCACCCCTGCGTGCAGCTGCGTCGCGTCCGAGAAGACGATTAATATAAGCCGACGATTGACACTGGAAACGGAAGTTTGGTCCCTTAGAAATTCACACACATTTGAACATTTTTATTCTAGAACTTCCTAACCGCCAACAAGAGTTCACTGTTCTTGTTGGAAAGCACATGGATTCACTGTTCTTGTTGGAAAGCACATGGATTTTAGTATATCACTTCTAACTGCAATTGGGCTACTTTAAGTGATAATGAGGCGAAGGCTTCAGAGCAATTTTTGTCGGATTTCAAGTCGGCCTTTTATGCAAACAATGTTTTATAGAAGCCCAAACGTGTTTCAGCATCTTTGTGCCACTGTCAGCGGATACTTTTTATTCAGTTTTTAATTTTTTCTACGTTGTTGTATTGCGTAAGACCCTCCTACATTACTGTATAGTGGCAGCCTGTCACAGTTTCGAAATATTTCATCTGCATTCTCATCTGTCGTTGAAATGCACAGACAAACACAATACATACTTTTTTGTGGAGCTCCACTCGAAAGTAATACTTTTCTCATTTCACAAAACACAGTGTTCATGTTTTTGCTTTGTACCCAGCCCCTGTAGGTGAAGATCCGCAAAACTATGTGTTTTTGTGTGTTACAACTGATGAGAATGCAGATGCGAAAGGATATTTCGAAACCAACTACGATATTCTACCAATATACGGTAATGTACAGAGGATCCTAGATAACCCAACAATTAAGAACTGAATGAAGAGTACTCACTGAAAATGGTGCGAAGGTGCTGGAACATGTGCAGGTTTATTCAGAAAATTATTTACATAAAGGGCAGACTTAAAATTCAGTAATTTTTTCTGCAAACACGGTTACTGAAAGAACTGCAAAACCAAGTGAGGAAGTGGTTTGATAATGGCTAGAAGAAAAAACTCAGAACAGAATATCAAGAAAACAGCAAATATGGGTTAGATAGCTAGACAAATCAGGATGAAAAGAAGTGACGAATAGGGTTGGATTAAACCTCACAATCAAACAGCGTTCGCTCAGAAAGTGGCCATATCTACAAGCTTTTCGCTTGCTAGCTTGGGACTACGTCTACAGAACGTGGTTCTCAGTGCTTGCTGGAGGAAACATTAAAGGGTGGATTTAAGGGTAAAATTTTTCCGTTGGAGAATGAGCCGGGGAAGACGCAAGAGTTGAATCGTCAACGATTAACAGCAGGTTAAAGCGGAAATCACTTTCCTCTTCATAGCCTGCTCCTTCTTTATCGACAACTGTGAATTCGGTCCGAATCAAGACTGTTGCTCCGGATCCTACTCCGATCCTTTCTCGACTTTGTCTCAGATGTACCATCCGGATACGCGTGAATGAACGATTCAGTTCCATTCTGCATACACATGTCCCCTTTAGTTTAGAAGATCTTCCACAGTTTTGCGAATCAGACGGGTTTGCAGTGTATCTTTTTTCTCTCGCTTCACCTGCGTTTGTCTTGGTCACATCACTGATCAGGAAAGCTGAAGCTTGTTCCTCTGAAATTTTCATTGTAATGTGTCATTGTATCATTTTTGTGTGAACAGAAATGAGCAACGTAGCACTATTGCCAGGGGGACCGGGACTGGGTTCTTGGCACACCGAATCGGAGAAGTTTTCTGCGTCTGGCACTGTTGGCTCCCCTCCCAGTTAAGCTGCGACGTTTGTCGTAAACATAACAATTCAGAGATTACGACTCTATTGTGTCTGTATTGTCAATAACAGGAGGGGGTGGGAGGGGAGGAGGAAGAGAAGTAGAGGAGGAAACTGGTATCCTTTGCAAAAGGGAAAATTGCCGCTATGCTCCTCCCATCTAATTTATTTCTTGCTTTCCCTTCTTCCACAATATTTCGTCCCTCTTCACAGAATTCTTTCATTCTACTTTTCAATTTTATGTTTACTTGCTTCTTATTCTTGTACCAGTTACTCCTTTTTGATTACCTGTTACTCCTTTTTTATGCTTCAGCCGAATTAATCCTTTCTTTTTTTTAAATTCTCTTTGCTTTTTGCCCAAGTCCAACGTCATCAGCGAATCTTTGCAGTGGTCCCTTTACATATTTATCAAACTATAGGTTACATTGTTTCATTGCTTCATCATCATTCAAGCGAAACATGTGATCAATGAAATTTGACATTATCAAATTGGAACATACAGTCTATTTGAAATATACGCTTTTATTCACAAATGCCTTGATCGCATTTGGTGCAGATATTACAGCTAACCGGTCACCACACTATTAGGTCATCACCAGAGCTAAAGTCCGGAGTATTGTTACGGAAGTAGGTCCAGGTGTGGTAAAGTTATCATTGTGGTCACTTACAACCAAGTCGAAACCGGTTAACTGTAAAATATCTGCCAAAAAAGATTGAAGCACTTGTGAAACATTTGACATATTAAATTTATAAATGTTCTAGTACAGTTTTAAAATAAAAACTGTTAAATACAGGGTGTTTCAAAAAGGACTTTAGAACTTTGAAAGTTCATATAAATTGATTCATTGTACCTATAGAGGTAATTTGTAGTGTCAATTTGTAGGGAAATACATCAAGTTTCGCTAGTGCCGAATCGCACCATAAGAGGCGCTAGCGGCAGCTGCGCTAAAGATGGCTGTCTTCACTGGACCCTAGCATGCTAGCTGCGTCTTTTGGTTTGAAGAATCGAAGTCGGCAACAACACTTCAGCGTAATTTCCATACCAAGTACGCTAAAGATACTCCTAACGGCCTACAGTTTATGCGTGACATCAATGTTCTGTAGAAACAGGATGCTGGGTAAGACATGGGAAATCATCAAGTCATCCAAGCACATCTCACGACGTTGCTGAGCGAATGGGACAACGTTTTGTCAACAGCCCTACGAAGTCGACCCGGCGTGCATCTCGCGAACTGCAAATCGACTGCATACGACTGTTGGGCGTGAGTTGAGAAACCGTTTGCATTTGGAACCGTACAGATTCACGATCGTACAAGCAATAAAAGATACTGCTAAAATTGCTCGCAAAAACTTCTGTGTAGATATGTTAAATCGATTACATGAGGATGAACATTTCTTGGACAAAATCATCTTTTCTGACGAGTCGACTTTTCACTTAAGTGGCAAGGTTAACACACGTAACTGTAGGATTTGGAGCAGTGACAATCAACATCAAACGTTGCAACATTTTCGTGATAGCCCTAAACTGAAAGTTTTTTGTGCATTGAGCAAGAACAAAGTGTACGGCCCCTTTTTTTCGTCAGAGAACCGTCAATGGGACGTGTACCTGGATACGTTACAACAATTTTTGATACCACAGATCGATGAGGACCAAGAACGAAATGTTTACTTCATGCAAAATCGTGCATCAACCCACTGTGGCTGACGTCCTGGATTTTCTCAGTGACCGCTTTCCAGGTCAATGGACTGGCCGTGATACGCCAACTGCATAGCCCCCACATTCCCCAGACTTGACACCACTCGATTTTCTTATATCACGGATATCGTGTGCCAGCACCTCTATCTGAACTTAAATCACGAATTTAGGCCGCCACTGAGCAAGTTACACCTGTAATGCTACAGCGAGTTTGGGTAGAAATTGACTTCCGATGGGATGTGTGCAAGATAACCAACGGAAGCCACATAAAACATCTTTAGTTTAAGGTAAAAAAACTTGATATGTATCCCTACAAAAAACACTAACCCCAGCTCTATATCTTCTTTCAGTAAATTTATATGAATTTTTAAAGTTTTAAAGTCCTTTTTGAAACACCCTGTATTTGTCGTGATGTGTTGAAATAAAGAGTTCCACTGACGTGTTTAAATGGTTCAAATGGCTCTGAGCACTATGGGACTTAACATCTGAGGGCATCAGTTCCCTAGAACTTAGAATTACTTAAACCTAACTAACCTAAGGACATCACACACATCCATGCTCGAGGCAGGGTTCGAACCTACGACCGTAGCGGTCGCGCGGTTCCAGACAGAAGCGCGTAGAACCGCTCGGCCACAACGGCCGGCTGACGTGTTTATTGAACTCAAAGTTTACTATACTGTACCAGAGGTGTTGTCCTTATGGCTACATAAAAAAAAAACAAAAAAAAAAAACGAATGGATGCCCCTTGCTGTGCAAAACCCCTTCCCGCACTCAATGCGTGACGTCACATTCGTCAGCTACAGGGACTGCGTTCACTAGGCTATTGCAAAGTAAAATATATCTTTGACCATATATGATCTACTACATTACATTTCATAGGGGGCTGTGACTCGTATTGCCACAAACTGCAGTTCTGCCTTGCACTCTTTTTAATATGAGCTTCTATTTGGCATTTGGTATTTATTGCCATAGTTTTGTTTTTGCAGAGAAAGTAGGCTATTTGTATATCTCTGCTTATATCCCAATTTTCCGTCGGATTTTGTGCCAATATGTCATACCAACAGAATCCTTGAATCCAGCCTCGTTATCTTTGTTTCTTTCATTCTTTAGAATCCCCAAGACTCTTCAGGGGTACTTTACGGTCTCGGAAGCGAAGCTGAATCAACAGTGAAATGATATCTCTTTATTGTTTCCAAAATCCATGAAAAGTAACGCTGAAGCTTTCGACAGCTTACGACAGCTACTTGCTGTAATTAGAGCAGAAATTACGCTTAAAGAACGTTGAAAAATTTCTATTTCGGTCAACACCACCTCTGTTTCACATTTAACAAACTAACAGTATGTCACTTGGTTGGTAAACAGACGTACATTCTTCCTACATAATCGACAGTAGTACCTACGAATCTCCTGATGCAGCAAAACAGCTCTTTCGTTTTGCACACTTCACGTTTTATACATCTTTACAACATTCAAATTACTGACTTCAAATACTAATTTATTGGTACTACGTTATCATAGTTGGTATATAATTAAAAAATCGATGTATTTTGCGATAAAGTACTTGTCCTTTATAACGTACAGTATAGTCAGTGTTTCTACCACATTTATTCACGGCTATGTCGAATAAATTCTTATTACTACGAATGAAAAGTGGCGAAACATAAGGAATGGCGTCACTGGAAGGCCATCAGCTCATCAAAAATTTTATCTGCAGGCAAAAGTACAATTTGTTGTCAATGTAATGTGTTTTCGATGATCACGCATTGATAGTTGCCCGGATGAAGTGTTATGCACGTCATTTTCCAGGATCATTCGGGGGAAACCATAAACTAACTAATAACGTTATCTCCTTTTCGCTGTAATCCTTCTTCCCTAAGCCGTGCGCACAGGATAAATTTGTTACATTTCAGTGTATGTGTGCGCCGCTCCCGTTGAATCACCAATGATATGTAGTAGTCAAACCGTACCGATCGATAATGAACGTCGGTATGCAAGCATCGTGCGACCACGTGGCCTTCTGGGAAGGAGTCTAATCACGAGTGGGATTCATTATAAGATACAGCTTAACTCACCTGTCTGCCCTTATCGCGAAGGTTATATCAGCGTATAATCTGCGTCAACACGGGCGGAATTCACGGGCGCCGACGTAGATAGCGAGATGATAAGGAGATGTCTTTGCGTAATAAAACGAAATACCAGCGTTTCGTGGCCATATATGGTCACCACCGGATTTCCTAACGTAAAGCTGTCTCCATCTTGACGCAAGTGGAACACGAGCCTAAACAGCTGGTTCACGAGAGGACTGAGAACAGTCAAATTGTCACAAAAATTTTCCCATTTTCGCAAGCCTTTGGAGCTACGGCACTATTAAACATGCACTACAAGTGCCTCTTTGTGCTCTGTAGACCATTTTAGGGTGATACGAGGGTAATCCCAAAAGTAAGGTCTCCTATTTTTTTATAAGTACATAGACCTGTTTATTTTTACAATGGTTTACATCGGTTTACAGCTTGAACATATAGCTATTTTTCGACGTAATCACCATTTCTGTGGATGCATTTTTGTAGACGCTGTGGCAGTTTTTGTATGCCCATGTCATACCAGCTCGACGCCATGCTGTTCAGAAAGTTATGAACCTCTTCTTTCACCTCGTCGTCGGAGCTGAATCGCTTTCCCGCCAAATGTTCTTTTAACCTAGGGCACAGGTAATAGTCATGGGCACCAAGTCTGGACTATAGGGTAGGTGGGTTATAATATGTTCCACTGAAACTGTTGCAGGGGATCAACGGTTTGCCGAGCGATGCGTGGGCGGGCGTGGCCATGGGAATGTGTACGCCCTTGCTCAACATTCCTCTTCTCCGGTTCTGAATTGCCCGTTTGAGTTTTTTCTGAGTTTCACAGTACCTGTCAGCGTTAATTGTGGTCTGTGGTCCCAGCGATTCAACTCCGACGACGAGGCGAAAGAAGAGGTTCATAACTCTCTGAACAGCATGGCGGCGAGCTGGTATGACATGGGCATACAAAAACTGCCACAGCGTCTACAAAAATGCATCGACGGAAATGGTGATTATGTCGAAAAATAGCTAAATGTTCAAGCTGCAAACCGATGTAAACCATTGTAGAAATAAACAGGTCTATGTACTTATAAAAAATAGTTTTTAGATATGGACATCACTATTCTGCACAAACTAACACGGATTTTTTATGATGAATATCAATATTTATTGCGGTGTTGCGGTTACTATGTCTGACTCCTTAAAGAGGTACTTACGCGACGGCCGCGGGTGAACACCACGTATGAACACAACGTATTATTCTTACTGCTAGCTGTTGTAGAATCAACACTTTCTTTCTAAGCGATGAGTTATCCAGAAAATTGTTTCATTAGACATTATTGAGTGGAAATATGTAGAATGTGTCAGGAGGTTGATTCATTTGTTTCCAAACTGGCAGTTATGCGAAGATTATAAATAGCTGAACATAATTTTTTTGAGCTGGTCAACAACATGCTCCTTCCAGCTCAAGTTTTCATTAACATGTACACACAAAAATCTGGAGCATTCTGACCTATTTACTGATTCCTTTTCATGTGCTATGTCTATCGTTGGTATGACTATTTGTTGTACAGAACTGAGGATGGTGTGTTTCGTTAAAATTTAGGAAGAGTCATTTTCAGAGAATCACTTAATAGTTTTTAAAATTCGTCATTAGCAATACCTTCTGAGGCTTTCATTTAACAATCTCTGCTGTTGCTTTCTCTCTAGTGGGATTTATTATAACACTAACATCGCCTGCAGAAAGTAACATTCTGCTTGATGAATGTTAAGTGAAAGGCCATTCGTATATATAAGAAGAGTAGTGGACCCAAAACTGAAACGTGTGGAACTTCCTTCGTAATCTCCCCACAGTCATAAAATTTCCTCTCCTTCCAACATTGTTTAAATAACTCAGCACAACTTTTTACACCCTATTCGTTAAGTATGGTTTCAAACAGTTGTTTTTAAAGCCATCAGTTTCATATAACTTAAGTTTTTCTAAGGGAGTAACATGATCTACTTTCCGGGCGGGAAGGAGCACCTGGTCCCTGGCACGAATCCGCCCAGCAGATTTGTGTCGAGGTCCGGTGAACCGGCCAGTCTGTGGATGGTTTTTAGGCGGTTTTCCATCTGCCTCGGCGAATGCTGTCTGGTTCCCCTTATTCCGCCTCAGTTACACTATGTTAGCGATTTCTGCGCAAACAAGTTCTCCACGTACGCGTACACCACCATTACTCTGCCATGCAAACATAGGGGTTACACTCGTCTGGTGTGAGACGTTCCCTGGGGGAACCATCGGGGGCCGAACCGCACAATAACACTGGGTTGGGTGTGGGGCAGCGGAGGGATGAAGTGGATTGCGGTAGTCGTCGTGGGGTTGTGGACCACTGCGGCTGCGGCGGGGCGGAGCCTCTCCGTCGTTTCTAGGTCCCCGGTTAACATACAATACAATGCACACAACATGATCTACGCAGTCTACGCCTTGGAAAGGTCACAAAAAATACCAGTTAGGCGTATAAATACTTCCCCAATTTTTTCATATCTCTACACGATTCGCTGCGCATGCTGCATTCACTCGACACACATCCTTTCACAGACATCGGGGTTATGATGATCTCTCTGTCTCTACATTACTTATGCTTTCCCAGTCGCTATCTGAAAAAATAATCAAATAATCATCTTAGGAATATGAAAGAAGGTTGCCATTTTTCGGTACCAACCGTAACACTTTTTTTTTCAATCCCTGCTTTATGTTGATTCGCTAGTATAAAAGCGTCTTTAATTTTATATTTAATTTTTCTCAGTATGTGTAAGTTAAGCCCGGTTTTTGTTCCATGATGATGACTATAGCTTTAGCGTAATAGTTACTATTATTTCCCTTACGTGCATGGGGTGTTTGCAGATGTAATTAGATTGTACAGTCAGAGCCTCTATCTTTTTAAACAGATATTTAGAATGAGCCCGATTGTTCTTTTTGGTTATTACATCTTAATGTACACAATTTTATCTTTTTTTAATTTTTTAATATCAAAATAAAAATATTATGCTGACCAGACGGCACAATATATCATGTCCTTGACGGTTGTACTTGCTATCTTACTCTATAAATTTGATGAGCCACTACCCATTTAATGTATTTTCTTTTTCTGTATTATTAGATCTGAAACCGGGCGCTGCTTGACCGAAACCATCAATAGATTAAAAATATTTGATTGTCATGTGTCATGTGTCATGTGTCACGTGTGTGAATAAACATTTATGAACTCGTTAATCACCACTACCACACAATGTCGCACTTAGAAAAATGACTCTTTAGTGTCATTAGAGAAGTTTAATGCGAATAGGCTGTATACAAACATTGAAGATATTATATATGACAGATTTATGTGGCTAGTGTGATCGTTCAGACTGTAAATGAACTTAACAGCGATTATGTTTCAACAGCCATAGCATCAAAAGGTGATATCCTGCAGGGGCGGATTATGGGTCTTAATTACTATAGTATTCAGAGCGACCAGCACCAGTCATTGGTGGAAAACTTGTGTTCCCTGGTGAACGACCACTGTAGCAAGACCATAATGCTCTTGTTTCACACTCATGCAATATGTACCCCCCTTCCCTTTTTCAGTCCTCTGAACGGAATATAATTCAACCATTGAGAAATAAATTTGGGGGACGAGCTATGCATTCGATTTCCTTTCTCAACGTCACTTTCTGAATTAGCAACGTTCTTGGAATAATGGCTACGTATGTCACTGACCGTTGTGAATGACTTGTGTTTGTCCGTCTCAAGTCGAATACAAGGAAAAGGACGGGCAGTAACTTACTAATAAAGATTTGGTCTTTTTCCACATGTGTTCATATCATTTACTCCAATTACTTGTACGTACAATGAGAACCTCAAACTTTTCACAGATAATAAAGTTATCTATAATAAAGTACTATCTCAACTCCGACATTGCTGGTCCCATGCCCGGGGCCTCATCTGGCAGGTGACGAGGAAGGAGGAGGAGGAGGTGCAACAACCTCATTAAAAAAATAAAAAAAATAAAAACTGGCTCCATTTGGCCCAGGATGGTAGTACCGTGTGAGGACACCTGCATAGGGTTACAGGTGAAACCCCAGAATCCAGACACGTCTGTGTGGCAGCCACCGGTACTCTGGTAAGCGTCTGTTGGCTCTGTGAGCTCGGTTGTCACCGAATATACTGGAATTCGCGACTTCGGTCGAAATTACGTGAGATCTTTTGCGATTTCACCACCAAAAACTTTAACAGAAACCAATATTCATGACTGAACAATGGGAAAGAATCCACTACCTTGGGCCCCAGCCAGAAAGACTGGGTAATAGACCAGATCATTGGATTCCAGAGGATCAGGATTGTCATGAAGAGAAAGAGCGGAGTTCCTCAAAAACCCTCAAGACAAATAGAATGTTTTGCATGGAAACACTCAACACGATCACACTATTGAAACCAGGTAATCTGAAACAACTGATAAACATCATAGATAAATTTGACATCAAATTTCTGGCGATATAGGAAACACAATTCTCAGATGAGAATCATCATACTCGGAAAACTACAGACAAGGGGAAACCAGACACAACCATTCCAGGAAGAAATCTCAAACTCTTCGGAACAGGATTTGTAGTACACAAATCTATACTGGACTCTGTAATAGATCTCACTTCAGAATTTAAAAAAAAAATTCAATACTCACGATACGATCTGGAAACAAAGCCTGTACATTAATCAATGCACGTTCCCGCACAAATAACTACAACTAGAAAAACTCACAGGTGATAAAAGAGTTCTGGGAAGCTCTGGAAAGAACCACTAACCAAATCCCCATGAAGTAAGTGAAAGTTTTACTAGGAGATTTTAGTGCCCAATTAGGCAGGAAAAGAAAATTTAAAGACACAACAGGGGAACGCACGGCCTACCGGAGGACAAATAAATATGGAGAGAACCTGATAAACTTCCGCGGGAATTTCGACCTCAAAATCATGTCAACGCAATTCCAGAAACCATACAAGAAACTAAGGACTTGGAATTTCACTAAAGCCATAGAAGAATCGCAGGTAGACCACATAGCGATATGTATGAAAAACAGCAGAGAAATTACGAATGTAAGAGCAAAGAAAGGGTTTTGCGAATCCGATCATTAGCCACTCCAAATCAAAGCGAAATTTATACGCAAGAAATCGAGAGAACCAATAGAAGTTTCAGAACACACCCAGGGTACCTACAATTAAACAAGAAAGAAATAACAGAAAAAATTAAGAAAAACGATAGTAACGACTGGACAGAACTGTCAGAAAAAATTAAGGAACTGACAAAATTCGGGTAACCAGTGCGAAAAAGGAAACACAGATGGTGGAACATGACATGTGACAGAGCCATAGAAGACAGAATATAAATCTGGAAAAAATTTAACAGTTATAGAACATCCAAGAAATGGGAAGAATTCAACACTATACTGAAGACCACTTCGAAAATAATCCGTAGAGAATAAAGAGATCATGAAAACAACAGATTGAATGAGATAGAAGAGGATTTCAACAAAACCAACAGACCAAATTTTTACGGAACGTGCAGAGAAAATATGAGAGGATACCAAATACCGCGCTTATGCTTCAAGAGAAAAGACGGAACACTGGAGACAAACCCGAAAAAGAAGTGTGAAATATCAGCGAAATACTTTGATACACTACTACAACGTGATAAACCGATGCAGATCCTAAGTTTGAGAAGCCAGAACCAAACCTCGATCCCAAACCGCCAACACACGAGGAGATCGTGAAAATAATAAAACCGCTGAAAAATTGCAGAGCACATGGAGAAGATGGACTGAGTGCGGAAATCCGGAAATTAGACCACGAAAACATTTCATGCAACGTGCATAGAATCATTGAAAACATCTGGGAAACAGAAAAGGTACCAGAAGAATGGAAGCCAGCCCTAATACACCCCCTCCGCAAGAAAGGAGGCAAGACAGATCCTAACAACTACACAGGGATTTTTCTAGTGCCTGTGACATATAAAACTCTGCCCAAAGCCCTGTTCAATCAGCTAGAGCCACCGTTATGAGAATGCCAAAGAGGGTTCAGAAATGGAAGATCATGCAGTGAACAGATCTGGTGCCGGAGAACAATACTGACAACAAGAAAATCCAGGAACACCACAAAAACATTCGTCGGCTTCAAGAAGGCCTACTTCTCCATAGGTACAAAAACACTCTTCAGCTCACTGGAAGAAATGAAGGTTAACAACAAAGGCAGAAAGCTAATTCAAGAAATATTAACAAATGCAACATGCAAACTAAAGTTTGTGGGAGAGATCGCGGAACCATTCGAAATCAAGATGGGAGTGAGGCCTGTCACCCATTCTATTTAACTCGATTTTGGAGAACGTAACCAGGACATGGTACAAAGCAGCCAATGGGGTAGAGATGGTGAGAACCAAAGATACATCCGTCAACATAGAATGTCAGCCCTTGCTGATGACATAGCTATCATAACAAATAACAGGAAAGAAGCCAAAGAAGCTCTAGAGGCACTACAGAAAACCTCAGCCAAAACAAGTCTACAGATGTCATATGAAAAAACGCAGTACATGTACACAAAATCCACAGACAGACATCCATTGGAAACGAAGTAAGGGAAGATAACAGAAGTAGAGTGTTTCAGGCACGTGAGAGAGATTATACAGAAGACCGGACTGAACTCAGAATCCAATGAAGAAAAAATGAGAAAACTACAAAAAGCATAGATTTACGTGGAGCCATTGCAACAAAAGAAGTATTCCCAACGAGCCTAAATTACGATACTAAAGTGCAGTAGTCGTACCATAGCGTCTGTATGCCTTAGAAACAACAGTAATCAAAGGAAGAACGAAAAGCTAGGAGATGGAAAAACAAGAAAGGAAAATCTGTGGGTCGCTTTCGAAAGAGGGGACCTGGATAAAGAGACTGAAAAAAACTGTACAGACATACAGAGACGATTACGAACAACTTCAGGAAAAGAAGGGCAAAGTTCTTCAGACACATACGGGCACATAAGACGAATGAAAAAAGACTGAACAAGAAGATTTTTAACATAGTGACAACTAATACAATGAATATCAGCTGGATAAAGAAAACCGTGGAAGAGTTCAAGACGTTGAAGATCCGCACAGAAGACATGACAGACAGAGAAAGTACAGAGAGAAAAAAAAAAAAAAAAAAAAAAAAAACAGGAATTTCAGCAAACGCCCAAAGAGAAGAAAACAGGAAGAGAAAAAGAAGAAGAACACAGTGAGTGTATGGGAAGAAAAAAGCAACAGAAAAAAAGCCATGAAAATTGACTGTGTTTTGGCCCTCTCCTTAAGCGGTTATTAAAGATGATAATAATGATAAATAAAGTACTATCTGAAAAATAGCTGAACAAATATTCAATAAAATTTTGCTAAGGTTTCAAAGTCTTGCATGGATTGACGAAACCTCAGCAAGATTAACATGTAATATTGAGCACTTCACGAAACGAAAGAAGGTAGTGTCCTATGACTCCAATATCAATGAGTCATAACTGGAATCAAACAACTAATACAAATGGGAGAGTGTCATGGAGCTGCTGAAGGAACTGAACCGGCAGGCTCTTGAAGATAGACGCAAACTACCCCGAGAAGGACTCAGTACGAACTTCCAAGAGTCAACTATAAGTGAGGCATCTAGAAATGTGCTGGAATCCCCGGGTGTCGCTTACGTGGGGCTCGCGAGGACAAGCTTATCCAATGGAAGAACCATTAATAAATGGTACAATGGGAAGTACCCTCTGCCATTTGCTTCACAGTGGTTTGCAGAGTGGAGATGTAGGTGTGGCTGTATGGTCGTCTGCCGTTTTCCTTTTTTAAAAGCAAGGGTCGAAACGCGTATCCTTTCCATTAACGTGCCCTGTCCATGAGCGATAGGTAGAAACAGGAGCAGCTACAAATATTTAACTGCAAGACTTGGTACGCTGACATAAATTTTCAGACGTTAGATAACAGTAATCCATCATCATGCACTAATTGCTATGACAAATGATTTATGTCCTTCTATTGAAGATAGCGAAAATCTCGTGCTAGTACCTTTAAAGGAACTTGATTTTCGTACCAGACGGTTGCAGATAAAAGCATAAAAATGATATGGTCGTTTGATAGCATCTGAATTTTGAGTTAGGAGTTGATGGAGCACTTTATGACAGCAGAGGTTACTCAGAAAACTCTGATAGCGCGTATAAGAGATGTTTCACGCTGAGTGGTAAGACATGGCCCTGAGAACCATGGAATCCGTTGCCGCGGTAGTTGTCGATAACTCTCCGTCATTCGACCCGCTGATGGACGGCGCGTATCCATGTTGCGCAAGAAATTTTCAACTACTCATTTAGGCAGGAGAGGGAAGCAGAGGTCGCAGTGTAAAGTTGCCTAGCAACAAACGGTGAAAAATTGTTGTGTGTTAGGTCCTAAACTCAATCTCGTGAGGACACACATTGCTTAGAACTGAAGAAAAAGTCCGTGGAAGTGCACATTTTGTGCACACAGCATTGCGGTATGTGTGGAGTAGGCGGTGGGGGGCATTGTAAAAGAAGATGCGAGAGGATTCTGAATTGTGATTTTACAAAAAAAAAAGAAAAAAAAAAACCAGTAAAACTGAGTGAGAAAAGAAAGTATGAACTTTCATCAATCAGATCCAGAAAGCCGCAGATACAGGCTCTCAGGCAGATGCTGTGTTCCTTAACCTCCGAAAGGCAAATGATATAGTTCCTCAATGCCATATAATGCGCAGAATTCTAGCATACGGAATATCAGACCAACTGTGTGACTGGGTTGAAAAGTTTCTAGCAGACAGAACACAGCATGCCATTCTGAACGGAGAGAAGTCTTCAAAGTAACCTAGGGCGGGCCCCAGAGAGTGTTAATGCAACCATTACTTTTTAGTAGATGACGTCCCGAGTTCCATGAGGCTTTTCCCAGATGATACCAATAAGTCGCTGCGCTAGAAAATCGTAGCGAAATGCAGGAAGACCTGCAGCAGAGAATCGTCGCCTGGTGTACCGAATGGCAATTCACCCTCAGCATAAACATATGTAACATATGCTGAATACATAGACAGAAAGACTCTTTATTGTATGATTACACAATTGCAGAACGGTCATTGGAAGCAGTTACTTCCATAAACTATCTGGGAGTGTACGTACAGAGCGATTTGAAGTGTCTGAGGTGTGGGGTTGATCTGTTATTCTGTTATTCTGCGCAACGGATTAATCTGAGATGTGCCCTTTACCCCCACACTACTACAGAAGTCAGACAGACGCTCCTAACGTTCTAAAGAGAAATGCCTGAAAAACATTCAGCAATAAATATCTTCTGGAGTCGTCCGCTGTAAGGAAATGACACAAAAATTCACAAAATTTCTTACGTAACTAGTGTGATACTTGGTTACTGGAGTAGTGCTAGTTAGTGTAAGAAAAACATGAAACTAACGAAAGTCAAGGATTCCTATTCGCCCCTAGTCTAACTATTGGCGTGGTACACTGGTCAGATAACCAGTCCACCGCGATGCCACTCAAAATTCGCTCGCAGGCGTTTAACTATAACTCTGTCCGTTCACACCGCACAATAAGTGTGTCGGCCAACACAGTGAACAATGCTTAATCGCAAGGACTCAATATAGAGTAGCACTTCGATTCGCTCTCGACAGAGGTGCTCTCCCAGTGAAGTACTGAGGAGAGACTTGTTCCTCGCTCTTTCGAGTACAGGTACGAGCGCGCACGCTCTCGTTACGTGTTCTCGCTCCAAGAGCGACAACAGAACGGCGCCTCTCCACGCCAGACGTGAAGGGGTATATCTTTCGGTCTCTTCCATTATTCCTTCAGCTCAAGGCGTCAGAAATATCGTCTGCCAATCAGCATTGCTCTTCTAAAACGGGTGAATGATGTTTCGTTTAAGGCGACCAATCTGGAAACTTGTAGATTTGGCGTTTGGCGTTTGCTGTCTCCCTGTGAAAATCTCTGAAACTGCGTGCTATGTGTAAAGAATGCGTAGTCTGGCCACTCCCACACAATGTAGCGGAATTTGCTTTTAAGTCGAACACGGGGTTGTTCCCCCCTTTCCACTCGGGCCCACGCTGTCCGCTACAGGCGGTCACCGGCCAACATGGGCTGGGTCTTCCTCTGAAGGGCCTGGTGTCCCACTGTGCGGCCTCTCTCCCAGACTAAAAGACCGTCGTGTCTCGAATGTATGTGTGCACGACAGCCTCGAGTACTTCAACCACGGTGTGCTCACTTGTCAATTGCATATCGTTTACATGAATTCATACAACATTGACTTTATCTTATCGAGTTTGGGTTCAAATGAAGCGTCTTGATGTGCGGAACATGATTGTGAAGGCGGAACATGTAAGCAATGAAGGTCAGGAGACCACGACGTCCTACAGATGGAATGACCATATAAAATTAATCGCGAGTAAAGCAGATGCCAGAATGAAATTCTTTGGAAGAATTTCCAGAAAATATAGTGCATCACGAAAGCAAGTTGCTTACAGATCACTCGTTCGACCAATACTTGAATAAACAAAGAAGAGCAGCGCGTTTCATCAGATATTCATTTAGTAGGCGCGAAAGCATCGCAGAGATGATCAACCAACTCCAGTGGCAGACACTGCAAGAGAGGCATTCTGCATCACGGTATGGTTTGCTGTTAAAGTTCCGAAAGCGCACGTTCCTAGAGCAGTTAACAAATGTATTGCTTCCTCCTATGCATATCTCGGAGAAAGACTATGAAGACGAAATTAGAGAGATTCGGGTCTACATGGAGGCTTATAGGCTATCGTTCTTCCTGCGAACTATTCCTGAGTGCAACAGGAAAAGTGGATACTGATAGTAGCACACCAAACTCTCCGCCACACACCACAAGGTGGTTTTGTGGAGTATAGATGTAGAATTATTAGAAGAAAGTGAGATAAGTCTCAAGAAAACCTCCATTAGAGAGGGGAGAAAAATAGGTATGACTCAGTGGGAAGGGTAATTTGCTGTTAGGTAGGGGCGAGAAGAGGAAGAACTGAGTATGTAATACCTACAGTTTTTTAATGATGTTGGGTGTATCGGATGTTGCGTGACATTGTTGACAAAGGACAGGGGGAACAGATAAAGACGGCAAAGCTGAAGATGGAGTTACAAGTCTAATAAATAAACGTAAGAAAAGAGTAAGAATGTATTCTTTCTTTATTCACAGAGACATGAGTAGATAACAAGTGTCGATTTTCAACATGACCGCGAAGTGAAGTAGGTTTTCTCACAACTGTAAGCATTCGGCGGCACACAAAGATTGAGGAATTTTCGATCCAAGCAGTCGCTTTGACCAGTACAGGTTGTAGTTGCTCTTCTTCTGCCTCCATGAGTTAGGTTATTTCTCCTGATCCGGTCAACAGTGTGCACCCATCTCATTCGCAATGTTCCCCTCTGTCTTGTTCCTCTGGGTTTGTAATCCAGAATTTGTTTTGGACGTCCATTTTCGTGCATTCCATCTACATGTTTTCACCATCTGTTCCTGGTTAGATCTATTTTCTTATACACTGAATCATCCTGTAATTCATTTCTAATGCCTTCGTTTCAGAAATGACCTTCTCTGCTGCATCCTTTAACGCTATGACGAAATCTGATTTCGCACCCTAGATCATGCTCATATCCTTTAACGAACAAACCCAAGTTTCAGAACCAGAGAGCATAATAGGTAGTACCATGACTGTGAAACTTCATCGGTGCCTCGTTCGTGTCTTTTTTTGTAGCGTATTTTTAATCGTCCTACAAACTGCATTAAATTTTAGGAACTTGTTAACAATTTCACTGTCAAAATTTCGTCCTACGTCACAGCCAACATACTGTTATTTATTATAATTTTAAAACTTACAAGCGATTTTTCCATGAATGCCATAAACTTTGGGTTATGAGTGGAGATGATCATGTTGTATTTAGAAGGCAGCAAATTAACGTTGAGCCGTGGTAAAAATTGTCGTTTTGAAGAGCGCGCCGCAGCGCGTGGTGTGAAGCAATCGCCCTCCGTTTCTGGCGGTGGCGCCCCTGTGGTAATCGCAGCTTTGGGATCTCCCTCTGGTGGGAAAGAGGAAAAGTTGCCCGTTCACGTGCATTTAAGGGGCACTATGAGCTAGCCAGTCAGTCAGTCTGGGGTCAGTCTGGGAGTCGGTGCAGTGAGGCGACAGAGTCAGTCAGAAGGCAGACACTCGCATGTTAGTCAGTCGGCTCTAAGTCTCAGTCGCTGTTGGGTTGTGGACTGAGTCGGGTTCGTCCTTACTCCGCTGTTGGACGAGTTGGCAGACAGCAGCAGGCGGGACCGTGGTCGACGCAGACGGTAGGCCATTGGTCGATCGGTCGGCGACATGTGGTCTGCTGAGCACTGACACCAGTATCAGTCGGGAAGAGTTGGCAGCCAGCAACGGTCGGGTCCGTATGGTGTTAGTATTCGCCGGGACCGCTGTCGGCGAAAGCGGGTTGCCGTTGGTCGTTTGCTCGGCCGGTCGTCTTAGTCGACGACGTCGTGGATCCTCAGGACGAACACCATTTTCCGAGTCGGGATGTGTTTGGACCTTGTTGGTTCGTTGGAACTGAGCAGCGACGTAGTCTCCAAAGCGCGAAGCCAGGCCGGGGCTTTTGGCGGCGGGCACGAGCTGTTGCATTTGGAGGCGCTAGCTGTGTGAGCGACGTTTCGCTATCCTCCGAAGCAGGGTCCTCAAGTTGAGTAATTAGTGACTTCTTTTAAATCTCGATTGTTACGATTTGTTCGTTATTTGTGGATTGTTGTTTCCTCAGCCATTCACGTGTGTGATAACAAGTGGTGTGTGTTGTTGTCTAGAACCCGCAGCCTTCTTCCGTAGTGATTTGACAGTTGTGGCTTGTGTTTTCTGTATTCATAAAAAAATGTTCAAATGTGTGTGAAATCTTATGGGACTTAACTGCTAAGATCATCAGTCCCTAATCTTACACACTACTTAACCTAAATTATCCTAAGGACAAACACACACATCCAAGCCCGAGGGAGGATTCGAACCTCCGCCGGGTCCAGCCGCACAGTCCATGACTGCAGCGCCTTAGACCGCTCGGCTAATCCCGCGCGGCTTTCGGTATTCTTTTAAAGTTGTCTTGAGTGGTGTTTGATGCCTTGATCTTGGTGAGGCCGAGTGAGAAGGTGTAGGTATCTTGGTTTACTCGACATCGGCCGATATTCTCTGTTGTTTGTGCAGTTGGATCTGCCGGTTGGAAATCGGCAGATGGTCGGTCGGAGTGCTAGTATGTCTGTCGTTCGGAGCTGCCTCTGTCGTGTTTGTCGGTTTCGGTGTGTTAACGAATTTATTGCTTGAAGTGTAACGGCCTAATTCCTGAAATATGTTTTTATCTTGCCTATCATCTTGAGAGGCGGTATATGTGTACTGTAGAACATGTTTGGCCACCCTTGTATAATTTTATGTAAGGTTGCATTTCGTGGGCTTTTATTTAAATGGTCATTTTAGTATATAAAGTTGCCACCCTTTCACCGTAACACTTTTCTTAGAAGTTAAAATCAAATTGCACCGTCGATGGCAAGTTAATCTTTTAATTTTAGTGTTTTGTAACATTTCCATCCCTCCTACAGGTTGCATAGTTTGTGTGCTTGTGTGAGTTGTTAGAACTTTTACTTTAAGGTAATCTGGTGTGTTGCAGATTTGCACCTGTGTACTCTCTCAGAGGTTGTTGTGAGCGGTCGTGACTACGGCCGTGTCAAAAGGGAGCGGCAAGGTTCTCAGCCCGAAAGCTCATACACTCAAAAATTTGTTTCTTTCTGCCTCTGAATAAATTGTAACTTGATATTTAGAGGGTGCTTTCTGCCTATAATTTTAAAACTGTTTTTTTTAAAGGTTTTAGGAATAAAATTCACATTTGTTAAAAGCAATTTCATTTTGATTTCATAGTTACTCCCTGGCAACTACTTCCACGCTCACATAGTGTGATTAAATGTGTTAATGTTCTTGATGAATCGCTAGTAAATAAATTAAATTCTTAAGAAAAGGTTTTGAAAGTAAATTCACGGTTCAAAGGTGATAAGGGGCTCTTAGAAATTATTTTCATTTTGTGAATTATCATTTGATGATCTGCATATATGAATGATGCATAGAGTTGGAAACAGTTATTTACATCTTTAGTTAAAATTTTTTTCTATTTGCAAAGAGGTTTTGCAGAGTTAATTAGATTCGTTGGGAGCCTCTTTTTTTCCCTAATCTGCCACAGTAGGTGGCTTCTGATTTCGTCAAAGACTTTTCCACAGTCTACAAACACTGTATGCACCTGCAAGTTTTAGACTCAAAATACCTTCAGCACTGGATCTTCCTTTTCTAAAATCTATATTTCTTGTAACAAAATTTTATCAGAGTTAGTGTGCAGTTGTTATTTAAGATAGTGCAATAGATGTTACAGCCTGTGTTAACGACGTTAATTCATCTATAGTTGTCTGGGTCGCTTCTGTTGCCTTTCTTGAATATGGAGAAAATTTTAGTAAGATTCTATTCCTCAGGTACCTTACCCACAGTCAAGCATAGATTAGTGAGGCCAAAGATAAGGTCCTCCAGTCAAGTTCGATATTTATTCCGTCTGTCCCTGTTGATTTTCTGTTCTTCAATATTTTCATTGCTAAATCTAATTTATTCATTTCGATGAGGTCAATGTTTCTCTTGACTGGGCAGTTTTTACAGTACTCTGTTGCTCGTTTTATATCTTCGCTGGTTGTGAAAGGAATCAGCCGAGTGGGACGGAAATCGATACATATTGAATGTGTATAGACAGACAAATGATTATAGTTTCAGAAAAACTAGATGATTTATTCAAGAAAAAGAGCTCCATAAATTGAGCAAGTCAGTAATGTGTTGGTCCACCTCAGACCGTTGTTGAACCAGTTATTCGGCTTGGCTTTCATTGGTGGAGTTGTTGGCTGTCCTCCTCGTGCCAAACTCTATCCAATAGGGGCATCAGATCGTCAAAATTCAGAGATGGTTGGAGGGTCCTCCCCATAATTCTTTAGTTATTCTCAATTGGGGAGAAAGCTGGCGACATGGGAGACCATATCTTTGATAGAAAGAACTCTTTTGTTGCTATATGCGACACCATTACAGCACAGCAGTACGTCGATGATATTCTACGCTCCGTTTCGGTGCCCTTCATGGGAAACTTACATTTCAGTAAGATAATGATAATGGCCGCCCGAACGCGACGAGAGTTTCTACTGCTTTGTCTTTGTTCTCTCCAAACACTAGGTCGCCAGATCTCTCCCCAATTGAAAACGTTTGGAGCATTATGGGCAGGGCCCTCTAACCATCTCGGAATTTTGACAAGCTGATGCCCCAATAGGACAGAATATGGCACGATATCTCTGAAGAGGAGACCCAGCAACTCCAGTAAGTGCTTGCATAAGGGCAGAGGTGGACCGACGCGCTACTGACTTGCTCAGTTTTTGAAGCTCTTCGTCTTAAGTAAATCACCCAGTTTTTCTGCAGCTGTTATCTTTTGTTTGTCTGTACATCTACCGATTCCCTTCCTGTTCTGATAATCCTTTCGTGATGTGTCTTTTTTTCTGTCCTAGAGTGTATGTGTAAGAGGTAGTTATTGTGACAGAACGTAAACCATTAACTGTCTTTTGAAGCTGTAAAGGAGCGTAATTTCTATGAGATTTTCAGAAAGTCATGCGAAAGTGGGGTTGCTGATACAGGAAACTATTTTGAAAAAATCGCTGTGCTATGTAGTAACATGTAGTAGCACAGAGAGGAACCTACCTTGTTGAGAGCGAGTATTTCTGTTGTGTTGTTCGGGTAGGAGTGTCACAGCTGAAAATAAACGGGAGGGGGGGGGGGAGGGGTACGTTACAGCAAACAGTGGTTGTGATAGTCCCTACGCTTATCTGCGCGTAGCCGTATTGTTCATGTGCCCCTGCCTGCTTCCTAATCCCGCTTCTTTTATTCCCATGATCGTTACGCAGCAGAATTGTCATACATTCTTCCTCTGTTACGTCATGTAAATTTACCGAACAGGATTTCGTGTGGATAATGTCGTACTTGTTTTGAAAAATAGTCCCATTTAAGTCCCCTAAGCATTTCTGTTACACTTTAGTATGAAATGTGCGAAACGTATGAACTGTCGACCTAGAGAAAACTTTTTACAATATAAGTGGTGTAATAGTTCCGAAATTCTGAGAAAAATAGGAGTAAGCTGTAGGGAAATACGGATGATATACTACATGCATAAGAAACAAGAGGGAACAATAAGAATGGAAGATCAAGAAAGAAGTGTTAGGATTAAAAAGGATATAAGGCAGGGATAGTGTCTTTTGCCTCTACTGTTCAACTTATAAATCGAAGAAGTAATGATGAAATTAAAAGAAACTTACAAGATTGGGAATAAAATTGATAGTGGAAGGTTATCAAAGATAAGATTCGCTGTCGACAGTGCTACCTTCATTGAAAGTGAAGAAGACTTAATTAAGGGCTGGCTTTACTAACATGTTTTCGAATAGAGCCAAATAAATACTTTAAGAATACTATTAGTTGTTCCTCCAAATGTTTATAATTAGTACAGAATTTATGTTTGTTTATACATCAACAATAGAATTTAAGTTACGAAACAATCACTGATTTCACCCTATAACAAAAGTTACTAACTAGGCATAATCAAAATAAATTAGAAAATCGTTTACGTACATAAAACTAAACACAAAATTAGATCTGGTGTTATATTCTTTAAAACTGAGGACCAACCTTTATCTTTTATGAAAATACCGATTATACTCACGTACATAAGGAGGGGAGGGGAGGGGGAGGGGGTTTACGAGAGGGGAAGAGATTAATTAATTGATCAATTTAATAAAATAGTTAATCAAATTTATATCAAAAGTGTACCTGTAACAGAGAGGAGGGTGGGTTGGTTTTTTCCTTGTGACGGGGCAGGAGCATGGAGGGGGGGGGGGGGGGGGAACAATGGATTAAGAACCTGTCAATCAAAAGGAAGGCTCCTTTTAGCAAAACAATAGGTTAAGTACTTATCAATTGAATGAGAACAATAGGTTAAATACCTGTCAATCAAAGGAGAAGAATAGGTTTGTCCCTGAGTGCATACCTGCTCCTGATGTAGGCAACCCGCACTAACAAAATGCGCTCATACCAGTCTTGTCCCCCTGCTTACCTCTCATCATGGACAACACAGTTGCCAACGGCCTTCACTTAGCGACTGAGTGCAGTGGCGTTTGCTTATAATGTCCAGTGCTAACAGACAAGTAACACTGCGTGAAATAACCTCAATCAATATCGATGTGTACAACGAACGTATCCATAAGGACAGTGTGGCGAAATTTGGTGTCGATGGGCTATGGCAGCAAACGACTGACACGAATGCCTTTGCTAACACCACATCACCTGCAGCACTTCTCCCATGTTCAAGACCATATCGACTGGACACTAGACGACTGGAAAATCGTGGCCTTTCAGATGAATCCCGATTTTGCTTGATAATAGCCAATGGTAGATTTCGAATGTGACCAGGACACCACGAAGCCACAGACCCAAGATGTAAACAAGGCACTGTGAAAGCTGGTGGTGGCTCCATAATGGTGTGGGCTGTGTTTATATGGAATGCACTGGGTCCTGTGGTCCAAATGGAAATATTTATGTTTGGCTACTTGGAGTTCATTTGCAGCCATTGACGGAATTCATATTCCCAAACAGTGATGGATATTTTTGTGGATTACAATGTGCCATGTCACCTGGCCACAGTTGTTTACAAGAACATTACAGAGAATTCGAGTGAATGATTTTGCCACCCTGATCTCCCAACATGAATCCCATCGCACACACTCGGGACATAATTGAGAGGTCAGTTCATGCACTAAACCCTGCACTGGCAACACTATCACAGTTATGGACGACTAAAGAGGGAGCACAGATTCATATTTCTGAAGGGGGCTTCCAGCGACATCTGACTCCATTCCACATCGAGTTGCTGCACTACGGCGCAAAAGGAGGTCTGAAACGGTATTAGGAGGTATCCCATGGCTTTTGTCACCTCAGTGTATTATGTTAAATGAACTACTTGTTAGGTCCTGTAGTGCCCAGGCCATTCCAACAATCACTGATGTATACAGATGTGTAAGTATAAATAAAAATGTCGTGTGGCTAGGGCCTCCCGTCGGGTAGACCGTTCGCCTGGTGCAGGTATTTCGATTTGACGCCACTTCGGCGACCTGCGCGTCGATGGGGGTGAAATGATGATGATTAGGACAACACAACACCCAGTCCCTGAGCGGAGAAAATTTCCGACCCAGCCGGGAATCGAACCCGAGCCCTTAGGATTGACAGTCTGTCACGCTGACCACTCAGCTACCGGGGCGGACAGATGTGTAAGTGATAGTTACAAAGAGTGTGTGACGAAGCAAGCTGGGATATTTTTACTTCTCATCTTGTTTTGCCATCTGCTTCCTTAAATTTCATGTTCTCATTTTTGACTAATTTTTACGTGCAGTGAGTGTTTGTTCATTGCATCATTTTCGGCTGTTTAAGCACTGTGAGGGTGTTTGCATAGTGTTACACATGCATTATCTTTTGACAATTTACGAGCTGTTTTCGTGTCTGATGAATTTTTTTGTGAATGTGTGTGCAGGCTGTGCAATGCATGATTTCGACAGCTGACAATTAGCAAGCGTGTTTGCAGAGCCTTTTACATGCATTATTTTGTCATTTTACGTGTTGTTTGCGTCTCTGCATATCAGTCTACTGCATTAGTTCGGTGATTTACGAGTAGTTTGCAGGTCTTTAGACTGATAACTGCGACCTCACGCACACCAGGGTGAGTGTTTTGTATCAGTGCAATAAATAAACTAAGTGAAATCCGTAAGTAAATAAATTGCTCCAAAATAAATAAAGTACACCTCTTCCTCTCTCCAGCAGCCCAGCACAGGCTGAGTCATTTTGCTGCCATTTTCCCCCAGACCGCCACGGGATGAAAGTGCACTCGATGACAGTACTGTGTACTACGTCAGTTGGACCTCAGGTGGGCACACTGGATGGAGCTACTGTCTGAAATTGTTTAAATCAAAACTGCATGCAAAATAGAGACTTATGTCCATCCTGTAAAACAGCTCTGCACCGGCTGAGTGCTTTTCCCACTATTTTTCCTCCCCAGATCACCATCTTGTATTATGTCATGGAGGGGATGCAGTGCCCTCTGGTGGCAGTACTGTGTACTAGGTCAGATTGACTCCAGACCTCCTGGTGAAGACAATGGATGGAGCTACTGTCTCATAATGCTTAAATAAACACTGCATGCAAATTTAAGATTTATGTCCATCCCATGCAGCACAGGCTGAGTTCTTTTCCTGTCAATTCCTAGTATGAAGTGGCAGTCGGATTGCTTAGGTTAGTGGCGGGAGCCCAAGTGACCCATTTTCCCGCCATTTTCTTAGATTAGTGGAAGTAGCAGTGGTGTTTTCCATTGTCCTGATAGAATTTGAACTTTCCACGATTTTCTGGGTGAAGGGAGGGGAGGGGAGGGGGTTAGGTTAGTGTAGGTAGCCCAGTTGACCTATTTTCCCTCCTAAACTTGAACTTTCCGCCATGACGTCATTGCGATCTATCGCCGCCATCTCGAGTGGATTTGGCAACATTGGAGAGTGGGGTGACATCCTTGTTGTCCCACTACTGAGGTAATACCTGAAAATATTCTCAGCACACTCTTCACGTTGTGGATCTCTGAATATTGTATTCTCTGTTGATTTACGAAATGGGTTGTTCCATTCCTTTAGCTCCAACTGCCACTCCACAGTCCGAATCTGTTAATTCCTGTCAGAGGACATCAGAGACCTTTTCACGTGAATCACCTGAGTACAAATGACAGCTCCGTCAATGCACTGCCCCTTTATACCTTGTGGACAAGACACTGCTATCTGTATGCGTGCATATCGCTATCCAATAACTTTTTTTCACCTCAGTCTGTAATCAGTGAACAGGAACTAACTTCATCTAGATACTAATATCTTAAACTTTCTCCTTCTAATGAATGTCCAAGTACTGAGAGTACTAATCCCCTAGTATTCTGTCAGTCCGTACAGATATTTTTATTACATATTCCACTAACGCTTCTGCTGGAAAAATTGTTAAATAGTTCCAGATTACAGTTAATAATCACAAATAAATATGAAACATCACATCTAATATAAATAAAACCAATTATTTAGGCAAGTATTTTATAATGTCCAGGTGGCATATAACACCTTAATTCTATCGGTTTCAGGATAGGCCGGGAGATAACATCCTTCATGTCGAATTATTACCATTTTATAAGGACCCATGTACAACAGTTGCCATTCATAAATTCTTTTGTGAAGAAGCAAGGATCTCGGGTGAACTTTTAACAGAATGTATTCTCCTACCTGATATTTTGCATTTGTCGAAATCTTCTAGCATAGTAGATCATTTTCAAGTATGCTGTCCCGTCATTGAGACTAAGACTTTTCTTACCTTCTCTTCCCAGGAATATTCTTCTCTTCATAGGCGTGGAAGCGGATTTGTCCATTCATTCGTCTTCTTCGTCCTACTTATGGGTGTAGCTGGATTGGATTGTGTGTCGTACGGTGGCAAATTGTTCACCACCAGTTCAAAAAGCTCTAAATATTCTATACGATTTGTTTGATAACTCCTTACGACAAGGTTTAATGCTCACATAAATTACGATATTCCCAGCAGGGCGCTCATAACACTACTGAAAGCTCATTGGCTGTCGGAGAATGCGTGACGTAGATGCACAGAATGAGCTTAAACTTGAACGCCATTAATTTGCTATAGTTTGATTGTGCTGTTAATGTTCTCAATGTGTGTTCAACACTGTACCATATTCACGTCACATATTGACTAACACAGCAGCCTTTTCTTTAGAAATTGTTCGCAATACCATCGGTCATTATTCTACTGTCTACAGTCCATGCTTTTGTGCCTCTCCCATAGATCTCAACTGCTTATAGTAAAAGATAATTAAGTGATATTTTAGCAAAATAAATGGGTACATCCCTTTGTACGCAGCATCCTCCACGAAGATGACTTTTCTACCATATGTTGCTAGCGTGCCCTTTAATTTCACCAGGCTGTTCAAAAAACCAAATAAGATGTGTCTTTCGTCCTCCGGCGCGAGTGCAAATGATGTCGGGTTCCGTTAAAGACAACCTAGGTAAAAGGAGCCCAAGGATACATAAAATCCCGTGCCAGTGTGGGAAATCATACGTTGGCGAGACGTGCTGCGCTGTTGAAGATAAGACGTCACACCACATTAGGCCAGACAGAAATATCTGCTGTTGTTGATCACTGTTTTGACACTGGATGCTACGGAGAGGCACAGATTCTATCCTTCGTCTTCGCAACTGGGACTCCATCATTAAAGAAGCAGTCGAAAATCGTTTCAGTAACGACCTGATTAACAGAGACATGGGATTCAACATAGCACGGCATGGGAACCAGCACTGACGGTACAGAGGCATCGTTGGCCGCTGATGATCGAATCCAACGACTGAACGCAGACGGAGACTCGAAGTCAGGACGGGCGGCTACACTCTGCCCGCGCGTTTTCCCTAATCGACCTCCCGACGTCTTCTACGATTCGTTGACGATAACGTTATAGCTCCACCCTTTTTCTATCGAGCCAGCTATATATGCGGCAACACCTCAGTAAGCACCTGAAGAGGACGAGCAGCTGTCTCGCTGAAGTATTGTGCAGCTTTCACAGAATTATCCGACGTGAAGCCCGTGAACCACTGAAGCGGGTATTACCTTGGGAAAAGTGACCTTTAAGGGCGCCCCCTCCTAAGCCTCCACCCCCAATTTCACACCCTACCGGTCTCACACCCTACAGGTCAGGATTTTTTAGTGTATTATTCATTACAGTCCCCTCTACCATTCTACAAATATTTGCGACTACACAAATCTTTTTCCCTAATTTTCCTTCGTTGACTGCACTACTCTGCTTGAAAATGCACTTACAGTCAGGTCGAAAACTTGCATTGTTGACACGAAAATGCCCAACGAATATTAAACGCTCAAACAAAATTGACACTCGGCGCGTTGGCTGATGGGAGCGGCTGTAAATGGGCAATGCCTCTGCAGTCCCTCCCACCAGCCAGCGCGGCGACTGTCAACTTTGTTTGGGCGTACAGTACATGCCTCTAGAAGATCTTGGCATGGCGATCGATACGGTAGCGTTATGCTGGACACGTACCGAGTTATCAACGAATAGTTGATTTTTTAATGGAGGAGATTACGGCGGGAAAAATTGTAGAGGGTGACAGAGACTTGCGCACAATTACCACTGTCTCTCCATAACGTAGACTGCGGAGTATAGATGCAGATGTAGATACAGGGTGCAATAGCTATGAAGATACGCAAACACCTGCGCAGTATAGACTAGCGGGGAGAGCTCAGTCTTTTGAATGAAGGATGACAGCAACAACTAAAATGCAGAATGGGAAACGAGCCCAGCATTTGCCCACACAAGTGTGGAAAACCGTCTACAATCCTCTCGCAGTCTGGGTCACAGCTGAGTGATAACTTGTTGCAGGACTGACTTAGTGGTGGATGATACACATCTATGTATTAAAAAGAATGTACAGTACCGACGCATCAGATTGAAAGTATGCCTTGTCAGCGCTGAGATACGGTGGATAGATCGATGTCTTTTTTATTCTATGCGTCGACGGGGCGAAGTTATTTTCATTTTTGTATTGTTGTCTCAAATAATTTTCCTCGCTTGAGAGGGTGGCGCCAGGTTGAGATTCATAGGAAGAATTCTAAGAAAATGTGACTCATCGACGAAAGAAGTAGCTTACAAAACGCTTGTTCGTCCGATTCTTGAGTATTGCTCATCAGTATGGGACCCTTACCAGGTTGGATTAATAGAAGAGATAGACATGATCCAGCGAAAAGCAGCGCGATTCGTCATGGGGACATTTAGTCAGCGCGAGAGCGTTACGGAGATGCTGAACAAGCTCCAGTGGCGGACACTTCAAGAAAGGCGTTACGCAATACGGAGAGGTTTATTATCGAAATTACGAGAGAGCACATTCCGGGAAGAGATGGGCAACATATTACTACCGCCCACATATATCTCGCGTAATGATCACAACGAAAAGATCCGAGAAATTAGAGCAAATACGGAGACTTACAAGCAGTCGTTCTTCCCACGCACAATTCGTGAATGGAACAGGGAAGGGGGGATCAGATAGTGGTACAATAAGTACCCTCCGCCACACACCGTAAGGTGGCTCGCGGAGTATAGATGTAGATGTAGATGTACATGGAAATTGGAAGAGCTTTAAATCTGAAGATAGTTTCTCTGATGGATTTTCAGTTTATTGAGAACTCCTGTAAGAAGCATAAACGAAAATCCTTTGGAAATTTGTAAAGATTTATGATGACTCATACAATTTCCAAAATCGTATAAAATCGCGTTTAAGTATTTGACGATATTTTTGCAGTGTGGGAAAGTTTTAAATCAACAAGAAAATCGTTTAAAAGGCAAAAGACTTTTTTTCATAGCCCAGAAAAGAGAAATTGGGTTTTTTGATAAACTGTATTTTTGTTAGAACTTTCTTTGTAACTTCTCTTAAAAGTAATCATCTTGTGGTGTTGCAGTTCTTCTTCTTAGGTCTTGATACGCCTGGGCATTGAGTCAAACAGAGCTTGGATGGCATGTACAGGTACAGCTCCCCATGCACTTCAACACGATACCACAGTTCATCAAGAGTAGTGACTGGCGTATTGTGACAACCCAGTTGCTCGGCCACCATTGACAGACGTTTTCAGTTGGGTGAGAGATCTGGAGAATGTGCTGGCCAGGGCAGCAGTCGAACATTTTCTGTATCCATAAAGGCCCGTACGGGACCTGCAACATGCGGTCGTGCATTATCCTGCTGAAATATAGGGTTTCGCAGGGATCGAATGAAGGGTAGAGCCACAGGTCGTAACACATCTGAAATGTAACGTCTACTGTTCAAAGTGCCGTCAATGCGAACAAGAGGTGACCGAGACGTGTAACCAATGGCACCCCATACCATCACGACGGTGATACGCCAGTACGGCGATGACGAATACGCGCTTCCAATGTGCGTTCACCGCGATGTCGCCAAACACGGATGCGACCATCATCATGCTGTAAACAGAACCTGGATTCATCCGAAAAAATGACGTTTTACCATTCGTGCACCCAGGTTCGTCGTTGAGTACACGATCGCAGGCGCTCCTGTCTGTGATGCAGCGTCAAGGATAACCGCAGCCATGGTCTCCGAGCTGATAGTCCATGCTGCTGCAAACGTCGTCGAACTGTTCGTGCAGATGGTTGTTGTCTTGCAAACGTCCCCATCTGTTGACTCAGGGATCGAGACGTGGCTGCACGATCCGTTACAACCATGCGGGTAAGATGCCTGTCATCTCGACTGCTAGTGATACGAGGCCGTTGGGATCCAACACGACGTTCCGTATTACCCTCCTGAACCCACCGATTCCATATTCTGCCAACAGTCATTGGATCTCGACCAACGCGAGCAGCAATGTCGCGATACGATAAACCGCAATCGCGATAGGCTACAATCCGACCTTTATCAAAGTCGGAAACGTGATGGTACGCATTTCTCCTCCTTACACGAGGCATCACAACAACGTTTCACCAGGCAACGCCGGTCAACTGCTGTTTGTGTATGAGAAATCGGTTGGAAACTTTTCTCATGTCAGCACGTTGTAGGTGTCGCCACCGGCGCCAACCTTGTCTGAATGCTCTGAGATGCTAATCATTTGCATGTCACAGCATCTTTTTCCTGTAGGTTAAATTTCGCGTCTGTAGCACGTCATCTTCGTGGTGTAGCAATTTTAATGGCCAGTAGTGTAGGACGAGAAATTCCGCCTTATGCAAGACATCTTTTCAGTTTTCTTTTACCCAGACATTGCTCGTCCTATTCTCTTAAAAGGTTTTGCGTATTTAGAAAATATGTTTTGTCTCAGTTTCAGGCATGTGTGAACCATATCGGTATTCTATACTAAAAACAATCGATTTATTAGAAGATTCGATTTACTTGTAGATATCGTCGTAACATCCATGCCACTGTACCATATGTACTGTTAAAAACATCGATACATATATACCCCTAGTTTGACACCTCTGCCTCAGAGGGTAGCAGAAGAAATTCTGCAGCACAGTGTTTGGAAGCGGCTGTTGGCGCCCCGCGCTGCTGCTGGTACTGGCGCGACAGAGTGCCTGCAGACTCGGGCGGGCTTCTCCGCCTCCTCCCGCGACGGCTGCAGCTAATGCCCCTCGGGCGGCGGCTAACACAGCGTTTCGGGTTTCGCTGAGGCGCCGACGTAAGCCGGCCGCCGCGGAAGCCGGCCGGGCCCGCTTCTTGCCGCGAGGGTCCACACACACACTGGCGCCAGTTTTTTTCTCCCGCTGCTGTGCGAGCGGATCGAAATCTGTGAGCCCGTATAATGTGTGCGTGCGCGCAAGGAAAGCCAGCCAACAGCGAGGCACGATATTATTTCCAAGTGTTCCGGTTCCCAGCCGGGTTGACGTTATCATGTTTCTTCCCACTTTGATTCGACATCTTGCCTTCTTATCTTCGTCTGTTCTCGACCACAAATGTCATTTTCAATGTCAATAAACTTTACCAACAGCGATACACTGTAAGATACACTACTGGCCATTAAAACTGCTACACCAAGAAAAAATGCAGATGATAAATGGGTATTCATTGGACAAATATATTATACTAGAACTGACATGTGATTACAATTTCACGCAGTTTGGGTGCATGGATCCTGAGAAATCAGTACCCAGAACAACCACCTCTGGCCGTAATAACGACCTTGATACGCCTGGTCATTGAGTCAAACAGAGCTTGGATGGCGTGTACAGGTATAGCTGCCCATGCAGCTTCAACACGATACCACAGTTCATCAAGAGTAGTGACTGGCGTATTGTGAGAAGCCAGATGCTCGGCCACCATTGACCAGACGTTTTCAATTTGTGAGAGATCTGGAGAATGTGCTGGCCAGGGCAGCAGTCGAACATTTTCTGTATCCAGAAAGGCCCGTACATGACCTGCAACATGCGGTAGTGCATTATCCTGTTCAAATGTAGGGTTCCGCAGGGATCGAATGAGGGTAGAACCGCACATCTGAAATGTGACGTCCACTGTTCAAAGTGCCGTCAATGCGAACAAGAAGTGACCGAGACGTGTAACCAATGGCACCCCATACCATCACGCCGGGTGATACGCCAAACACGGATGCGACCATCGCGATGCTGTAAACAGAACGTGGATTCATCCGAAAAAATGACGTTTTGCCATTCGTGTACCCACGTTCGTCGTTAAGTACACGATCGCAGGCGCTCCTGTCTGGATGCAGTGTCAAGGATAACCGCAGCCATGGTTTCCGAGCTGTTAGTCCATGCTGCTGCAAACGTCGTCGAACTGTTCGTTGAGATGGTAGTTGTCTTGCAAACGTCCCCATCTGTTGATTCAGGGATCGAGGCGTGGTTGCACGGTCCATACAGATAAGATGCCTGTCACCTCGACCGCTAGTGATACGAGGCCGTTGTGATCCAGCACTGCGTTCAGTGTTACCCTCCTGAACCCACCGATTCCATATTCTGCTAACAGGCATTGGATCTCGACCAACGTGAGCAGCAATGTCGCGATACGATAAACTGCAATCGCGATAGGCTACAATCCGACCTTTATAAAAGTCGGAAACGTGATGGTACGCATCTCTCTTCCTTACACGAGGCATCACAACAACGTTTCACCACGCAACACCGCTCAACTGGTGTTTGTGTATGAGAAATTGGTTGGAAACTTTCCTCATGTCAGCACGTTGTAGGTGTCTCCACCGTCGCCAACCTTGTGTGAATGCTCTGAAGAGCTAATCATTTCCATACTGCAGCATATTCTCCCTGTCGGTTAAATTTCGCATCTGTAGCACGTCATCTTCACGGTGTAGCAATTTTAATGGCCAGTAGTGTATTTGATTTCATTTTGAAAGCAACCAGTTTCGGCAATTCATTTTGTTATATTCAGGCTCCATACGCTTTGTTTCAAATCATTGGACTTATCGTATAGCGCCATAAAACTGGATATCGCGAATTCCAATCGTTGTGCAGCTGCTTCATACGGAAGCGTGACAGCTGAAAAGTAATGGACCAACAGAGATAAATGTCACTGGTCGCTGACAAAACTGTGAACGTGATGGTGATGATACGTTGGTGTGGGAGCATGATAGTAAGGTCTTTAGCGTCCGTACTAAAATATTCGGAGTCGAGTGTGGTTAAAAATGATTAAAACTGCAACTATTAGGATAAAACAGACATAACGGCCTAAGAAGGCGAACACACATTCTCTCTCTCTCTTTGTCTCCCGCTCTCTCTCTCTCTCTCTCTCTCTCTCTCTCTCTCTCTCTCTCTCTCTCACACACACACACACACACACACACACACACACACACACACACACGCACACACGCACACACACACAGAGAGAGAGAGAGAGAGAGAGAGAGAGAGAGAGAGAGAGAGAGAGAGAGAGAGAGAGAGAATGTGTGTTCCCTCGTTTTATATATATATTACACACACACACAGAGAGAGAGACAGAGACAGAGAGAGAGAGAGAGAGAGAGAGAGAGAGAGAGAGAGAGAGAGAGAGAGAACGAGGAAAATACGTACGTTGGCAGATTGAAAACGTACAGTAAAAAGGAACAAAACCAGACAAGCGCAAAGAGGATTCGCTCTGTGAGGGTTCCATACAAAATTACATGTATGGCTAACAATAACAATTTCCTGTGGTCAGTGGCCTGGGCACTATTTGGGCGACTTGCGTGGTCTTAACCTACCGCACTTACCCAAATTCCCCTAACAGATGTTAAGGGCTTGTAGCAGAAACTAAGACGGTTAAGTTTAGCATAGGAGCCCATCTTCGGAAATGTACCATTTTCCCGCTACACGCAAAAAACCACAACACAGCTTCAAATCTCCCGTGACTTCGGCGCCACTGGCTAAATTATTACGTACGTCGTCACCTATCACCTGATGTCGTGTCTTCACTACAGGTTTGTTTCTGATCTCCGGAGAGAGATTTGTACCTGCTGTTTGGTCGTGGTCTTTCTTTATACAGTACTGATGTACAGATTTCAAGGTGTAAGTACATTTCATGTTTAGTATGTTCCCGTTGACCAGGGGTGCGGAATACGTCGACATTATATTATTCCACACCATCCGCATCACAGAGCCGCGCGCGGTCTAGGGCGCCGTGCAACTGTTCGCATAGCTCCCCCTGTCGGAGGTTCGAGTCCTCCCTTGGGCATGGGTGTGTGTGTTGTCCTCAGTTAGTTTAAGTAGTGTCTAAGCCCAGAGGCCGATGACCTCAGCAGTTTGGCCCCGTAGGAACTTACCATAAATTTCACAGACGCTCCTCTCGCTGGAGTAGGATGCCCATTGTTAGGGGACAGTGCCCAACCTGGAAACGGGTGAGGGTCACTCCATTCCTCCTGACTGACAACTTGAGGTACGCCAAGGCTGGATAGTTAGGTCCACCACCTGCAGGTTATTGTCACTCACTGCCAGTCACTGCTCCCCTCCTACAACTGGTGGGTTCAAATGGTTCAAATGGCTCTGATCACTATGGGACTTAACATCTATGGTCATCAGTCCCCTAGAACTTAGAACTACTTAAACCTAACCAACCTAAGGACATCACACAACACCCAGTCGTCACGAGGCAGAGGAAAATCCCTGACCCCGCCGGGAATCGAACCCGGGAACCCGGGCGTGGGAAGCGAGAACGCTACCGCACGACCACGAGCTGCGGACAACTGGAGGGACCTACGACGCTACAGTGCACGGGAGTGGCACTCTGAGTCACATCACGTTGTCTGCAGGCCTGCATGGTGGCTTGGTCTGCTTTTCCATTTGCCAAATTCCCCAGTAGAATGACACCTACTTCCCCCACCAGTGCAGTTGCTCAAGTATTAGCTTCTCTGCTGGGTAGATGTACTGCAATGATTGTAGAGTGCCGACCAGCGTGGCCGAGCGGTTCTAGGCGCTACAATCTGGAACCGCGCCACCGCTACGGTCGCAGGTTCGAATCCTGGCTCGGGCATGGATATGTGTGATGTCCTTAGGTTAGTTAGGTTTAAGTAGTTCTAAGTTCTAGGGGACTGATGACCTCAGAAGTTAAGTCCCATAGTGCTCAGAGCCATTTGAACCATTTTTGATTGTAGAGTACTAAGGAAATCACAGCATACAAGAATTTGTTTACCCTGAAGGCATCTCATACTCTTCAGTGCCTTCAACACCGCATGGAGCTCTGCAGAAAATACTTTACAATATACAGGGTGAACATTAATAAAACCGACAGACTGCACGGACTGATTCCCGACTGGAAATGGAGAGAAAATGGTTCTATGAACATGTGTCCAGAAATGCATCGTTGCCACGTGAGATGGCGCAGACCGATGAAAGTTCCTCTGACCACGTGCCGTGTGCTCCTTGTGTGTTGCAGGCTGTGTGTCTGACGCAGAGTACTGTAAGCAGCGGAATGGTCCGGTATTCAGGTCGGGAACAAGTCGAGATGGTGTTTGTGTACAGCCAAGCACATGGAAACGGTCTAGAGGCAGCACGGTTATACCAAAACAAGTACTCTCACAGAAACCAACCACATCACACAACATTTCAAGCCCTTTCTGGGCGTTTGTGTGATGATGGGTCCTCTCAGACAGACCAATGTGCAGGGAGGCGGCGAACTGTGCGTACAGCAGATTTGGAGTGCCAGGTTCTACCAGACATTATAGTCCAGTGTGAGCTCCAGTCAAGTGGCCCGCCAACATGGTGTAAGCCAAGGTACGATTATATGTATCCTGCATGACAAGCGCTACTATCTCTATCACCTGCAACGAGTTGAAGATCTGTTGTGACGTGGATGCGATAGAGCTCTATACTGTGTTCTCGGACAACTTGCTGTCCTCAAACACACACCGTCCATTTGCCGACACATGTTCATAGTACCTTTTTTCCTCCATTATCAGTCAGGAATCCGTCTCTGCAGTTGGTTGGTGTCATTATGGTCTCCCTGTATATATGAGGAAGACGAATGCTGAAGATATGGTCGGAGGAATGCTACTGAACAACCAAAGGTGTCTTCTTGTTTGGAGCCTTTAGTGTACACAACTTTAAAATCTGGTGCCTGTCAAAAATTAAAAAAAAAAAAAAAAAACAGAGATTGAGTAGCAAAATCTGGAGTGAACTATCAATATGCGACTTTCGTCTATTAATAGTGGTATAATAAGTAATACGATTCAATACACCATCTCGCAGTGAACATACACTCCTGGAAATTGAAATAAGAACACCGTGAATTCATTGTCCCAGGAAGGGGAAACTTTATTGACACATTCCTGGGGTCAGATACATCACATGATCACACTGACAGAACCACAGGCACATAGACACAGGCGACAGAGCATGCACAATGTCGGCACTAGTACAGTGTATATCCACCTTTCGCAGCAATGCAGGCTGCTATTCTCCCATGGAGACGATCGTAGAGATGCTGGATGTAGTCCTGTGGAACGGCTTGCCATGCCATTTCCACCTGGCGCCTCCGTTGGACCAGCGTTCGTGCTGGACGTGCAGACCGTGTGAGACGACGCTTCATCCAGTCCCAAACATGCTCAATGGGGGACAGATCCGGAGATCTTGCTGGCCAGGGTAGTTGACTTACACCTTCTAGAGCACGTTGGGTGGCACGGGATACATGCGGACGTGCATTGTCCTGTTGGAACAGCAAGTTCCCTTGCCGGTCTAGGAATGGTAGAACGATGGGTTCGATGACGGTTTGGATGTACCGTGCACTATTCAGTGTCCCCTCGACGATCACCAGTGGTGTACGGCCAGTGTAGGAGATCGCTCCCCACACCATGATGCCGGGTGTTGGCCCTGTGTGCCTCGGTCGTATGCAGTCCTGATTGTGGCGCTCACCTGCACGGCGCCAAACACGCATACGACCATCATTGGCACCAAGGCAGAAGCGACTCTCATCGCTGAAGACGACACGTCTCCATTCGTCCCTCCATTCACGCCTGTCGCGACACCACTGGAGGCGGGCTGCACGATGTTGGGGCGTGAGCGGAAGACGGCCTAACGGTGTGCGGGACCGTAGCCCAGCTTCATGGAGATGGTTGCGAATGGTCCTCGCCGATACCTCAGGAGCAACAGTGTCCCTAATTTGCTGGGAAGTGGCGGTGCGGTCCCCTACGGCACTGCGTAGGATCCTACGGTCTTGGCGTGCATTCGTGCGTCGCTGCGGTCCGGTCCCTGGTCGACGGGCACGTGCACCTTCCGCCGACCACTGGCGACAACATCGATGTACTGTGGAGACCTCACGCCCCACGTGTTGAGCAATTCGGCGGTACGTCCACCCGGCCTCCCGCATGCCCACTATACGCCCTCGCTCAAAGTCCGTCAACTGCACATACGGTTCACGTCCACGCTGTCGCGGCATGCTACCAGTGTTAAAGACTGCGATGGAGCTCCGTATGCCACGGCAAACTGGCTGACACTGACGGCGGCGGTGCACAAATGCTGCGCAGCTAGCGCCATTCGACGGCCAACACCGCGGTTCCTGGTGTGTCCGCTGTGCCGTGCGTGTAATCATTTCTTGTACAGCCCTCTCGCAGTGTCCGGAGCAAGTATGGTGGGTCTGACACACCGGTGTCAATGTGTTCTTTTTTCCATTTCCAGGAGTGTATATACTGACTGACAAAACGAGTGAAGCACCTGCAAGCGAAGGAGAAAACGAAATGAAACATCATCGGTTGAGAGAGTATCTGAGTTATTCCCATGATTACAAAATCGAGTGAAGTTTACTGAGAACTCCGCACAATGAGCCCACTTATCATTACGACGTTGCTCTTCGTCTGGCGTGAATGAATGCACTGATTCGCCTGAGAAGGGTGTATTAGATCTGTTGTGTCCTCACCTGTGGACTGCTGGATCACGAGTGCTGTAGCTGAACTTGATGTCCTGGATTATTGGCACTGCGATGGAGTTCGAGCTGGTCCCACACATCTTCTATAGGGGACGTGTGTTATATCCTGCATAGTCGTCGAATATGGGGAGTCTAGGAAATCTGCTTTTTCGGATCGCTAGATAACAATTCGAGCAAATCGTATTAATGAGTTTTATTACGGAAAATAAATGACAATACTTAACTTTGACAATAACACAGAAGTGTTGTAAGCAAAGGGTGACATGCAAATAAGAAATCTCTGAAGTATATATAGTTTCTAAGTCGCTGGTCTTGAAGTGCCTAATCTCGATGCTGCTGTAGAAGTGGGGCGCAACCAGTCGGTACGGCGCTTATGTCCTCTTCGCCTAGAGGGCGCTATCGTTGCGTTGTCGTCCTGGAGAGGGGTCGGTCAGCGTGCCATTGGCTGTCGCCTTCTTCACAGGCCTTTCTTAACTCTCGTTTCCGACTTCCGTGCAGGCACTTGACTTTACCCCGGAACAACACTTGTCGGGATCTTGGAGGCCACAGGAATCAGGTCAGAGAAGACTGGTCGGAAATACATACTTGTGGAGTTACGGTTCTAAAACGACAGCCACTGAGCGAATAGCGGATAGACAAAGCATAGGCGAACGTCGTGTTCGGGTGTGTCTAGCAAAAAAATGGTTCAAATGGCTCTGAGCACTATGGGACTTAACTGCTGAGGTCATCAGTCCCCTAGAACTTAGAACTACTTAAACCTAACTAACCTAAGGACATCACACACATCCATGCCCGAGGCAGGATTCGAACCTGCGACCATAGCGGCAGCGCGGTTCCAGACTGTAGCGCCTAGAAGCGCTCGGCCACTGCGGCCGGCTGTGTCTAGCAGAGAGGTTTTGTTCGAGTAAGGTGCTGCTGTTTTAATTTGTGGTTGTTTTGCTATGCAGTGATGTTGGAGACAGAACTTCCGGGCATTTCCTGTAACATAATCTGATTTGAGAAAAAAACAAGTGTTTTCACCTTTACATTGGTTCACACATAATCATCCTTGTTCGAATATAAGTTCGTACAGTCATGCTCTCTCCATTTTAAAACATTAAACATTAAGCCTCGGAAGGCCCAACGGTACTGACCGACCGCCGTGTCATCCTCAGCCATTGACGTCAGCAGATGCGGATACGGAGAGCATGTGGTCAGCAAGCCGCACTCTCGGGCGTTGTGTTTTTGTGACTGGACTATTAAAACATGAGGCCTTGTATTTCATTATTAATAACGTAGCACCTTACAGCACCATGTGTTGACAACCCTACTGCAGAACTGTTTGTGCAATACGGCTTACTATCTTACAAATTAATGACATTACGATAATTTTAGCGTTGTTGAATTAATGATGAAAATTTATCTAGTAAACACTACAAATGATTCGTATCTAACGTAACCAGACACGGGCTAGAATTTGAAGTTCGTTTAGCTTTGACTGTTCATACGAAACCATTGTCTACAGCTTATTAAATCAACAGCTGGGCTCTTTTAACGTAACAGCTATTAGCTCTGGCTGGTTAAAAAATGGTTCAAATGGCTCTGAGCTCTATGGGACTTAACATCTTAGGTCATCACTCCCCTAGAACTTAGAACTACTTAAACCTAACTAACCTAAGGACATCACACACATCCATGCCCGAGGCTGGATTCGAACCTGCGGCCGTAGCGGTCGGGCGGTTCCGGACTGAAGCGCCTAGAACCGATCGGCCACTTCGACCGGCTCTGGCTGGTTATTTTGAATCCGCACTCTTCCGCGCGTTCGCTGCTGGATGGCTGTCTGTTAATGGCCGTTGCTCCTTCGGACCTGCTATTATTTTGACAAATTTTCTCGATTCGGCATTCTCTTTCCTATTCTGACTTTATTATCAGGTTGTTTTTTTCTCTACCCTGCATATCCCCTTGACCTTATAGTTGATTGTATAGGACAGCTTTCCATTCACTGAGAACGGAGTAGCCAGACGGACTGTGACGGCAACTGCTTCTGCGGTTGAGCTCGACCTGAACTGCCCGAGTAATTGACATCACTACTCGAGAAATCTCTAGCTTTGCTCGTGTTTTCGATCGCCGAACAATCTATCAAGCTCTTTGTTGATACTATTTCCATGACGTGTCACAGCGTTATTAATATATTTTGGATTTTTACCGTAAAAAGGTGAAATACATACTGTAGCATGTTACAAAGTGGAGGTCTTGTGTAAACACCGCCTTTAATAAATAAAAGATCACAATCACGATTCAGTGTAGTTCTCGTGCTGCAGCTCGCCCTGCCATCTAGCGACGTCTGTTGCTACTATCAGCATGACGGGTCTTGCCAAAATTATTTATTCTCGCGATGGCAACTACAGTCAATTTCACGTGATTTATTTCACCAGTTAAGCACTCAGTTCCCAATTAATTTTCTTCCTTGATTTATCTGAATGTTTCCCTCTAGTTTTGATGCTGATTAAAAGCTGAAAACTTTTTTACAGCTTATTTTAATAAGTGAACAGCAACGTAATTGCTCATTTGCAACTCTCTGGGTAAATACTGTAGTCTCTAATGACCAAATACATCAAAAACTCTACTTTTCCCCAAAACACACAAACCTCGTACGGATACCTCCTCCTATCGACCCATTCGCCTCACCTCAGTATTCAGCAAGATCTTCGAATCCATCCTCTCCCGATGTATCCGCCAACGCCTCAACCAACATCACCATCTTCCCGTTAATCAGTGCAGCTTCCGTCCCAGTTTGTCCTCTGGAGACCAGCACCTGCAATTCACCCATCTCCCATCCCAACAGCTCAACTCACGTAAATCGCCTATATTTTGTCTACCTCCCCCTAGAGAAAGGCTACGATCGTGTATGGCATTACGGTCTCCTTTTCAAACTCCAGACATTCGCACCACAATTAATATGCCCGCCTTATTGCATCCTTCCTCTCTAATCGCCCATCCATTGTCACTATTAACAAAACCATTTCCCATACCTTGCATCCAACTGCAGTAGTGTCCCATATCTCCATCCTCTCTCCTCTCGTTTATCTCCTTTACACTGCTGATATGGCCAGACCACCCCCACCAGTTCACCTCTTTCAGTATGCTGACGACACCGCTTTACTCGCTCTCCACCCTGCTATCCAGAAATACCAGCAATCTCTCCAAATCCACCTTAGTTAGTTTAAAACCAATGGCTCCTCAAGATCGACCCCTTCCAAAACCCAGGCTATAATTACACGACGAACCACCTGTACTTTACGTCTCCATGACTTCTACCCTACAATTTACGACAGTCCTATCCAGTTAACTAATATACTAAAATATCTAGGACTAATCCTAGACTGGCAACTAACCTGGAAACCTCACCTACTAACCATCCAACAGGAAGCCCACAATAGGTTAAAGCTACTGCTAAAACTTGGGGATTACACACCTCCAATATTTTCTACACCTACAAGATACTGATCTGACCCATCCTCTGATGTGTAAATTTTGCATGCTTCTCTACCCATCAAAGTCTCTACCCACCAAATCCTCGAAAGCCATGAACTCCATCTCGCTTTCTGCAGCCATTTACCTTCCCCTGCGCGGATACTCAACCATCTCATATAATTCCCAACCCTCGACAACAACATCAAACACCTCCGCCCGACCTATTCTATCAGCGAAGTAGATTCCAATAACCCAACCATCTCCCTTCTGATCACCAACCCTGTTATGCTGCCGTGCCGTCCCACTGACCCTTCACCGCGATTTACCATCGCACAACAACTTCAACCGACACTCTCTCCCAGAAACCCATTCCGACATTTATCCATCCTACCAGCTATAGCTTTTCCCACCTATTTCCACTCCACAGCAGGGTTTCTCCTCTCTTATCCCTCCCCATTTCACTCCCTCCCTTCCCCTCCTGATACCACGAGCCCGCTAGCCCACCAGACTCACCCTTCCTTTCCTTGTTTCCCTATACAACAGACTAACATGTACATCTTTGTCTGTGTCAATACCCACCTTACCGCCAATCCTGTTTTTACAGATACGACCCGACGGCTTATAAATTTATTTCCACCACCATCCAAAAGTTTAAACTCCCTACAGCCTCTTCATCCAGCGCAGCTTCTTCAGCTTTTAGTGAAAGTGCAGTGCTTCGTTTTAACGAACCTTGCCGCCTCATTTTCATTTTAAAGTTTCAAATGTCCGCTGTTGTCTCTTTATATTTACCTGCCAGACTTTTATTTCCTTTTTAAACTTTAAATGAAGAAAGCATTATGTACAGGGTTATTACGAATGATTGAAGCGATTTCACAGCTCTACAATAACTTTATTATTTGAGATATTTTCACAATGCTTTGCACACACATACAAAAACTCAAAAAGTTTTTTTAGGCATTCGCAAATGTTTGATATGTGCCCCTTTAGTGATTCGGCAGACATCAAGCCGATAATCAAGTTCCTCCCACACTCGGCACAGCATGTCCTCATCAATGAGTTAGAAAGCATCGTTGATGCGAGCTCGCAGTTCTGGCACGTTTCTTGGTAGAAGAGGTTTAAACACTGAATCTTTCACATAACCCCACAGAAAGAAATCGCATGGGGTTAAGTCGGGAGAGCGTGGAGGCCATGTCATGAATTGCTGATCATGATCTCCACCACGACCGATCCCTCGGTCTTCCAATCTCCTGTTTAAGAAATGCCGAACATCATGATGGAAGTGCGGTGGAGCACCATCCTGTTGAAAGATGAAGTCGGCGCTGTCGGTCTCCAGTTGTGGCATGAGCCAATTTTCCAGCATGTCCAGATACACGTGTCCTGTAACGTTTTTTTCGCAGAAGAAGGGGCCGTAAACTTTAAACCGTGAGATTGCACAAAACACGTTAACTTTTGGTGGATTGCGAATTTGCTGCACGAATGCGTGAGGATTCTCTACCGCCCAGATTCGCACATTGTGTCTGTTCACTTCACCATTAAGAAAAAATGTTGCTTCATCACTGAAAACAAGTTTCGCACTGAACGCATCCTCTTCCATGAGCTGTTGCAACCACGCCGAAAATTCAAAGCGTTTGACTTTGTCATCGGGTGTCAGGGCTTGTAGCAATTGTAAACGGTAAGGCTTCTGCTTTAGCCTTTTCCGTAAGATTTTCCAAACCGTCGACTGTGGTACGTTTAGCTCCCTGCTTGCTTTATTCGTCGACTTCCGCGGGCTACGCGTGAAACTTGCCCGCACGCGTTCAACCGTTTCTTCGCTCACTGCAGGCCGACCCGTTGATTTCCCCTTACAGAGGCATCCAGAAGCTTTAAACTGCGTATACCATCGCCGAATGGAGTTAGCAGTTGGTGGATCTTTGTTGAACTTCGTCCTGAAGTGTCGTTGCACTGTTATGACTGACTGATGTGAGTGCATTTCAAGCACGACATACGCTTTCTCGGCTCCTGTCACCATTTTGTCTCACTGCGCTCTGGCGGCAGAAACATGAAGTGCGGCTTCAGCCGAACAAAACTTTATGAGTTTTTCTACGTATCTGTAGTGTGTCGTGACCATATGTCAATGAATGGAGCTACAGTGAATTTATGAAATCGCTTCAATCATTTGTAATAGCCCTGTATATTTGTAATCATCTCTATATTGTGTTTTAAAATATTTAAAATTTTTGTATACTCTCTTTCAAATTCTAAAGGTGGCAGGGGTAAAATACAGGGAGCGAAAGGCTATTTACAACTTGTACAGAAACCAGATGGCAGTTATAAGAGTTGAGGGACATGAAAGGGAAGCAGTGGTTGGGAAAGGAGTAAGACAGGGTTGTAGCCTCTCTCCGATGTTATTCAATCTCTATATTGAGCAAGCAGTAAAGGAAACAAAAGAAAAATTTAGAGTAGGTATTAAAATCCATGGGGAAGAAATAAAAACTTTGAGGTTCGCCGATGACATTGTAATTCTGTCAGAGACAGCAAAGGACTTGGAAGAGCAGTTGGACGGAATGGATGGTGTTTTGAAGGGAGGATGTAAGATGAACATCAACAAAAGCAAAACGAGGATAATGGAATGTAGTCGAGTTAAGTCGGGTGATGCTGAGGGTATTAGATTAGGAAATGAGACATTTAAAGTAGTAAAGGAGTTTTGCTATTTGGGGAGCAAAATAACTGGTGATGGACGAAGTAGAGAGGATATAAAATGTAGACTGGCAATGGCAAGGAAAGCGTTTCTGAAGAAGAGAAATTTGTTAACATCGAGTATAGATTTAAGTGTCAGGAAGTTATTTCTGAAAGTATTTGTATGGAGTGTAGCCATGTATGGAAGTGAAACATGGACGGTAAATAGTTTGGACAAGAAGAGAATTGAAGCTTTTGAAATGTGGTGCTACAGAAGAATGCTGAAGATTAGATGGGTAGATCACATAACTAATGATGAAGTATTGAATAGGATTGGGGAGAAGAGAAGTTTGTGGCACAACTTGACCAGAAGAAGGGATCGGTTGGTAGGACATGTTCTGAGGCATCAAGGGATCACCAATTTAGTATTGGAGGGCAGCGTGGAGGGTAAAAATCATAGGGGGAGACCAAGAGATGAATACACTAAGCAGATTCAGAAGGATGTAGGTTGCAGTAGGTACTGGGAGATGAAGAAGCTTGCACAGGATAGAGTAGCATGGAGAGCTGCATCAAACCAGTCTCAGGACTGAAGACCACAACAACAACAACAAATATGTTTTGTCATTTATTTCATTAATTTTTTGTAAATTGCACAAGACTGAAGAGCGGGATATTGTACCGGTGGCAGTCCACCCCCAACCATATGGGGCGAGGGGGATGAGATAAAAAATAAAGGAAAAAAATATATATTGTTTCCAGAGTCTAATACTACTTTTTAAGGACAGTACTTTCGCCTTTGACCGTTAGATTTAAACAATCTAGTTCTAAGTTCTAGGCGACTGATGACCTCAGAAGTTAAGTCCCATAGAGCTCAGAGCCATTTTATTTTTTTTATTTTTTGTCTGCGAAATGCGTTGCGAGTAGAGATAGTAGTACAGAAGTAAACGTCGTGCCTGAAGCGGGAATTTTACTGTATGAACAGTGAAAATGTAATAAGCGAAAAAATTTCGGCTTCCATCATTTTGAGAGAAGAGTCAACGAGAAAAAATTTCGTAAAGGTTTGAGATTATGTGTGGTTCGAAATTATGTGTGAAGTGATTTTGTATGTCGCTAAACTGCTAGCATAAGAATATACCTCGTAATGAGTAGCTTACGACGCCATTTTAAATTTTTGAATTCGGTCAATAATTAGACGGAATATTGAATATTGAATATTGAAAATCAAATTTTGTTGCCCCTGGAAGCCGTTAGATAGGCAACACGTCAAAAGTCTTGGGTTGATTTCGGGATAGTCGATTAGTAATATAGAGTAGTTTGCAATTTCCACCTGTGTTTCAGGAAGTTCAAATTTCAAACAGGCCTATAGCTTGTTTTGCTTTCGTATTTTTTAGGTTTTGGCTACAGTTTGCTTTCGCGACGCGAGTCATGTTAGTGGATTGTTCGAGCAGCACTCGATACGGTATCGATCTCATCGACGTATCGGGAAATATCAAGCTCGTTCGCACGCGAGTACCGTTTGCCCAGCCCTAGCGGCACCTATAATGAACCTCGCCATATAAACAGAGCCATTAGCGGGCCTATATATGTGTACTCGTATAACCGGGGCGATCACCGCAGTTGACTCTTCCCACACACCAGCTGCCGGAATAACATCGTTCTTTGTAGCACAGTGACGTAGTTTCTTTTCGTTTGTTTCAGGTCGACACATGGTACAACATCCAGGAAGAAAAAGTCGCTGGAGTCGGATCAAAGGGAACGTCTGGAGGAGCAGTCTTCGTAGCAGAATGGCAGTGTGGGGTTCCCGCGATGGTCTCACAGTTGGCCTGCGGTCATTTAATGCTGGCTTCCAACTCCGTTGCCACGTCCAGCAAAAGCGTCATGTTTCATTACAGCCATGTAACACCACGATATTAACGTGCGTAAAACAGGCACGTTCAGGTGCAGTAATCGCCGAAAGTGACCAGCTACAGGGCTGGGTGATTGATGTAGCTCAAGGCTGTGTTAAAAAAACTGAACAGTACCGAACTGACCTGCACCCCCGGTAGAACCCCCAAGTGCCCCTCTCCCCTCACGACCCCCTAAAACCTATCTACAGTTTTTCTACACAGATTTAGGAAATTCTGTAAGTAGGTTCAATAAATAAAACAACAGCCATCACACATTTGGCGTTTACAGCAAACCTACCGCTACAGATAACGTTATAACAGCCAACCCCTGTCACCCGAAATCACAAAAGCCTGCATACTTCCATTCAGTGACCAACAGATTAATCGATTTACGAGTAGAAGAACCAGAAATGCAAAAAGAACTTGAAATACTATACTCCGTCACATAGCCCACAAAAATGATTTTGACCAACATATAGTAACAGAATTATATAAAAAATACCCGCAACCCAAACACAACGCAATACACAACGAAATATATCTAACTAGAGAAACCTCAATTAAATGGTTCAAATGGCTCTGAGCACTATGGGACTTAACATCTGAGGTCATCAGTCCCCCGGCCGGCGAAACCACAATTAAAGAAAGAACAATGTACGTACTTACAATTTACCTAGGACAAAAACCGAACAACATAATTCACTATTAAAAACCCCACGCATCCAACTGGCCTTCTGTGCTAATATCTCGTTACAAAGCTGCATTCAGGCAAGACCAAAATCTTAGAATATACCTATCGTGGAAAATACAAAATAACTTGTGACAATTGCAATAATTTCTATATCGGCCAAAGGGAACGAAACTTTAGTATCAGATTCTAGGAACACACTAGAAACAGTGACAGTAAAAAATCTAGTTTCTTTTTGCATCTAAAAATCCAACTCCACACGGCCGAGAAAATTGAAACATTACAAATACTGCACAGAATACCGATAGGACCCACTTTGAACATACTTGAAGAATTAGTGATATCTATACATACAAAAGACTATCCGGACGAAATACTAAAAGAACACACAGACAATAAAACATACTCAGGCCAAAGATAAAATTCACAGCCAACACCAGTCACTGAAATACAATATACAATGGCCGTACTGTTTGCTACAAAAAGCCAATAAAATTAATTAAAAAATATAACATTATCACTGCTTGGTTAACTACACGTTGCAAATATATAGCAACACAGTAAAATAACTGTCAAATATTTAGTAAAAGAAATACGAAATAAGTGACAAAAGTATTGCATACATTTATAATTATTACACGTCAAATACTCAACGAATTAGACAATGACAGTTTCACTGTAGATGCAATATGGATTTTATAAATCAAACTAGACTTAAAAACCAGTGTACTCTTCCAATGTATAATTACTCATATGGACAGTCACCATATGTGTAGATAATTTCGCCATCGTTCTATTCGCAGTTTACTTGAGATGGCAATAAAGCCGAAACAGCTGCCGTAATAAAGAACATTATACATGTCGCTGCTAGTCTGGACCTTTCTTTTTCAGAATGTCATAATGTGTTCTGTGCTGCATAAAGCGAAAAATATGAGCCATTATTGAAAAATGTTACTTACGTGTACTACATTAATAAAAACTATTCAACAAATGAAATGCAATATTTTAGTAACAGCAAATCGCATAAACTTTCTAAATAAATTGAAAATAAAACGGAATCCATGTCTTCTTGTTTGCGGCAGCTACTGTATTATGTATAATAAAGAACATTTTGATCGCATCTCATAAATTGTTAGTAGTGCACAAATTATTTAATATGAACTAAAAGAAAGGTCTATAAGTTGAGAAAATGTCCCTTTCTAGGAATTGTGTTTTTATTATAATTATTCCGTATATCCATGCTCTGAGGAAAGCAAACTCATTGAGTATGTCATCGAAGTCAAGTTTGGGTACAGAAGGCAGACGTCGATTATATAGCATGCAGGAATTATAAATTATCCATGTCACATGGGATTCTTTGACGTCTGCGACTGTATTACAAATTTCAAAAATAGCTTTCACTGCTTCAGCCAATTTCTACTAATATTTGTTAGCACGATGCCTTGGTTGTCATGCATTAAGTCTTAAGAGTCTCTGGAGTTACGTAAACATATGCATGTGAAAGGGTTAAGTGATGGTGATATGTTTATGACCGTTCTCTGTGTACCAGAGAAATAAATTTCCAGCATAAATCATATTAACAGAATCTTCCGTCGGTTCTTGGTAGAACAACATTATAATTCCAGCAAAAATGGTTAAATTTCGGTTACATAACCACTCTGGCGCACACTGCAAATGATCGTACTTCAGATTAATGTAATGTACGTTACATGTTGCTGTGACGCATCTGATGCTGACAGTATGCTGCCAAAACACGTTGTCGTCATAAATTTTAGTAAAAATTGGCTGAAGCAGTAAAAATTATTTCATAAATACGATATTTATGCTGAAATGAAGAGGATATCTGGCAAATGACAGGCCTGAAGAATTGCATCAAACCAGTCTCAGGGTGGACGACCGAAAGAGCACAAAGTGAAGTTAATACCCTGGAATAAACACCATACCTTGTTTACTGACTCAGTGTGTCTCCTGTCTCTAACACACTGACGTCCTCATTCGCTTTCTCTGGCCCTATACCACTGAGTTCTGAGACGGCAGAGCGTCTGAATCAGGAGCGTATTCTCTCTGCCGTCGAGCCGAATTCACAAGCAGTGCACATTTTTGCTGTGACAATGGCGAATCTGCTGCGGGTACTTTTCCATACGCTCCGATTAGTGGATCGTATGTACATCAGATGCGTAACTGTTACGAATTCTTGTGAAAATGTAACGTGTTTGAAGCAGGTGAACGTAGACTGATACGGAGGAACAGCGGGGATCCCTTTCTCTCGCGCGTAGCTCACGGACGGCTAGGAATACACTCCAAGCGCCTGTCAGCGAATTTCTCATCTTAATATAGTTTTTAAGCGAGCAGTTGCTGCTCTACAGCAGAGTCGTGTGGCGCCGCCTGCTACTTAGATGGCGGTGCATTTTTGGTAGCCCGCAGCGGCCGGGTATGACGCCAGCGCGTGACGTCACCGCGGCGGCGGCGCCGTCATTTGTCGTCCCAGACGCTGCGTCACCCCGCCTACACAGGCATCTCGAGACTGCCGCCGACGCGGGCGTGCGTGTATTCAGAACTTGTTAGACCAGAGATACTTACAGACCGCGGCCGCCACTATCTCTGTCGTTGTGAACTTTGTGACCAGCGCGACGGGCGGCTTAAGGCCACGTCGCTGTCATTAGGTGCTATGAGAAATAGAGGTGGCATTGTCAGATTTCCCAGGTTTCCGGCTGAAATGAAGCATAGAATCCAATAACTGAGCAAACTACTGTTTCTTTAACATATAAATCCTGTGACTGGCGTAATTTCTACGAATTACTCAGTATTAATTACAACGCTACTTATCAAACAACTTGCAAAATGATTTAGATAAGATATCTGTATGGTGCGAAAAGTGGCAATTGACCCTGAATAAAGAAAAGTGTGAAGTTATTCACATGAGTACTAAAAGAAATCAGCTAAATTCCGATTACGCGATAAGTCACACAAATCTGAGGGCTTTAAATTCAACTAAATACTTAGGGATTACAATTACAAATAACCTAAATTGGAACGATCACATAGATAATATTGTGGGTAGAGCAAACCAAAGACTGCCATCATTGGCAGAACACTTAGAAGATGCAATAGGTCTACCAAAGAGACTGCTTACACTACGCTTGTCCGCCCTATTCTGGAGTACTTCTGTGCTCTGTGGGATCCGCATCAGGTGGGACTGACGGATGACATCGAAAAAGTACAAAGAAGGGCAGCTCGTTCTGTATTATCGCGAAATAGGGGAGATAGTGTCACTGACATGATACGTGAATTGGAGTGGCAATCATTAAAACAAAGGCGTTTTTCGTTGCGACGGGATCTTCTCATGAAATTTCAATCACCAGTTTTCTCCTCCGATTGCGAAAACATTCTGTTGGCACCCACCTATATAGGGAGAAATGATCATCACGGTAAAATAAGAGAAATCAGGGCTCGCACGGACAAATTTAAGTGCTCGTTTTTCCTACGTGCCGTTCGAGAGTGGAACGGTAGAGAGACAGCATGAAGGCGGTTCATTGAACCCTCTGCCAGGCACTTTATTGTGAATAGCAGAGTAATCACGTAGATGTATCATTCGGTCAGTTGAAACATTGTACGCAGTTCTTTCTCCATATATATTTATAAACTCCAGAATTACCTTCTCTTCAGTGACTGGCTCTGAGCACTATGGAACTCAACTGCTGAGGTCATTAGTCCCCTAGAACTTAGAACTAGTTAAACCTAACTAACCTAAGGACATCACAAACATCCATGCCCGAGGCAGGATTCGAACCTGCGACCGTAGCGGTCTTGCGGTTCCAGACTGCAGCGCCTTTAACCGCACGGCCACTTCGGGCGGCTACTCGCTTCAGTGAATTCACCTTTTTTGCTGCAATACAAATCGTCTGATCCACCGTTTAAGCAGAACTGGATGGCAACGTATCAAAGACAGTGGTATCAGTTTGGCAGGATGCATTTCGTTTTCAGAGGAATCCTCAAACATAAGTGTTAAATGTTTGTTTTGTTGTTATCAGAAATTATATCTGCTTTTCCCCTAAAGTAGCGAATGAGGATTTTTCTGATGTCAAAATTCTAGTGCCTGATTTAGTTACCTAGCCAGTAAAGTCGGACTGTAGTCGTCATATAAACCGATGTAGGGCTTTTCAGTTCCATGTTTGTCAACAAATTATGTGAAGATCCATTGCTAATGTGCACTAAGCGGTCCTCTTTATGCCGATCCTTCACTTTCTGTGTGAGCGCAGTGCTATTGCCGGCCGCGGTGGTCTAGCGGTTCAGGCGCTCAGTCCGGAACCGCGCGACTGCTACGGTCGCAGGTTCGAATCCTGCCTCGGGCATGGATGTGTGTGATGTCCTTAGGTTAGTTAGGTTTAAATAGGTCTAAGTTCTAGGAGACTGATGACCACAGATGTTAAGTCCCATAGTGCTCAGAGCCATTTGAAGCATTTGAGCCAGCAGTGCTATTAACCAATGAAAACGTGTTCTACGGAGAGCACCACTTATCATTTCCAAGGAAAACGCAGCTCGTGTGACTTAAGCAAAACAGAACTGGCAGGCGTCCATGCTGTTAGTATGCCTAACTTGCTATCTAGCTGCAGAAGATACAAATTGCTTTAACTCCTTCTTAATTTAAAACAACCGTTAACTCGATGTCCCTGTATGACTCTCCGATGATCTCCAGTGCATCAAACGGATAACATCGCTTCTTTCTACGGCGAACTGTCAGGACGAACGAGTGGAGATCTCCTGGGTTTAATAGAAATCTTCTAACACTTCGGTACAGATAAGGTATATTTTATGACTGGTACGAATGGACCTAAGTATTTCATTAGGGAAACTCCCCGTCGCACCCCCCTCAGATTTAGTGGTAAGTTGCCCCATTGGGCAGCCCGTCAAAAACTGAACACAGTTCAAGCGTGAGAACAGGAAGAAAGTGTACTGAACTGTGGAAAAAAGAAGCAAAATAGAAACAACGAACGGTCTAAATTTAATATGCGCAATATCGATCGGCATTAACGGATATCGTGCAGTGGTCATGTGGTCACGGTGTTAGACTGCAAAGGGCGAGATGTGGGTTCAAACTCTCCCTCGTGCCCAGTTTTTTCCCCCACAAAATTACGAACTATCCGTCTGGTCATTGACGTGTCTGTTCGCTGTATTCATATTGTGTATATGTCGTGCTGTAATGTCCGGTTGCAATAGTGACGTGTAACGAAGGGACCTCCACATGTACGTACCTCGTACTTGTTCTAAACGGGTACCACATTTTATGCCTCTTGAGGTCCGTTTTGGAAGTTTTGACTTTCGAATTCCTTCTTTGTAACATGTTTCACACCCGTTTATTTGTTGTGTTGATTTCTGCGAGAGATATATGCATCTCGCCTGCTGTCGCTATTCAACATATTTACTTACGACTCATATTCTGTGATGAATAGTGAGAGCAGGTGAGTTGCCGAATGGATCTCTCACATAAATGGAAACAACAAGTAAACGGGTGTGAACTATGTTACAACGATTGAATCCAAGAGTCAAAACTTCCAAAACGGAACGGAAGAGGCATAACATGGGTTATATGGGCGAACAAATAGGACGTACGCACGTCTGGAAGTGCCTTCGTTACACGTCGCTGTTACAAACGGACATTACATCACGACACAAATTTGAATACAGCGAACAGACACGTTAATGATCGGACGGATAGTTCGTAATTTTGTGGCAAAAAAAAAAAAAAAAAAAAAAATGGACACCAGGGAGATTTGAACCCAGGTCTCTCTCTTCGTAGTCTAACACCGTGACCAAACAATCACGTCACGACGTTCATTAACGCCGCTCGATATTGCACCGTTCGCTATTACTATTTTGCTTCTTTTTTCACATTTCAGTACACCTTCTTCCTGTTTTCATGCTTGATCTGTGTTCAGTTTTTGACCGGCTATCCAATGGGGCAACTTACCACTACATCTGAAGGGGGTGCAATGGGAAGTTTCCCTTGTCAGCAGCGGCGGTTGCGTAATTACGTTATTGCGTCGGCACCCGACAGACGGGTAAATAATTAGAATCCCAGAACGAAATGATTTGGCACCACCTAATTTTACTGATATCACCAGTTAGTATGGTTTATAGTCTACCACAGGCGTTTTGCTGTGTGGATCAGAATACTCACTCAGAAAAGCTTAAGTCTTGTAGACCTGAATATTTTATAAATTTTTTAACTATGTTTATCATGTAATCACACTCAACAAAAAGAATGGAAAACGACATATGAGCGTCATTTCTTTATTTTGCCTTATTTGAACATTTAGACCTCCGCTCCATGAACATGCGAAGCGACCTTTCTTATGCATTTCTTACTTAGTGATCATCTGCCATGTGAGTGAATCAAGTTGTCTCCACACCGCGTTTTCTTATACTTATGAGTCTCCCTCACACATGATTAGTTTGACCAGCTGACAAGAGTGGGTCACGTCGATATTGCCAAAAGCTATACAGACAGTACGGACCATTAAATGTCAGATCACTGATCGATATGGCAAAGTGTCAGAGCAGTAGAAATGTTCAGACGGGCAAGAGTCTAGAGCCCATGCTCCATTATTTCAATTTTAATTTTTTATTTCTGTGTTTTTATGAAACAACCTCACGTGAATGCTGGGCTAATTACTGAAACACGTTCTTGTATCTTCTTTCGTCTACATCCTATTGAACTAACATTATGTCCCATGTATGGTCGATGGACACCATTAATCTCAGTGGCGAGGTGTGATACAGATATTAATAATAATAATAATAATAGTAATGATAAGTGACGATTTACGGTTGAACAGAGCTCAAGAATGGATCACACACGCTTTCTGTACGCGATCAACTTCATAGGTGCGCTACACTTTTCCAGAATTCCCCTAGTACACCAAAATTGACCGTTCGCTTTGTGTGCAGTTGGGCTTGTGCATTTATTCCATTACATATCACTCCATTACATTTAATCGACGTGTCTGTGTTAAGCAGTACACAACTAATACTGTATTCGACCGTTACATGATTGTTTCTCCTACGCATCTGCACTTACTCATATTTAAAACAAGCGGTCGTTCATGGTATCAAAGAGAAATTCTGAACACGTCATCCTGAATCCCCCTACAGTTACTCACAGACGGCACACAACTGCCTCATCAGCAAACAGTCTCAGAAAGCCGCCCGCTCTATGTGATGGGCTGTTTACTACCGGCTGGAGGGAGGGAAGGAGGTTCAAAAATGGCTCTGAGCACTATGCGACTTAACTTCTGAGGTCATTAGTCGCCTAGAACTTAGAACTAATTAAACCTAACTAACCTAAGGACATCACACACATCCATGCCCGAGGCAGGATTCGAACCTGCGACCGTAGCAGTCACGCGGTTCCGGACTGCTCGCCTAGAACCACTAGACCACCGCGGCCGGCGGAGGGAAGGAGGGCTCACCGGTAGTCGCGAGACAAGTCGACACAGTGACAGTTTCAGGAGAAGCAGGTTATTCTGCATGATCAGCAGACCCACGTATTTTATTCACAGAGACCGCATTTGCCGTCCCCCTTTGCGCATCCACGTGACGCAAGGCCGTTGCATCGCGTGTGGGAGGCAACTTGTTCCGTGCGTTGGCTCTTCAGCGGTGGGAGAACTAGCTATTCCCTAACTCGTCCGGCCTTGCGACTTCCCAAACTTTCGCAGAGGCCCCATTCTTTATTCTTCTGAAGGAAAAATTACATTTGTACAACTCGTGACAGAGAGAAACGAACTAGCTTCCATTTCTACCACTTACGGTAGCTGACTTTTACGTTCGTGAACACTTTTAAACTTTATTGCAAAACAAAGAACTTATGAAGGTCAAAGAAAACCTATTTGTTCGTCATAGGCTGTTTGCCTTACCGAAGTAAACTGAACCTTTACTTCAGCATTTATACTGCATTGCTAGGCAATTACGTCTTGAGCCCATTATCGATTGCAGCTGTAATAACAAACTTTCAGCTACTAATACAAACCATCTCGTTCATGATTTCCAGTAAAGCCTTGCAACATTCTAGCTGATTGCTGCCCTGCGGCAAAGCAAGTCTCTTTCTTCGAAGAGGCAACGTAACTCTTGAGATAAATTCCGGCGCATCCCTCGCAAATATATTTCTGCTTTGTTTGGCCGGCCAGGGTAGCGGAGCGGTTCTAGGCGCTACATCTGGAACCGCCCGACCGCTACGGTTGCAGGTTCGAATCCTGCCTCGGGCATGGATGTGTGTGATGTCCTTAGGTTAGTTAGGTTTAAGTAGTTCTAAGTTCTAGGGGACTGATGACCTCAGAAGTTAAGTCCCATAGTGTTCAAGGGCTTCCCGGGTTCGATTCCCGGCGGGGTCAGGGATTTTCTCTGCCTCGTGATGGCTGGGTGTTGTGTGCTGTCCTTAGGTTAGTTAGGTTTAAGTAGTTCTAAGTTCTAGGGGACTGATGACCTAAGATGTTAAGTCCCATAGTGCACAGAGCCATTTGAACCATTTTTTTGTTCAAGGGCCTATTTTTTTTTGTTTTTTTTTTTTTGCTTTGTTTGAATGTTTACTTGCTTTTCTGTTCGCAACCTGTTTGCGAATGTCGTAACGTCTCTCACAAGGCAGTGTATCTTCGTATTCTTTAGGTTTTCATGATCGCTGACTAATGATATGGGTCGCACTGCTTACTGCTTTCCCAAGCCAGCTAATATGGCAATGCAATCTGACAACGGATAACAAAGTAAAGTGAGAATGCAGCAAAGTGGACACAGGAAGATGCTGGATTATGTCTCACTATGGCACCTTGGGTGAGACCTTCTCTTGCTGTGATGAGATCCCGTTTAAGATTAATTCCCGTTTGTTTATTTCAATGTAAGCATAAGCATGTAGCAGTTAGAGCAGAAGTAACTGCAGTCAGCCTAGTAGCCAGCTCCTTTACTACTATTCATACATAATTAGATGATCTGCTTAACGTGACAAGGAATAAGCAAGTCAGATTTTATTAAAGTAATAGTGTTTTCTGTCTGCTGCGATGTTCGCATGATAGGATTCTCAATTGAGCCGCGTGCCTCCTGGGAGACCATTCTGGTTGTTCCTCAGACAATGAAGACTCCGTCCACGTAATACACTGCTGTGCAAAACTTAAGGCAGAAGGTAACGTCTGAATGGCGTGTCACTTCCAAGTAACGTAACTGTACGAAATTACGACGATACATACGAGGTATGTCCACAAAGTAAGTTCCGTTTGCTTATGTAAAACAAACGTGTACAGATACAGAAAAAATATTTATTGTACAAAAATCTACAACTGTTAAACTACTTTTCTACATAGCTTCCGAAATTTCGTAGGCACTTGTCATAGCGTGGCACAAGTTTTTGTATGCTTTCTTCATAGAAGGTTGCTGCCTATGTATTCAACCATGTGGTAACATGTTCTTTCAGCTCGTCATCATCGTTGAAGTATTGACCACCAAGGACAGATTTTAGGGGTAAGAAGAGATGAAAGTCGTTAGGAGGGAGGTCCGGGCTTTGCGGAGGATGATCAAACGCTTCCCAGTGAAATTCCCGTAAGAGTTGTTCCGTCACATTCGCCGTGTGCGGTCTGGCATTATCGTGGGAAAAAACGACAGCTTTTGAAACTAATCCTCGGCGTTTGTTGTGTATTTCGCGGCGCAATTTCGTAATGGTCTCGCAGTAACCATGTGCATTGATTGTTTGGCCCCGTGGTAAGAAATCAATCAGTAGAATGGCTTTTCTGTCCCAAAAAATGGTGCACATGACTTTTCGAGGTATCAAGATTTGCGTAGGCTTAACCTTCGTTGTGGATGAAGTGTGCCTCCATTCTACTGATTACCGTTTTGTTTCAGGAGTGTCGTACGATACTCAAGTTTCATCCCCCGTGACTATCCGAGAAAGAAAACCGTCGTCTTCTTCATTGTAGCGTGTCAAAAACTGAAGTGCACTGCTCATCCTTTGTTTTTTGTGTTGTTCAATAAGAATTTTGGGTAACCAACGTGAGCAAAGTTTTCGAAATTTCAGTTATTCAGTAACAATTTTATGAATTAGAGATCGTGAGCTTTGCGGAACTTCCATAGCAAGGGCACTAAGTGTAAACTTACAGCTGTGCTTAATCTTCTCTTCAACTGTGCACTTCTTCATCGTACACTTGATCACGTCCTTCATTGAACAGTCTGATCCATCTTCTAACCATTGAATCACTCATAGCATTTTGTCCGTAAACCTCGCAGATTTTCCGATGAATTTCCTTTGGTTTAACTTTCTTTGCCTTTAGAAAGCGAATCACAGATCTGATTTCACACGCGGCGGCATTTTCAATTACGGCTGACATTATCAAGATGCATTACAAAGCACACGTCGGCAGCAGCGATCTGAAAATGGCGTACATGTCTTCTCCTCGAGTCAGAGTAACTGCCGCGCATGCGCGGAACTGCGATCGTAGCGCTGCCGCGGATGGAAATAGTAACGGAACTTAATTTGTGGACGACCCTCGTATAAAGAATTGCTACAGTACAGTAGGAAGGTAACTGACTGAAATATGCAATGAGACGAATAGAAATGACACTTTTATTCAAAAACAATGATTACACCGAAGACATCCCTGGTCCCCTGGACATTAGCAAAGGCAAGACATGATTCTCAGTAGCGAGTGTGATCAACACGGACAGCAGTGCATGCTCTGCACCGTGCTCCCACGCTGGCCACAATGCTGCTAAGGAGTTCTTGTGGTAGGGCGTGCCATTGCTCCACCAGAGCGGTTGACCACTGCTGAATAGTCGCTGGTGCCTGTAAACGTACTGCAGTACGTCTCCCCAACGCATCCCACACGTGCTCGGTGGGATTAAAGCCGGGGAAACGGGTAAGCCAGTCCTTTCGCCTAATGTCTTCTCGAGCAAAGAGCTGTTCCATGCGGTCGCTCACTGTCATCCATAAAAACGATGCCAGGGCCGTTTGCGCCCCTGGGAAGACGTTGAACGGTGAGTGTACAGTCTTCTAAGAATTGTATGTCAGTTCGCCCAAGCGCTATACCTCCGTACACCACAACGATTGGACCACCAAAACGATTCGACAGTGTTCCTCGGTGCATTACGTGTTCCCATCTTCGCCATATGAGGGGACGTCCAGAATCACAACTCAGACTGAATCTGATCTTATCCGATAAGAGCACGCAAGCCCACTCAGCGCTGGCCCAGTCGGGGACCTTCTTGGCACCATCGTCAACGGCGTCGCCGGTTACGGGTGTGAAAGGATACAACTTACTGGTCGTCGGGCAAAGAGACCGCCCCCACGCATTCACTGTACCACTGTGGTGCGTGGATTGCGTGTCCCGCGGTCCTTATAAATGTGGTTGGAACTGCACTAGCTGTTTGGCATGGGTCTTTTCTTGCTTGTTGAACGATGCAGCGGTCATCTGCTGCTGTAGTTGACCATGGATGACCACCTGCTCTCCTTCGGGCAGCAATGGCTTTGGTTCAGAATGCTTGCCAAGGACGCGAAACAATACTGTGAGCAATACCAAACCCCTGGTATATACTCGTCACAATTCTGGTTTCCCGATGATGTTTCCACCGTGTTGTCTCTGGGCCATGTTGAAATGAAGAATACCAGCATATAGCACCGTAACTGCTCGTTCAGTGGCATACAGTGTCTCTTTCCAGTTCCTTCAATTGCAAGTTGTTGCGGAGCCAGCCCCATTTGGCGCTACAGAGACGCTGACCTCATGCCACGCCACGTCTAACTTCCTGTGCAGGACTGGGAGACCTCTGGGAACATGCTCCAGGCCTTTCATCGTTTTGCACAGAGTAAGTAATATGCTTCGTTACTCTGTATATCTCGTTTTTAACTTTTGCATAGCAGTGTTTATAGGGGGTGTCCGGGAAGTACGGACTAATATTAAAGAGCTGTTGAACATACAAAATTTATTGAAAATGCAATGATTTTTTTTTAATTTACAGACATATCAAGTAACTTCTCCCATTTATCTACGACCACCCAAGGCTGCGCGGCAACGAGCAATGAGTTCATTGAAGTTCTCGTTGACGCATTGACAGACGTCTGGTTTGTTGCCGTCAATAACCCTTTTAATGTCATCCTTCAATTGGTGTATTGTTTGCGGTTTATTCACCTACACTTCTGATTTCATAAATCCCCACAAAGAAACTTAGAAGGCGTAAGATGGCATGATCTGGCAGGCCATTCCTGGTTGCCACGCAAAGAGACCATTTCTTGAGGAAGCTTTTCATTCAGCAGAGCAATCGTTTCGCGGGATGTGTGACATTTCGCACGATCTTGTTGAAACCAAAAATCTACATTTTCATCAATAAGAGGGATAAACCAATCAGAACGCGTTTCAGTAACGGCCACCGTTCACAGTGACGGCAGCTCTCTCACTGTTTTCAAAAAAGTGCGGACCAATCACTCCTCCTGCCCACAAGCCACACCCTTGTGGATGCACATCATCTTCGACAGTCACTCGCCGATTTTCGCGACCCACATTCTACAGTTCTGCTTGTTGGGGTATCCGCTATGGTCGAAGTGCGCCTTATCTGAGAAAATTATGCTTTTCTTTCAAGTTCTCGTTCCCCGCTTGTCGAGCCAAGACCCATTGAGCAAATCGATGTCTCTTTTCATTATCTGCAGGCTTGAGCTCTTGTGTAAGTTTAATCTTCTACGCATTCATTTTCAGATGTTTTGAAAGGATTTCATGCAGTGAAGTTGGTGATAAATTCAATTGTTGAGCTCATCAGCGAACCGATTTTCTGGAACTTAACAGCCACACGGTCGCGCACGACAGCAATGTTTTCTAGTATTCTAACAGAACGCTGTTGTCCCGTTTTCTTAACGTTTAAAACAGAATCCGTAGTCTCAGTCTTCTGCGTCAACTTCCGAGATGATGATGCAGTCGGAGCTGCATTACGTCCGAGTGTCACGCACAATTCACGAACGGTTGGCGTGGGACTTTCACTGTGTTTGTAATAACTTTTTATCACTTGGATACGTTGCTCAGTAGTCATCTGCTCCATGAGGAAAATGAAGATCAAACAACAATGTTCACCACACAAAAGCTATCAGGATCAGGCTACTAATGGGAAGGACCGCAGATAACGAACATGAAAAAACCACGGCTGCCAACCTTCATATGACAAAATGGCGCATAATTGAAATTCTCCCTTACTTCCCGGACACCCGTTACAGGCGTCATCATGGCGGTGAGGGTCCCTTGGGACGGGGGGGAGGGGGGAGGTTCCCTCGTTAGTCTTCCGTGCGAAGCAGGGGGCCGCCATGCTAAATTCTGGGTTGGAGCGCGCTGAAGAAGTCAGTCTTCTGAATGACGAGGGAAACACCTACTAGTGCCTGGGCAGCAGCAGCTTCTGTTTCCTGTATACCGCTCAAAAGCGCGCCCTTCTTCGTGTTACAGTAGTCTGGGCAAGATATTTAAAAAGTATTCAGAATGGAAGCAGAAGTCGCAAGTGATTTCTGTTGTCTCCTAAGCTAACAACGAGCTTATAGCACTTATTGGGCGCTGATTTTGTGGCGTGGATTTTTCTCTGGAAAACTGGAAGTTCGTGGTAAGATCCTATGGGATCAAACTGCTGAGGTCATCGGCCCCTAACCTTGCACACTACTTAGTCTAACTGACTCTAACTTACGCTAAGGACAATACACACACACCCATGCCCGAGGGACGACTCGAATCGTGACGAGGCGCCTTCCCCTCGCAGCTTTCTCGGGGACATAAGAGGACAAGAAAGTATTCGATTGGGAAATTTCCTCTTCTCTGACAGATTAACAAGTAACCATGGGCCGCCAATGTCCACCTGTAATTTTGTCGCAGCTGTTTTTGTCGTAAGACGACGCTGAGAGAAACGGGGAGTTCTTCGGGACATTTATACCAAAACCAGTTCACACGCACATCATTAAAAACAAAAGAAATACCATTTCACACACACACACACACACACACACACACACACACATGTAAACACAAACAGTTCTCAGATATCGCAAAAAACGCAATCAAAATTTCGTAGTAACACTCGATAGTTGTCAATAACATTCGACAGTTGACAACACCAACCAAAACAAAACGTCGATATGGGTGTTCAGTTCCTAGTGCTGTGAAGTCTGAAAACAAAATTTCAAATGGTAGTTATAAGAAGCAGAACAGTGATAACAAAGGAATAAATTTGTAACTAGAAATTTAAATTATTACTGCATCATAGAAAAGCAAAAAGTGCCAGAACTTTCTATCTGTACTACTATACAAAGACAGGTCGTTGTTTAACCGTGTTACAAAAAATCTCGATAAATACTTTGATACACAAAATTCTAAAGGACGTATGCTATATGTTTTTATTTATTTTTAAACATGTATAATACATAGATACATATGTAGCATATAATGTGGAAAGGTTGTTGCCAAAAACCTCGACAAGTTCTTGTCTAATTTACTTCAAATTTTTACACTACACTCTAATGAACGTTCAGACAGACATAGGCCGGCCGCAGTGGCCGAGCGGTTCTAGGCGCTACAGTCTGGAACCGCGCGTCCGCTACGTCGCAGGTTCGAACCCTGCCTCGGGCATGGATGTGTGTGATGTCCTTAGGTTAATTAGGTTTAAGTAGTTCTAAGTTCTAGGGGACTGATGACTTCAGAAGTTAAGTCCCATAGTGCTCAGAACCATTTGAACAATTTTTGACAGACATAGGCTATATATTTCTCTCATATGTACAATATGTTAATATATACCTAATATTTAAGGTGGAAAATCTCGGGAAGTTCGTGATCGATGCAGCTTAAATTTTTACACGTTACTCTTAGAATATTCAGATGGAAATAGGCTATTTTATTTTTTAATACATATGTATCTAGAACATAAACGAGAAACATTGTTACGAAAAATCTCTAAAATTTCTTGACCAATTTGCTTCAAATTTTTTCACGATACTCTACTGATCATTCAGACGGATATTAGCTATATACTTTTTAATATGTATATATTATATGTAATATAAAAATGGGAAATGCTACCAAAAAAACCTTCAAAAGTTCTTGACCGGTTTACTTCAAACTTTTACGTGACCCTCTAATAAAAATTTGAAGAGGCATGGTCTATGTATTTTTTAAAACAACAATGTACAGGTTTTCTGTTAAAACCGACCGCAAGACAGAAAATGATGTGCTGTGAACCTGTGTAGCTTCGTTTTCTCTCTCAGTTTTAACTACGACAGCACCAAATTGAAACCACAAAAATTGCACAGTGCTGTTTTGTTCTCTTCCTCGTAGCCGATTGTTACAAACAACAGGAAAGTTGTATTTAAGGCCTATCGGATTATGATTAGTCTGAATTTGCAATATCATTTCACAAGGCTGAAGATCAGAGAAATGGAGGAAGAGGAGATGGATAGAGGAAGAAGGAGGAACTGGACATAGAGAGGGAGAAGTGGGAGATCCCATTCATACAGTATATACTTTATCTTACTGCACTTTTTTCTTCGAAAACTTGTTTCCAAAATTCAAGTGCGTCTTATACTCGAAATTAATATCAAAATGTCCAGTGTTTGAGTTACAATTCCCACCAGTCTTAAAAATGGCCGTGTATTCGACGTCGCGGGAAACCTGTCTTTATCTGGCAACACTGGATTCAACTGGCAGCAGCAGTGCACCGATGCAACGAACATGAGTTGCGGGGATTCACAAGCTTGCTGACACTGTCTCCATCCCGCCCCGCCATCACAAACCCAGAACACTGTCTAGCCTATGACGCGTCGTTGCAGTCTATGGTCTCAGTGAACATGCAAATGACTTGTGTTATCGGTAACAGTAAAAATTTTTGTTAGTAGGGAATTTCGTAACGGATGCGGGTTGTAAATTGAAAGTAATAGCATATGCAGAAGAGCATGGAAACAGAGCAGCTGAGTGGCATTTCAGCCCTCCACCATCAGAAAAAAACATTCGCGATTGGCGGGCTAATAAAGACGAACAGAAAAAAATGAGAAAGACAAAATGTGCAAATAGAGGACTGAATGTAAAATGGGGAACATTAGAAGATGACGTATTGAAATGGATTCAAGGACACCGTCAAAATGGCACTGGACTTAATACAAAAATGATTCAGTTACACGCTCGTAAGCTAGCGCTTCAGTGAAACTTAACAGAGTATAAAGGTGGAGTTGGTTGGTGCTACGGGTCTATGAAGCATCATGGACTTAGCAGGCAAACCAAAACCAAAACATCTCAGAATATGCCAAACGAGAATGAAGAGAAAATATTGTCTTTCCATCGCTTTATTATTCAACATCGAAAGAAAATCAGCGTGGAACTAAACCAAATAGCGAATATGGACGAAACTCCTCTGACATTCGATGTACCGAGCCATGAAAGGTGCTAAAACTGTAACCATAAAGAAAATTTGACATGAAAAAATGCGCTACACTGTTGTCTTTTTATCCTGACGGTACTAATCATATCCAAAGATCATTTTCAAGCCCAAAATAATGCCAAAACCTTCTGAAATACTGCCAGGTGTTGTTGTTCACGTACATGACAAGGGCTGGATGGAAGAGACTGGTGTGAGATTATGGACTAGCAGAGTGTGCGAGAGAAGAAAAAGTACTTTACTGAAGAAGGGTTCTCTTATTGTGCTAGATCAGTTTGCCAGTCATTTGAAAAATTATGTGAAAAGTAAATTGAGACAGGGAAATACAGAGCTTGCTGCTATTCCAGGACGACTTACTTCACTGCTGCAACCGCTTGCTGTCTTCATAAATAAGCCATTCGAAGTTTATGTGAAAGAGGAATGGAACAAATGGTGATGGAGCTTTAAAACGACCTACAACCAAACAAGTGAGTCAGTGGATAAAACAGTCGTACTCTAGAGTGAGAGAAGACATTATTGTTGAATCTTTCAAGAAATGCGGCATAAGTAACGCTGTGGATGGTAGTGAAGACCATCTTATACATGAAGAGGACAACGATGGCGACGAAAAGGAAGAAGAAGGAGGAAAAGAAGAAGAAAGTTCAGATGACGATTTTCAGGGATTTTAAAGGTCAATTCGATTTTATAAACTAAGAATTTTTTTAGTCTGGGTTTGCAATCTAATAATAAAATGGTAAAAATGTATTTTTTTTTAAAATTTGCTTAAAAATTAAGGTGCGGCTTATAGTCCGTAGCGTTTTATAGTCCGTAAGATACGGAAACCCAGTTCTAAGCAAAGAAGGGAAGGCGGAAAGGTGGAAACAGTATATAGAGGGTTTATACAAGGGCGATGTACTTGAGGACAATATTATGGAAATGGAAGAGGATGTAGATGAAGACGAAATGGGAGATAAGATACTGCGTGAAGAGTTTGACAGAGCACTGAAAGACCTGAGTCGAAACAAGGCCCCGAGAGTAGACAACTTTCCATTACAACTACTGACGGCCTTGGGAGAGCCAGTCATGACAAAACTCTACCATCTGGTGAGCAAGATGTATGAGACAGGCGAAATACCCACAGACTTCAAGAAGGATATAATAATTCCAATCCCAAAGAAAGCAGGTGTTGACAGATATGAAAATTACCGAACTATCAGTTAAATAAGTCACAGCTGCAAAATACTAACGCGAATTCTTTACAGACGAATGGAAAAACTGGTAGAAGCGGACCTCTGGGAAGATCAGTTTGGATTCCGTAGAAATGTTGGAACACGTGAGGCAATACTAACCTTAGGACTTATCTTAGAAGAAAGATTAAGAAAAGGCAAACCTACGTTTCTAGCATTTGCAGACTTAGAGAAAGCTTTTGACAATGTTAACTGGAATACTCTCTTTCAAATTCTGAAGGTGGCAGGGGTAAAATACAGGGAGCGTAAGGCTATTTACAATTTGTACAGAAACCAGATGGCAGTTATAAGAGTCGAGGGGCATGAAAGGGAAGCAGTGGTTGGGAAGGGAGTAAGACAAGGTTGTAGCCTATTCCCGATGTTATTCAATATGTATATTGAGCAAGCAGTAAAGGAAACAAAAGAAAAATTCGGAGTAGGTATTAAATTCATGGAGAAGAAATAAAAACTTTGAGGTTCGCCGATGACATTGTAATTCTGTCAGAGACAGCAAAGGACTTGGAAGAGCAGTTGAACGGAATGGACAGTGTCTTGAAAGGAGGATATAAGATGAACGTCAACAAAAGCAAAACGAGGATAATGGAATGTAGTCAAATTAAATCGGGTGATGCTGAGGGAATTAGATTAGGAAATGAGACACTTAAAGTAGTAAAGGAGTTTTGCTATTTGGGGAGCAAAATAACTGATGATGGTCGAAGTAGAGAGGATATAAAATGTAGGCTGGCAATGGCAAGGAAATCATTTCTGAAGAAGAGAAATTTGTTAACATCGAGTATAGATTTAAGTGTCAAGAAGTCGTTTCTGAAAGTATATGTATGGAGTGTAGCCATGTATGGAAGTGAAACATGGACGATAAATAGTTTGGACAAGAAGAGAATAGAAGCTTTCGAAATGTGGTGCTACAGAAGAATGCTGAAGATTAGATGGGTAGATCACATAACTAATGAGGAGGTATTGAACAGAATTGGGGAAAAGAGGAGTTTGTGGCACAAATTGACAAAAAGAAGGGACCGGTTGGTAGGACATGTTTTGAGGCATCAAGGGATCACAAATTTAGCATTGGAGGGCAGCGTGGAGGGTAAAAATGGTAGAGGGAGACCAAGAGATGAATACAGTAAGCAGATTCAGAAGGATGTAGGTTGCAGTAAGTACTGGGAGATGAAGCAGCTTGCACAGGATAGAGTAGCATGGAGAGCTGCATCAAACCAGTCTCAGGACTGAAGACCACAACAACAACAACAAGATACAGTATTAATTGCAAAGCGTTTCCATGTTCGGTCGTAACCTATATACTAGTACACAACATCCTAAATGTAAACTAAATAGTATAAACAAGAAGTTTGGACATATTCCAGGCCACTGAAGATGCCTTACAAAGAATAAAAACGAAACTCCTATGGCACAAAAATTGTTTTATCTAGTTGTAATTAGTCTGTCCCAAAATAAAAACCATCAACATACCATAACCGTAATGTTTAGTTGGCAGCAGAACATAACGATTACGGACCTTAATTTGCCACATTTTCATTCTGACCAATGCCGTAAAACTATTCATGACAGTTGTCCCTGTATCTTGTCATGCAAATACTCGGGCCTGTTTATGGAAATAGTCGAAGCACAAGCCATTCATTTTTCTGTCTCACGAGAAGGTTGTACCGAGCTCAATTTGTCTCCGGACAGTAAGCAATTCAGTTGAGAGCGGCGTAGATGTTGCCTTACAATGGCCCACGTGAGCTCGCTTAGCACCTATTTGCGTCCGACGTGCGTGCTGTACCTCGTTCTGAAGGCCGACAAAAAGAGCAAGAAGCACTAAAGGGCCGCGATGTTCTGTCCTGTCCGAACCACCCCACAGGCGCTGGCAAATGGAGGTAATTTCTCGTCCAGCAGTAACAAATGACGGGTCGACCTGCGCTGACTCACCGCACGAAAATTACCCGGCCACCAGCTGCGGAAAGTCTCGTAACACTACCCTGTCCTCAGGCATAGTGGAGTGCGGCTGTCATCAACCACAGGCCTGGTTTTATCACCGATGTGCTTTACTAGGTGCGTTCCTATAGGAGGTGAATCCCCATGCCGAAGCCATTTTTTTCGTTTGTTTCATTTTCAACTTTTACGTTACTTACACTGAAAATATGCTGCAATAATGCTCAGTAAATTGTATTTATTAATATCTACTTCGGGATCGAAAATAATTTCCTAAAAAGCATTGTACGGCGTCCGCGAGAACCTTGCAAATAACTTTCCAAAAAGCTATTGTAATTAAAGCGTACAGAACTTCCGTTAGTTTCATCTTGATCAACGACAGCTCTCGGCAGCTGCATACGAAATCAACAAATGTAAGTCATCAACTGTGAAATCGTAAAACAATCTAACGTTACACAGTGAGCGCCAAAGAAACCGCTTTAGGCATGTTTATTCAAATACAGAGATATGTAAACAGGCAGAATACGGCGCTGCGGTCGGCAACGCCTATAACAAAAAGTGTCTGGTGCAATTTTTAGATCGGTTACTGCTGCTACAATGGCCGGTTATCAAGATTTAAGTGAGTTTGAACGTGGTGTTATAGTCGGCGCACAAGCGATGGGACACAGTATGTCCGAGGTAGCGATGAAGCGGTGATTTTCCCGTACGACCGTTTCACGAGTGTACCGTGAATATAAGGAAACAGGTAAAACATCAAATCTCCGAATCGCTGCGGCTGGAAAAAGATACTGCAAGAAAAGGACCAACGACGACTGAAGAGAATCGTACAACGTGACAGAAGTGCATCCCTTCCGCAAATTGTTGCAGAATTCAATGCTTGGTCATCAACAAGAGTCAGCGTGCGAACCATTCAACGACACATCATCGATGTGGGCTTTCGAAGCCGAAGGCCCGCTTGTGTACCCTTGATGACGCACGACACAGAGCTTTACACCTCGCCTGGGCCCGTCAACACCGACATTGCAGTGCTGATGACTGGAAACATGTTGCCTGTTCGGATGAGTCTCGTTTCAAATTGTATCGAACGGAAGGATGTGTACGGGTATGGAGACTGCCTCACGAATCCATGGACCCTGCATATCAGTAGGGGACTATTCAAGGTGGTGGAGGCTGTGTAATGGTGTAGGGGTGTGCAGTTTCTGTGATCTGAGACCCCTGATACATCTAGACACGACTCTGACAGGTGACACGTACGTAAAACTCCTATCTGATCACCTGCATCCAGTCATATCCATTGTGCGTTCCAACGGACTTCGGCAATTACAGCAGGACAATGCGATGCTCCACCTGTCCAGAATTGCTACAGAGTGACTCCAGGAAGACTCTTATGAGTTTAAATATTTCCGCTAGACACCAGACTCCATAGACATGAACATTACCGAGCATATCTGGGATGGTTCAAATGGCTCTCAGCGCTATGGGACTTAACTTCTGAGGTCATCAGTCCCCTAGAACTTAGAACTACTTAAATCTAACTAACCTATGGACATCACACACATCCATCCCCGAGGCAGGATTCGAACCTGCGACCATAGCGGTCGCGCGGTTCCGGACTGTAGCTCCTAGAACCGCTCGGCCACCTCGGCCGGCTATCTGGGATGCCCTACAACGAGCTGTTCAGTAGAGATCTCCACCCCCTCGTACTCTTACTGATTTATGGGCAGCCCCGCAGGATTCATGGTGTCATTTCCCTCCAGCACTATTCAGATATTAGTCAAGTCCATTCCAAGTCGTGTTGCAGCACTTCTACGTGCTCGCGGGGTCCCTACATGATATTAGGCAGGTGTACCAATTTCTTTGGCTCTTCAGTGTATATGATGTTCCCGTGTATGCCTTACGATCCCTTCCTGGAAATTTATTTGCAATCCCAAATTTCCTTTGCCTTTTCTTTTCATGCCTGTTATGAAAATATTAATAAATACAATATATTGAGTATTATTTCGGTTTATTTGCAGTATCATCATCATCATCATCATCAGTTATCTGTTATATTAGCAGGTCCTTTGCCTCTCCATTTTCTGCGATCCATTGCTTCCTTCTTAAGGCTGCTGTATGTTGTACCGTCCATCATGTCATCCGGTATCTGGAATCTCTTCCTTCCTCGCTTCCTTTTCCCTTCTACATAACCTTCTAAAACTGTTTTTATCAGTCCGTCATTCTTTCTTAATATATGCCCAATCCAATTTCTTTTTCTTCTCTTCATTACATCTAGTAACTGTCTTTTCTCTCCCACTCTTCTCAGTACCTCTTCATTTTTTACTCTGTCCATCCAACTTATTCTTTCCATCTTCCGCCATGTCCAGATCTCAAAAGCCTCCAGCCTTTCTCTGTCTTTTTTCCTCATAGTCCATGTTTCAGCGCCATATAGAAGAACACTCCATACAAGACATTTTATGAGTCTCTTTCTGAGTTCTCTGTCCATACCGCTGCAGAAGAGTCTCCTTTTCTTATAAAACGCCTCTTTTGCCATTGCTATCCTTGTTTTAATTTCTGTAGTGCACTTCCAGTCTGTGTCCATCCTGATTCCAAGATACTTAAAATTTTGCACCTGTTCTAGTGTTTCTCCATTCAGCACAATTTTTATTTCCTTATTTCCTCCTATTGCCAATACTTTTGTTTTATTTGTGTTAATTTTCAATTCATATTTTTTCCGTTAGTTGCAATGGTGTCCACCAAATCCTGTAATTCTTTTTCCCCTGTGGCTAGAAGGACCATGTCATCAGCAAATCTCAAGCACCCTACTCTTCTTCCTCCAATTTCTACTCCTTTGTCATCTAATGAGCATTGGTCAGTCATATTTTCCAAGTACAGGTTGAAAAGAGTAGGTGATAAACAGCATCCTTGTCTTACTCCTTTCCCTAGTCTGATCCAGTTTGTACTTTCTCCTCTCACTTTAACTGAAACTTTTTGATTAAGGTATAATGAGTTTATAAGTCTTCTGGTTTTCCAGTCCACTCTCTTTTCCCTCATAATAGTCGCCAGCTTGTCCCAAACCACATTGTCAAATGCCTTTTCTAAATCGATGAAGCACTTATATAGGTCTCTTCCTTTTTCAATAAACCTTTCTCCCAAGATTCGTAGGAGCCCTATTGCATCTCTGGTGCCCGTATTCCGTCTAAAGCCAAACTACTCCTCGCCGAGATTCTCCTCTATTACTTTTTCAAGCCTTTTATTAATTATTCTTAACATCACTTTGGCTGCATGTGAAATGAGGCTGATTGTCCTGTGCTCGCTGCATTTCTTGGTTCCTTGTTTTTTCGGTAATGGAATCATTACTATTGTCAAAAAGTCCTCAGGCCATTCACCACTGTCATATATTTTATTACATAACATTTGCAGTATAAGTAACGAAAAATCCGCAAATATTATGAGAATGTATGTATGTATGTGTGTGTGTGTGTGTGTGTGTGTGTGTGTGTGTGAGAGTGTATGAACCACGTCTCCACCTACACCACTATACCGATTTCAACCAAACTTGGTGTGTATATCCCTTACTATCAGACAACAATAGCTGTTGGTGTAAGAAGCATGTACCTATCATAGTTCAGAAGATATGACGTCTTAAGCACTGAGATGCGTGAAATACTGCCACATCTTGTATGGAATTTAAATTTACTATTGTACTTCTTTTCTAGTTACTCTATTCGCAACACATTTTGAAACCTCCCCTTAGAAAAATTTATGAATTACTGTGTTGGTAAACCTCTAACGTTATTTGATTTTCAAACAGCTGAGCAGAACTGAACGTACTCAGACATTTCTCTCTTTACTTATTCTGATCAATACTAAATTGACACACAATATTTTTAGCGCAACGCAATCTGGCTTTCAATAATCCCTACAAAAGAATGGCCCTGACTAACAATCACCTATACATTTCATGAATCACTTACCTCACAAAAATATTCGTTACTCAAACTACTGCAATACAGCGTGCGCCAATACTGCCAGCTGAATAAAAGATTCTAACTACTGAAGGCACTAACTACTGATAGGCATAGTTAGCAAATGAAAGATTTTGATAGAGAACGAACAATGTATTTACCTTAATAATGTTCAAAAGTCGTCATATATATCAGTTCATGATATCCAATATTACATATTTACTCTTTCTGATGGACATACGTCCAGATCGTCCGCTCTCAAAATTCTGCCATCTCTCTCCCCACATCCACCGCTGCTGGCAGCTCACCTCCAACTGCGCAACGTTACGTGCTGTTCACATCCAACACTACAATAGCAAAATTTCCAACAGTGCAAACCAGCCACAGACTGCACACAGTACAGTCAGTGATTTTCATACAGAGCGCTGCATGGCGTTACCAACATCAAAACCTAAACAGCCTACTTACATTTTTTCAGACATTATCCGCATATTCCGCTGAATCTACCTACAAAAGCATACCATCGTAAACTCTGGAAATTTGTGGTAATGTCTTATGGGACCAAACTGCTGAGGTCATCGGTCACTAAGCTTACGCACTATTTAATCTGACCTAAGCTGACTTACGCTAAGGACATCACACACACCCGTGCCCGAGGGAGGACTCGAACCTCCGACCTCCGACGAGGGGGGGCGGGGGGGGGGGGGGAGCCGCGCGGATCATATAGCATTGTATGACACATAGATCAGGAGATATGACGTCATAAACACCTGAACACCGAGATGCGTGAAAAACTGCAGCATAATGCACGACATTTAAATTTTGTAGCTCCTTTGCTACTAACTGTGTTCGCAACAAACTTCGTAGACAGAATCGACGTATTCCTACACAAATATGTCATCGTACGATACATAGTTCAAGAGATCTGACGTCATGAACATTGAGATACGTGAAAAAATGATGCATCATGCATAAAGTTTTAATACATTTATTCTTTACTACTAAGACACTCCTACAGTCGTGTCGACTAAAGAAAATTCCCGACATCTGGCAGCGTTTTTGACAGCTTTCAACTGCGAAGCGCAAACGGTTGTACCTAGGCGATAACAGTAGCCGTCTGTAGAGCTATGAAGAGGCGCTACCGTAGAGACTCTACAAAATCGCGCTGCAGACAACGCGAAGCAGCGGCGCCGAGCGCGCAGCTGCCCGGGGCCATATTTCTTAAACTGCATACCGTACTTACACATCTGTACACTATGCATATTTCTTTATACGATAGTTTCGTAATTTCAAAGTTGTTTTCACCAATACAATGAAATGAATTATACTTCACTACAAACATATTTAATCATTTGTTTTCATTTCTAATAGAAAATTGGCAAAATGAATACTCAGGAAATACCGGGTTTGTCAGCTAAAAAAAAAAAAGGTTCCACCTAGTGGCTCGATCCCACGTCCCTCGTTTTTCTGGTCTGTGCTCGTTACCCTGCGCTTCCGCTGCCTGTAAAGTACGTTAATATATTATGTCTTTTTTTAAAAAAAATCCGGAACTTTGTCCACAAAATTTTTTTGCGCTGACCTTTGACTTACTGTGCGTGGTCTCCGAAATACTCTTCATCGCAACTGATACACCGCTCTCAGCGCTGTTTCCACTTCCGGAAGCAGTCTTGTACGCCTGTTGCTAGGTCGCGCGAAGCGCCGTCTGCGAATTTTATTTTATCTCGTCTATCGTTGCAAATCTAGGTCCATATTTTTCAGACAAGAGCGTTGATGTCGGGGAGAGATATGAGGGACAGTGTACGTTGATAAGATGGTACAGAAGAGAGAGGGTATGGAAATTCCTGTGCTTGTATGCACACAGCCAGGGTAGCTCCACATACGATGGTGAAATGCGATCTAAGAATCAAACATCAGAGATATAACGAACACATGAATTCATAACCAGCTGCAGGATAACATCGCTGTAATCAATAATTGAAAGTATAAGTGTTTGTACAAGTTTCTTTTTCAGGTCAAGAGGGGAGAGCTCTTAATACTTTTGTAGGTCATGGAGGAATCCTGATGCCTTCCTGCACATTGCAGTTACGTGCTCAGTCCTTTTTAGTTTTGCATCTGCTGTTGTGCCTAGACTCTTTGCTGGAGGAAAGAACTTGATGTTCGTCCCCTTTAGGGTTAAAGATGGTAAGGATTTCCTGTATTTCAGACAAATAAGCCTAGAATGACCTATCAGTACTGCCTGGGTTTTCAGTGGGCTGAGCTGTAACCCTACACTCTGCACCCATTTCGATAGTGCACACTGGTCGGTATTAATATTCTCAACAGCTGACATCAGGTTTATTGGTTTTGCACTCATATACAATGGTGATCATCAGCGTACATGTCGTATAGGACAAGACTGATGACACATCATTTACATAAAATGAAAAGAGTAGACGACTTAATGCTGAAGCCTGGGGGATGCCTGGTACTGTAAGTAGCCTGTTTGTATGTTGGCAGCGCTATGGACTGTGTTAATATCACTGACAGCACTCTGCGTCCGCGGCAAGAGATTCTGTGATTGGACAGACTAGCAGTTAGCAAGTGGATAGGGAAGTGTATGGACGTGTTATTCTTAGTGGAGAGTCTGTGTTGGTACGACATGTGTTGTAAAGTGAGATGAAATGATGCTTTTATAAGAAAATACGCAAGGAAATGTATGTGGATGGATTTATGGTTGATAATGTTTGGGCAGTGAAATTATTGGCAACTATATAATTTTTGGAACTGGATGTCACATGAATAAAGTAAAATTTTCGAAATACGTTGTTTGCTCTTCAACAGAAGCTTTCTTTTGCTAACCATATGCCTCGTAGTAGTTAGAGTCTATAGTAGTTACAATCATTTTATTTAGCTGCCCGTTGTTGCTTCTTGCTGTGATTGCTGTAGTTCATGTTATGATGACTTTCTGTGAAGTAAGTGACTTATGAAAAAAATAGGGTTTGCGCTATCGGATTCATGATTGAAATGAGTTGAGGCATTTAACAGGTTGGAGGTAGTTTCATATTTCTTTAATTTCATATTTTTTGGATTTGCATTATTGTGAGGATTTCTTGCAATTGAGAGCTATTCTTTTGTGTTAATTATTGGAAGTCATGTTGTCAATGTATAGTAGTCACATTGCGTTGGGCTTGTATATTGTGGATAACAAATAAATAGGTTAAGTTTGAGTTGTCTTCACCAGGGAAAACTCTGTAGGTCAGTGTTTAGTAAAAAATAATTAATGAGGTAGTTTCAGTACCAGCTGCCTCAATTGTGACGTTATAGCGCCGGACATGACGCTCAGCTGGCGAGATGTCAGGTATGAGTCAAATCAGTGCACCGCAATTGGCGAGAAATTTAGGATGCTAAGTTTGACAAATAAAACGTCATACAAGGGTGCGTTCAGCTCTTGTACATTTTCCTTTGGATGATCATTGGCTATGTGTTCATGAGAGCACGCTAGATAACCAACAGCTTCAGGACTTCGATTATTTGTGGAACAGTGGCTCGCAAACGAGCATCTGGCCGGAGATGAGTGGAAATGCGGTGGAAGCCGCCATCGCGCTAACGTCTCTGAAGTCTGCAGGTGAAGGATAAATACATTAATATAAAAATTCACCCAAACGTTTGCTTATTTGTAAAAAATCTTCAAGGAGTCGCAGAGTACCACAGTCACCATTTTGAGCGATTAACTTCAGATATCGATTTAAAAGGAGGAAACAAGGCAACAACTAAGGCTGACGAGACTACTGCAACGACTTTAAAGAGACGTCAACTGACAAAGTCATTTCTAGCCTGCCTGGCATACGCACGCAGATTGCAATAAGAAATAAAACCTCACAACCATTGGAAATCATACAAACAGTGAAGAACATTTAATGTAGTGGTAGTGATAGTAATATGCACACTGGGGTAACTAAAGTCATGGGATAGCGATATCGACATATACAGATGGCTACAATATGGTGTACATAAGATGTAAAAGGGCAGTGCATTAGCAGAGCTGTCATTTTTAATCACATGGTGGATGGGAAATAATTTTCGATGGGATAATAACCGCAGGACGCAAATTAACAGGTTTTGAAAGCAAAATGGTGGTTGGAGCTAGACGAGTGGGATATTCCATTTCGGAAATCGTCAGAGAATTCAGTATTCTGAGATCCTCAGAGTGAATAGCGTTCCGAGAATACCAAATTTCAAGTTCTTCCTCCCATCACGGACAATGCCGTGGCCGACCGCCTTCACTTAACGACCGAGAGCAGCGGCGTTTCCGTACGGTTGTCAGTATTAACAGACAAGCAACACTGCTTAAATTAACCGCAGAAATCAATGTGGGATGTGCGACGAACGTATCCGTGACGACAATGTGGCGAAATTTGGCGTTAATGGGCTATGACAGCAGACGACCGACGCGAGTGACTTTGCTAACAGCACATTTCCTGCAGCATCTCTCCTGGCCTCGTGACCATATCGGTGTGCCCTAGACGACTGGAAAACCTAGCCTGATCAGATCGGTCCCGATTTCAGTTGGTAAGAGGTGATGGTAAGGTGTATGGCACAGACTCCACCAACCCATAGACCCAAGTTGTCGTCAAGGCACTGTGCAAGCTGCTGATGACTCCATAATGGTGTGGGCGGTGATTACACGGAACGGTCCAACTGAACCGATCGTTGACTGGAAATGGTTATATTCGGCTACTTGGAGGACATTTGCAGCTATTCATGGACTTCATGTTCCCAAACAACGTTGGAGTTTTAAGGATGACATTGCGCCAAGTCATCGGATCAAAGTGGTTCGCGATTGGTTTGAAGTACATTCTGGACAATTCGAGCGAATGATTTGGCCACCCCGGTCACCCAACATGAATCCCATCAAACATTTATGGGACGTAATCGAGATATCAGTTCGTGCACAAAATCCTGCACCGGCAACACTTTCGCAATTATGGACGGGTATAGAGGCAGCATGGCTCAATATTTCTGCAGAGGACTTCGAGCGACCTCTTGAGTCCATGCAACGTCGAGTGGCTGCACTTCACCGGGCAAAAGGAAGTCCTACACGATATTAGGACGTATCCCATGACTTCTTTCACCTCAGTGTCCGTCATACTCACTGTCAACCTTGTAAATAAGTTTAATAGGGGAAGAAAAGAGATTACCTCCTCGAGGTTTTCCTTGAAAGCGACACAATGTCGGTAAAAGTCTCTTGCATTTCGTAAAACATTCGCTAATGAAGACCGACAAGACTATCGCAGAGGCTAGGCCTCTTCAAGGGAATCGCCGCAGCATTTCCCTTGAGAGATTCTTAGCGTCGAAATGAGTTTCGGTAGACACCGAATAAAAGATCGTTGCAGAGTAAACAGAGTTAAATGTCATGCAGCTACATCCAATCATTCTTCCTCTCGAAAATACATCTTCTTTTAACAACTAAAACAAATATATTACATTGTTTTTCCCTGTTGGATATTAGAACCCCAGTCTCATTTTATGATAATCTATTTTGCCATTACTTTTATGAATATCATTACTACATCATGCAAGCAAAGATTTCTACATAACTGATGGCGTTAGAAACCTACACATGTAACAACCATCTGAAGGGTGGGAAACCAACATGGAAATGGTAAGGGCAAAAAATTGTCGCTGTACTACACTCCTAAACAGGAAAAAGATTCTTAACGGGTGGGGGCCCAATATTTACTGCCCAATAATACTGTGCCAATATATTGCATGAAAATGGGGAGTGAAGAACGGCACAATATTATTATATTATTGCGCGATATTTATGGCCAGGACAGTCAGAACTCTGTCTTCGCAGCGAACAAGTCGTTGCTCGACGGTGTAGAACACGCATATACTGCGACTGATTTACTTGCCTTGCAGAACACTAGCAGAAATAATGCAGAACAGACGAAATAAGTCTGAATACATTGCAGAAAGATTTCAAATGACCAGGGGTTACTCACTGGAGCATAGATTCGAAAATTACAACAACAAGTAATTTCGCTTATTGTGTACATATGCTATTTTCTGCGCGTTTGTCTACTGTAACAACTGTTGGAAATGAAATAAAACAATTGTTTACTGATTACTGATTGCTCTCGGGGAACCTCGAAACTTTTTTCAATATTACTATCCGTTGCCGAGGTCCAGAGGTTCCTAGTTACCGTACTTGCTACACGTACAATATGCACGCACTATTCAGTCTGAAACGCACAGTAAATGTAGTTTCAACTGATGTAGTAAAACATGGCAAGGGCTCTGGGGTTATCACAAGGGTTCAGACGTCACAAAATTTATGTTTTTAGTTGCCATTCTTTCACCAATAAAACTATTATGACGCTCTGTTCCTGTATAATGGGCACTTCAGGCCTAGACAGCTTGTCCTGCCTTGACAATTATTCGATGGTACCACGTAGCGGCGTAAGCGCCTTACAGAAGTTATAGTGATTACCTGACATTCTCAGCTGTATGTGAGGCGATCTCAGAATCTAAACACGGGTTGTTGTTCTTATTGCAGAAGTTTATTCGCCCAGATCGCATTTTGGCGTACCATATTCTTTGTACTTGTAAAGAAACACCACATTTTTTGGCGTGCTCCTGTAAAGTGAAATCGCATTGAATGAGAGACGATTATGTGTTAGCCTGATGTTATGGGTAATTGTTTGTTGTTTACAAGTGTAAAAGTAAAAAAAAACAGCAAAAATTTTGGCATGCGAACATATTCGTCCTTTTTTGTGACGAAAGAGAGTAACAGAGAGACAGTGACAATGGAAGACAGAGGAGACAGTGCAAGGGGGAGAGAAAGAGACAGCAAACAGTGATGGTGGGAGAGAGAATGTGACAGCGAAAGAGAAATAAGGATGGGTTAGGGTAATAGCAATGGGAGCCAAAGACAGAGGAGATAAGTGATGTTCAGTGAGGCAGTGCCAGCAAAAGAGAAAGGTCGATAGAGATAGCAACAATAGAGAGAAGAGGCGGTGAAAATGAGACAGAGAGATGAGCGGAGACGATACATATACTTTGGGTGTGTGGATGGGGGAGGGGAGAGTGTTTTGGCGAGCCCCCCTCTCTCCCTCAGACCACTGAACGTGTTAAGCTTCCCAGTCTAGGAGTCGAAACCCCGAGAAAACTCTTCCAAAGGACAACTGTGGAGAGGAGACAATTGTGGTTGACGAGAAAGCAGAGTGTGAAGGAGAAAGAGACAGTGACAATGGGAGAGATAAAAAGTGGGACAAGGACGAAGGCAGTGGGATAAAGAGACAGTGAAAATGGCAGATAAAGAGACAGTGGTAAGGGAGAGTGAGAGAAGGGGATGAAGACGGTGACAGACAGGAGAAAGTGCCAATGGGAGAAAAAAGAGCCATATATACAGGGAGGAGGAGGAGCTTAGTGTTTTTTAACGTCCCGTCGACAACGAGGTCATTAGAGACGGAGCGCAAGCTCGGGTGAGGGAAGGATGGGGAAGGAAATCGGCCGTGCCCTTTCAAAGGAACCATCCCGGCATTTGCCTGAAGCGATTTAGGGAAATCAAGGAAAACCTAAATCAGGATGGCAGGAGACGGGATTGAACCGTTGTCCTCCCGAATGCGAGTCCAGTGTGCTAACCACTGCGCCACCACGCTCGGTCCATATACACAGGATGTTTGCTTTAACTTGAGACAACCAAATATCTCGAAAACAACGCATAGAACGAAAAAAAAAAATGTTCCAGGTGAATAGTTCGTACTAGTAAAGGAGAAATCTGTCTGTGCTACAACTGACCACTTCCTAACTACCCCTCCTGAGTGGGTGGGGTCAACTTTGTATTTTCAGATGGGAATCCCCACCGCCCATTTTTATTGCGTATTCGGATTCTGTAGCGAACAATGCGTGCGGTCTACTCAAAGCATTGTTTCGCATTCTTGTTGGATGGCGCTGCAATCGACAAATATCAAGTGCGTTTGTTTTAGCAATTAACAACCGATACATTTTATTCTACTTTTCATTTACGATGTAAACACCATCGTGTTTTAACAGTTGGTACTGATACTCAAATGATGATTGAGTGTTGCAAATGTGATGTATAGCGCAAATACTACGGCTAGACATTGACGTTTCTGACAAATAAGCTACTTGCATGTAACTTAGTTTTCTGTTCTCTGTGGGGTTGATTGTGGTGAGTCCACATAGCACGGGATGCTTGATTTCGGTGGCCGCCCTCGGACCTGGCCGTCAGAGTGAGACTGATTTCGGTGTGTGTTTCCACCCAACAGCGTAAATGTCGCGCTGACCACTACGCGCTTATCGGCGAAATACAAGCCGCAACCGTTGTAATGGAAAATGTCCATGAAGTGATAGTGGCACAGGTAAGGGGCTCACCGAAATGAAACATCCCGTTAGGAACAGAAAACTATTACATGTACGCCATTGTTCCTGGATAACGCTAGACATAGTTTCTAACCAGACATTGAAACGGCTAACCATATTGTACTGTACAATCAAATTTGCAACACTGAAATAAATTTCGAACCTAAATATCAACCATTATGACACAAGGGCTTACATTTGCATCATAAATGAAATGCGTTGGTTCTTAAGTGCAAAATGAGGCATACTTGTTATGTGTCGATCACAACGCCATCTAGCATGAATATTTGAGTAAATTTTTCTTATTTTTTGGCGTAGAATCCGAATATGCAATAAAATGGGTGGTTTCCATTTGAAAATACAAAGTTGACGCCGCCCACGCCTGATGGATGGCTAGAAGGTGGCCAGTTGTAGCACAGACAGATGCTCCATTTGCTAATACCAACTATTCACCTAAACAATTTTTTTTTCGTACGATGCGTTGTTTTCAAGATATTTAGTTGTCTCCAGTTAAAACAAACACCCTGTAAAGACAGTGGCAATGAGAGGGAGATGCTGAGTATGATGGCTTGGCTACAAAGAGAGATTGGGTAGAAGGATGTAGAATGTCCCGTGTTTAAAGGACGCGAATATATTCGCATGTCAAAACTTTTGGTGAGAAAGGCGGAAAGAGGATTAACATAGCTATTTCTGCACTTTTTCTGCGAGAGCCTTTTAAAGTGCATTATACTCGCCTTTTTTGTGTTCCCATTTTTTCATTTTTTTAGCCGGTACATTTTTGGTCGTTCCATTAAGTTTTTGCCTCGTTGACTGTGTTAGTGCTTAATGTGTCTTCCTTCTTCAACGCGTCTTAATGAATCAGTTGTTTCGTTTGGATAACGACTACGCGCTGACAGCTGCGCCCGGCCTGGGCGCCACCGCACACACACACACGCAGAGCAGGCCGTGGCTGTGGGCGTCACCTCAGCCGCCGTGCGCCGCCCGCCACCCACCGCGGCTGCGCCCGATGCCCGCGTTTGGCCAGGAGCCGAGGCGAGCCGGCGCCGCCCACGTGGCTGCCACACACCACACACACCTGTGTCGCCCGCGCCGCCCCTGCCGCTTCCGCGGCGGATCACCGCCGGCAAACTGCACGGCCGAAACACCGCACAGGCTGAAGCTGCGCAGACATGCGTCTCTCTGACGCGTCTGTGGCAGCACGTGCTCCAGTCTGCTGACGTAACGCCACACGTGGTGCAGCTGCAGCTGCCGTCGCAGGTACCAGTATAGGTCGCGACCAAGTTTGGGGCTCTGGCAGCAACTGGTGTCCCTCGAGGGTGTGTGTCTCAGGGATGGCGGTTATCGCTGAAACAAATGGTTTTCGGCTAAGTCGTTTTTGTTCCATACCAGTTTAACCCGACTGTTAAAACCGCTAAAAATAACCCGTTTCTGAAGTAACCGATTTTCGTTTTCTTCGTCCCTATTATTTCCTGTTATAAACGTAGAAATCGAACAACGATTGAAAAGTTTTGACATACTCGTTTTGAAGATACACAGAATCAAAATGCAGTATTAAATTTCAAAGGAAAAAAATTAAAAAAATAAAAAATAAATTAAAAAGAACGTAGCCCGTGCACCGTTCGCTGCTTTTCTCGAAAAGTGGTACTACAAAAATTCGTCAGTTTCTTTTAAACTCTGCTCAAAAATCACGTTGTAATCGGGGATCGTACAACTGTCTGAACGTTGCGAATAGTCAGTGCTAAAGGGTGAAAACTGACGCTGAAGAAATCTATTTTCCGCGTTAATTTGTCAGTTTTCCAGGACTACAAGCGGGTGAAGGCATATTATGTACCATAGCACCGGATCCGCTACTTCCTATTTTTATCGCACGGGGTGTTTCAAAACGAATATACACGTTTTAAGGCTTTGTAGCATTTATTATATTCAACTTACGATTATAACTAATACATCAAATGAAAGAGCAACTCAAAGAGGTTTTGTTTGTATGTATGTGCGCAAAGGGAATAGTATAGAACGATCAGGTGACTGATGAATATGTTGAAAGAGTGACTGCCTTTCACGCTTAACCCCAAGAAGTCAGTTCGGAAGCAATTCCAGTGAAGTCTGTGTGGAGATTTTTAAGGACGCCTAAGTCCTTACTAATACGCATTTGTTGCAAGCTCAAAAGCCTACAGATTACTGTTTACGTGCCAATTTTGCAGGCGATGTGTTGTTACACGGCGATGACGATTTTCTGGATTGTGTTGTGAATAGTGATGAATTGACGTTTCACCTAAGTGGAAATGTGGACACACGTAATCTGCGCATCTGGGGGTCAGCAAATCCTCACGACATGGTACAGATGCGACGAGACTCCTTTAAACTGGATGTTTATTGTGCCCTAATCCGGCGGAAAGTTTATGGAGGTGTGCCCTTTCACGGCGGAAAGTTTATGGACCTCTCGTTTTCGCTGAAGTAACTGTAACTGACGTTTCTTATCTTGGTGCGCTAGAGCTATGGCTTTTTCCTTAATTGGAAGAAGCTGAAACACAGAACTGTATTTGGTAGCACGGTGGTACGCCGCTTCACTGGTATAACGCGGTACGCGACTGGTTAAAAGACATTGTACCCGACCGCTGGATTGGTGTCAAAGAGCCGGATGACAGACCTCATTTGCAATACCACCACGTACATACGATCTGACGCCTTTCGATTTTTACTTTTGCGGGTGCAAGGACATGTGTACGTGCCTCTGCCAACAGCTAATCAACCCGACTTTAGAAACAGCATTGTTGCAAAAATTACTTTAGACCCACTGATCAAGGTTTGGGTTGGCTCTGAGCACTATGGGACTTAACATCTGTGGTCATCAGTCCCCTAGAACTTAGAACTACTTAAACCTAACTAACCTAAGGAATCCTGCCCGAGGCAGGATTCAAACCTGCGACCGTAGCGGTCACGCGGTTCCAGACTGAAGCGCCTATAACCGCACGGCCACGATCAAGGTTTGAGAAGATCTCGCATGTAGACTCGATGTGTGACGTATGGTGCTCCCCCTGAATACTTTCCAGAATAACTTTTTGAGCTGCTATTTTATTTGATGTATTATTTACAGCTGTAAGTTGAATGTAGCAAATCTACAAAGCCTTGAAACACCCTATATATTACGAATGAATTGTTAAGTTTTTAATTTATTACTGTCACCACAATTTCTTTCCTCTTTTATTATTTGATAGAAATGACACATAAATTTTTAACCATTCAATGCAAATGAAGCCTTGTACATATTGCTATGTCACCTCATAAAAATATTTCCAGACTAGGGTTGGTGCCATTCTGCTATACAACGGATGTCCGTGACGAAAGTGAGAACCAACCGCATATAGACAAGGGGGGGGGGGGGGGTGGTAAGTCTTGCACACTGCACATGCACGCACATCTTAAGATATGACACACGGCAATTGCCTGCCGCTTTTTATAACAACGCAGTACATCAAACCAATGCAAATTTCACGAAAAAAGCGTCGGGCATGGATGTGTGTAATGTCCTTAGGTTAGTTAGGTTTAAGTAGTTCTAAGTTCTAGGGGACTAATGACCTCAGCAGTTGAGTCCCATAGTGCTCAGAGCCATTTGAACCATTTTTTTATGACAGAATTGTTTAAAATTGCGGATTTGCGAGAAAAACGTTTCGTGCGAAAAATAGTTTCAAACAGAACATCATGTCAAGACACTTCTTCATATCGCAGGAATGCAGAAGAAAGGGTCATGGCAACAACTTCTGACAACAGCAAGTTGCAGTAGCAGGGATTTGTTCAAAGGTAACCAAGAAAGTCGGTTTAACATGGATATATGTTAAACGTTTCTAGAATGAAATTTTCACTCTACAGCGGAGTGTGCGCTGAGATGAAACTTCCTGGAAGATTAGAACTGTGTGCCGGACCGAGACGAACTCGGAACCTTTGCCTTTCGCGGGCAAGTGCTCTACCATCTGAGCTACCCAAGCACGACTCACGCCCCGTCCTCACAGCTTTAATTCCACCAGTACCTCGTCTCTTACCTTCCAAACTTTCATTTTTATGTTAAGCGTTCATTGCACGCAGAATCGGTGATTGGGGAGTACCAGGGAGGTTTCCGGCCAGGACGGTCAACAGTAGATCACATCTTCAGTCTCCGGCAGCTCACTGAGAAACTGGATGAATATGGTAAAGATTTGCATATTTTATCTGTTGATTTTAGGAAGGCCTATGACTGCATACATCGCAAGAGCCTGCTCAACTGTTTAAGGGAGTTTGGCATAGCAGAGAAACTCATCAATCTGATAAAGATCAGTGTGAACGAAACACGTGCAAAGGTGAAGATGGGAAATCGCGTAATTGAGGAGTTTGAAATTGTGATAGGACTCAGGCAAGGAGATGGGTTGTCCCCTATGCTGTTCAACTTTGCCCTCGAGAAGATTGTACGCGAGACCTTCCAAGAGAACGAAGGGATTGAAATTGAAGGAAAGAGACTGGCATACTTAGCCTGTGCAGACGACATCTGTTTACTCGCTAGGTCGGAAGAGGAGCTGGAGCAAATGACCAAAGCACTAAAGGAGGCTGCCAGCAAATTTGGGCTAAACATAAACGAACCAAGACAGAGTACCTCGTTATGACGCGTGGTCATTGTCTGCTGATCATCTACAATCACTGCAGGTTGGGGACCATTCCTACAAGAGAGTGCAAGAATTCAAATACCTAGGGGCACTTTTCACTGAGAACTCGTCATGTGAAGCAGAGATCAATGCCAGAATACAAGCAGGAAACCGATCTTACCACAACCTAACACAACTGCTTCGGTCCAAATACCTCTCCAGACAGTTCAAGATTCGACTGTACAAAACCCTGATCCAGCCTGTTGTTCTGTATGGCTGTGAGACATGGAGTATCCGGAAACAGGACTTCCATATGCTCCTTGTTTTTGAGAGAAAAGTGCTTCGGAAGATCTTCGGTCCTGTTCTGGATGCAGATACAGGGGAATGGAGGATCAGATACAACCAAGAGCCTGAGGAACTATACCAGCAGCCCAACATAGAAGGAACTGTCAAAGCCATGTGGCCCGGATGGAGGATCACAGATGGCCCCGGAAGCTCCTGGATTTCACACCTACAGGATAGAGACCGCCAGGGAGACCCAAGAAGCGTTGGAGGGTTGGACTCCATGAAGATTTAAACCAAGTGTCAATAGATGTGAACGGATGGCAGATAGCAGCAATGGACAGAATACAGTGGAGGAGGAAACTTGCGTGCGGTCCACTGCGCCTGATCACGTAGTAGTAGTAGTAGTAGTAGTAGTTCATTGCACGCAATATTTCTCTTCACAAACTTACAAACCCTATCCTCAGAGGCTTCCTGCGCATATACACCAGATGAATCAACATTACGTAAAAATTACATACCGGCAATTTACGTAAATTTTCTGTAAGAAATACGTAATGATCTCAAGGACAGCATTATCCGAATTTCAGTTGACGAGACTACAGACACTTGTGGTAGAACTGCCAAAGCTGCGCCTCTTCCCCCTTTTGTAAAAGTACCTTTTTGCAGATTTTTTGTACGCTACGATGTCCATTTCCTTTTTGATTCAAAACGGAACATTGTAAAAAGATGAGCAAAAACTGGGACGGTTAAAACTGAACACAAATTGGATTTACGAAATTTGATGTACATGGAAGTTTACCTTTGCATCATTCACTCAGATGATCGCAGCTTCATTTTTACAATGATTCTGCTGCACTGTCACCGAACCTTTCACTTTTATGTGTTTGATCAAAAAGTGCATTTTCATTAGAACACTCGTGTGATGTTTCTCCGTCTTAATGTGATTCAAAATATCTCATCCTGAGGTTTCCCTCCCCGATACAAACCGCCATTCGTACTCCTCCGACTGCGTACTCTCTCGCTTAATATAACATTGACAATTGATTAACTTTCTTTCTTTAATACCCCACAGAGTCAGGGGAATGTATTCTGGATTTGGTAAGATATGTTCTTGACATTATTTAATTAGCTTCTTTTGTTGTTATATATGACCGAGTTAATCGGCGAGGCCACGCATCATACGAAAATTTCTTCGTAATTAGTTTATGCGTCTCTTAATGGAAAAAGGATTCCAGTTTCTGCTTATATCTAGAGGGTCGTTTAGTCTGCGTAGTTGAGAAGGGACTGTCTTTTAAATTTCAAATAGGTCGTCGTCGTCTGTAAGAATTGCTTTTTCCGTTTCATTAAAACAATGACATAGCGTCGTTAAATTCGATCGGTCACAGATAATATTTGACACTCTGCCACATAGCACTTTCAGCTGTTTTCCTCCTCGATGAGAATGCAAGATTTCTTACTTTTTAAAACCCCTATGTCCACTTTACTGTCAAAAGCAGCTATAATTGCAAACTGTCAATAAATAAGGCTTACAGACTCTGTTGCAGGAAGTAACTGGACTGATACGAGATTGCTCTCGAATTATCACTAAGATGAAATTTACACTCAAGCAATAAAATCAAACTATTTCGCTGTATTGTTCAAAGTTAGTCACTGTAAGAAAATTAAGTTTTCACTTTTTCTAATGGTTCATAATCCAAATTCAAAAGCTTTTTCTCCTATATGTGAGACTCCAGTATATATGTCGAGGTGATTCATATTTCTAAAAGTAACTTTCTCGCTAATAACTTCAGAGTTCAATGACCAGCAAAAAGTTATAACTGAAGACCTTTCCCTCAGTTGTATCAGTAAAACACAAGTATTTCAATGTCATTCCGAATGGGAATAATTTGTGTCTTGCTCGTTCGTACCGTCACGACGCAACTCAATAGACGTAGTCATCACACGTTTAAAATAACACTATTATTTCAAGACATTGAAATAACATACAAAGGTCATTACAAACTCAAGACTCTTCGTGAACTAGTAAATTTACATAAATTCCTCTCAAACATCAATATTTTAAGAATGTTCAGGGAAGATTTTGACAATGGTGAAATGGTGTTCTCGCCATGGTACTGCCGATAGCTGCGCTGATGGAACACCGCCCGATCACCTACCAGATCTTCCCCTTGCCACATGAAACAGACAGAGAAACCAACAATATTTTAGCACCATTGTCATACATAAAAATACATGCTGAAATCATATACCTTATATCGCTCAAGCGGAAAATAACGACGGCGCTGCTCACTAAATTAGAGAGCACCACAACAATGTCCAATAACAAAGGTTGACTTACATAACGTACATTCTACAGTTTTTCACTGCCAGTGGTAAAAAGCAAACTCACTTTTTTATGACTGTTAAAATTACACTTTCATTTTGGCATCATGAAAGAGCGAGCGTGAGTCGGTACTACCAACAGTGCAGAACATTAATAGTATATAAGCAAGGAGTGTAGACCAAGTTGTACAAGTGGCTTTCCCCAGCGTATGTAATGGGAAAAAGCGCAATAAATTGCAAATCAAACATCCGATAGCGTAAAATACTTCAGCTGTGCGGAATCACAAACCAAGCGGGAGATTTGAGCGTCCCCAAAACAAACTTTCGGGACATTGGGACATTTTTTTAAAAAAAAAAAAAAAAAAAAAAAAAAAAAAACGGGACTCTTCCGGGAAAGACGGGACGAATGGACACCCTTTTTTTCTACCCATATTTAGCAAATCCTATAACCCTGCAATTACATTTAAGAAAAATCAACATTAGTGAAATAAATATTACTTGAAACTTCCTGGCAGATTAAAACTGTGTGCCAGACCGAGACTCGAACACGGGAGTTGGTAGAGCACTTGCCCGCGAAAGGCAAAGGTCCCGAGTTCGAGTCTCGGTCTGGCACACAGTTTTAATCTGCCAGGAAGTTTCATGTCAGAGCACACTCCGCTGCAGAGTGAAAATATCATTTTGGAAATATTACTTGAATTAATTACAATGATGAAAAATGCTGCACACATCGAATTAAATGTATCATTGGAGCAAGTAGATTAAAAATTTTATAATCTTTCTAAAAACATTGTAAGTACTGTTCGAAGAGATTTCGGGATTGCAGCCGGCGGTCGTAAACTTCACTCTACGATATTTCAACTGGACACTTGACACTCATCTTCGATGGCTCACCTGAAGATGACTGGCAGGTGTCCAGTTGAAATACCGTGGAGTGAAGTTTACGACGACCGGCTGCAATCCCGAAATCTCTTCGAACGTTTAATTCGCCGGGAAAATTTTAAATTTTAGATTGTAAGTACTGTAAACCAACATGATCGGCCACCTAATAAGGCATCAAGAAACAGATAATTTGGGAGCAGAGTGTGAGAGGTATAAAGGGAGGTGTGCTCTCTGCCGCTGTTGGATAAGCAGCTGCCAGCAGCAAGTCGTATACTCCTAGCTCACTTATTTGTTGCATAGTTTAATTCTTAATTTCTTTGCGTGTTTTTGGTACTTGCATTGTCTAATTCATAAATTTCTGGCGTATTGTAGCATTTGAGAGTTGTAGCATCGCGTTTTAGTACCTGAATAGTGTAAAATCGCGTAGTCTCCTTCCGCCGCCGAGCAGTGTGTCAGCAGTGCACAAGTAGCAGCATTACTGCATTTACTAGGCAATCTTGTATTTTAATACCCGTTTAAATTTTGAGTCGAATTGTTTGTGCTCTCTGTAGATTAGTTCAGACGTTCTTTGCACAACAGTTTTTAGCATGGATAGGGACTGGGACTGCTGTGTTCGGATGCAGGCTGAGTTGGCATCCCTTCGCTCCCAGCTTCAGGCAGTGTTGGCTTCGGTCACACAGCTTGAGGCTGTTGCCAATGGGCATCACTGTGGGGGTCCGGATGGGGGTTTGTCAGGGACGGCCAGCTCGTCCCACGCATCCCCCGATCGGACTACGACTGTGGCTGCCCGGGATACTGCCCACATTGAGGCTGACCCCTCACCTGTGGTAGAGTGGGAGGTCGTCTCGAGGTGTGGCAGGGGGCGAAAGACATTCTGGAGGGCTGAACGGAAGGCCTCTCCAGTTTGTCTGACGAATCGGTTTCAGGCTCTGTCTCAGGCTGATACTGATCTTCGGCCGGACATGGCTGCTTGTCTTGTTCTAGAGGTTGCCCCTCAGTCTGCAAGATCCGCGCGGTCGCAGAGGGTGGGCTTACTGGTAGTTGGGAGCTCCAACGTCAGGCGCGTAATGGGGCCCCTTAGGGATATGGCAGCAAGAGATGGGAAGAAAACCAATGTGCACTCCGTGTGCATACCGGGGGGACTCATTCCAGAGGTGGAAAGGGTCCTTCCGGATGCCATGAAGGGTACAGGGTGCACCCATCTGCAGGTGGTCGCTCATGTCAGCACCAATGATGTGTGTCGCTATGGATCGGAGGATATCCTCTCTGGCTTCCGGCGGCTATCTGATTTGGTGAAGACTGCCAGTCTCGCTAGCGTGATGAAAGCAGAGCTCACCATCTGCAGCATTGTCGACAGGACTGACTGCGGACCTTTGATACAGAGCCGAGTGGAGGGTCTGAATCAGAGGCTGAGACGGTTCTGCGACCGTGTGGGCTGCAGATTCCTCGACTTGCGCCATAGGGTGGTGGGGTTTCGGGTTCCGCTGGATAGGTCAGGAGTCCACTACACACAGCAAGCGGCTACACGGGTAGCAGGGGTTGTGTGGCGTGGATTGGGCGGTTTTTTAGGTTAGATGGCCTCGGGCAAGTACAGAAAGGGCAGCAGTCTCAAAGGGTGCGGGGCAAAGTCAGGACATGCAGGGACCAAGCAGCAATCGGTATTGTAATTGTAAACTGTCGAAGCTGCATTGGTAAAGTACCGGAACTTCAAGCGCTGATAGAAAGCACCGAAGCTGAAATCGTTATAGGTACAGAAAGCTGGCTGAAGCCAGAGATAAATTCTGACGAAATTTTTACAAAGCTACAGACGGTGTTTAGAAAGGATAGATTGCATGCAACCGGTGGTGGAGTGTTCGTCGCTGTTAGTAGTAGTTTATCCTGTAGTGAAGTAGAAGTGGATAGTTCCTGTGAATTATTATGGGTAGAGGTTACACTCAACAACCGAGCTAGGTTAATAATTGGTTCCTTTTACCGACCTCCCGACTCAGCAGCATTAGTGGCAGAACAACTGAGAGAAAATTTGGAATACATTTCACATAAATTTTCTCAGAATGTTATAGTCTTAGGTGGAGATTTCAATTTACCAGATGTAGACTGGGACACTCAGATGTTTAGGACGGGTGGTAGGGACAGAGCATCGAGTGACATTATACTGAGTGCACTATCCGAAAATTACCTCGAGCAATTAAACAGAGAACCGACTTGTGGAGATAACATCTTGGACCTACTGATAACAAACAGACCCGAACTTTTCGACTCTGTATGTTCAGACCAGGGAATCAGTGATCATAAGGCCATTGCAGCATCCCTGAATATGGAAGTTAATAGGAATATAAAAAAGGGAGGAAGGTTTATCTGTTTAGCAAGAGTAATAGAATGCAGATTTCAGACTACCTAACAGATCAAAACGAAAATTTCTGTTCCGACACCGACAATGTTGAGTGTTTATGGAAAAAGTTCAAGGCGATCGTAAAATGCGTTTTAGACAGATACGTGCCGAATAAAACAGTGAGGGACGGGAAAAACCACCGTGGTTCAACAACAAAGTTAGGAAACTACTGCGAAAGCAAAGAGAGCTTCACTCTAAGTTTAAACGCAGCCAAAACGTCTCAGACAAACAGAAGCTAAACGATGTCAAAGTTAGCGTAAGGAGGGCTATGCGTGAAGCGTTCAGTGAATTCGAAAGTAAAATTCTATGTACTGACTTGACAGAAAATCCTAGGAAGTTCTGGTCTTACGTTAAATCAGTAAGTGGCTCGAAACAGCATATCCAGACACTCTGGGATGATGATGGCATTGAAACAGAGGATGAGACGCGTAAAGCTGAAGTACTAAACACCTTTTTCCAAAGCTGTTTCACAGAGGAAGACCGCATTGCAGTTCCTTCTCTAAATCCTCGCACAAACGAAAAAATGGCTGACATAGAAATAAGTGTCCAAGGAATAGAAAAGCAACTGGAATCAGTCAATAGAGGAAAGTCCACTGGACCTGACGGGATACCAATTCGATTCTACACAGAGTACACGAAAGAACTTGCGCCCCTCTTAATAGCCGTGTACCGCAATTCTCTAGAGGAACGGAGGGTTCCAAATGATTGGAAAAGAGCACAGGTAGTCCAAGTCTTCAAGAAGGGTCGTCGAGCAGATGCGCAAAACTATAGACCTATATCTCTGACGTCGATCTGTTGTAGAATTTTAGAACATGTTTTTTGCTCGAGTATCATGTCGTTTTTGGAAACCCAGAATGTACTCTGTAGGAATCAACATGGATTCCGGAAACAGCGATCGTGTGGGACCCAACTCGCTTTATTTGTTCATCAGACCCAGAAAATATTAGATACAGTCTCCCAGGTAGATGCTATTTTCCTTCACTTCCGGAAGAAGTTCGATACAGTTCCGCACTGTCGTCTGATAAACAAAGTAAGAGCCTACGGAATATCAGACCAGCTGTGTAGCTGGATTGCAGAGTTTTTAGCAAACAGAACACAGCATGTTGCTATCAATGGAGAGACGTCTACAGACGTTAAAGTAACCTCTGGCGTGCCACAGGGGAGTGTTATGGGACCATTGCTTTTCACAATATATATAAATGACCTAGCAGATAGTGTCGGAAGTTCCATGCGGCTTTTCGCGGATGATGCCGTAGTATACAGAGAAGCTGCAGCATTAGAAAATTGTAGCGAAATGCAGGAAGATCTGCAGCGGATAGGCACTTGGTGCAGGGAGTGGCAACTGACCCTTAACATAGACAAATGTAATGTATTGCGAATATATAGAAAGAAGGATCCTTTATTGTATGATTATATGATAGCGGAACAAACACTGGTAGCAGTTACTTCTGTAAAATATCTGGGAGTATGCGTACGGAACGATTTGAAGTGGAATGATCATATAAAATTAATTGTTGGTAAGGCGGGTACCAGGTTGAGATTCATTGGGAGAGTGCTTAGAAAATGTAGTCCATCAACAAAGGAGGTGGCTTACAAAACACTCGTTCGACCTATACTTGAGTATTGCTCATCAGTGTGGGATCCGTACCAGATCGGATTGACGGAGGAGATAGAGAAGATCCAAAGAAGAGCGGCGCGTTTCGTCACAGAGTTATTTGGTAACCGTGATAGCGTTACGGAGATGTTTAGCAAACTCAAGTGGCAGACTCTGCAAGAGAGGCGCTCTGCATCGCGGTGTAGCTTGATCGCCAGGTTTCGAGAGGGTGCGTTTTTGGATGAGGTATCGAATATATTGCTTCCCCCTACTTATACCTCCCGAGGAGATCACGAATGTAAAATTAGAGAGATTAGAGCGCGCACGGAGGCTTTCAGACAGTCGTTCTTCCCGCGAACCATACGCGGCTGGAACATAAAAGGGAGGTAATGATAGTGGCACATAAAGTGCCCTCCGGCACACACCGTTGAGTGGCTTGCGGAGTATAAATGTAGATGTAGATGTAGAATTCAAAGCTTGGATGCAGTAAGGATTTTGAAGTGTATGTGGGTTATAGAGATGATGGGACTTTGACAGGATAGAATACTGCAGGGAACTACATCAAACTATTCTTACGACTGAACATCACAACAGCAACAATTTTGGCAGTATGCGAAGAAAAATAGTGATTATTTAGATCCAATACCGAATTTAACATATAGATAAAATAGAACTATGCAATTCCGAAATGTTAAGAAAATGCACCGATCTAGAGATGTAGACCGTATAATATTACTGGATGGAATCGTTGTTATTTCTACAACATATTCTATATTTTGGATATATCGATAACCCTTATCACTTCTACAGTAGCTAGTATCCGAAAAAATGAAGACATTGTAACGTGCCGCCGCCGTCGAGGTCATTAGAGATGGAGGACCAGTTCATATCGGATATGGGGAGGTGTGGGGAGAGGGGTAGGAAATTAGCCGCGCTCTTCCGAACCTCTCCAGCGATAACATTATGCGATTTACGACGGCAAGAAAATGGTTTTCTCGTTTTAAAGAGGATCGTTTTGACATTGTGACTCTCCAAGTTCAGGATGACCTTCGTGATTTGATGAACATCGTTTAAACGAATTAATCCACAATGATAACTGCCAGTGTACACAAGAACTGGCAGATGTGACGGACTGTGATCATCCAGCATCGTGTGACATTTGCATGCAATATGGGGAAGGTGCAAAAATCGGTTGTATGGGTACCGCATGCTCTGAGCCAAAGTCACAAAAATCTGTGGGTGGCCATGTTTGCATCTCTGCTTTCTCGTCATCAGTTGGCTCCCGAACAATACCGACCATTCCTATTCGTATAGTTACTTGTAACGAGAAATGGTGACTTTGTACTAACGTAAGGAAAAGAAGGGAATGGTTGAGTCCAAACAAACCAGAAACTCCCCGTACAAAGACATGCGCGCATCCACAAGAGATAGTGTTATGCATCTGGTGGAACAGCGACTATGTGGTGTACTACGAATTGCTTCCTCAAGCTGTAACCATCTCTCATGACACTTATTATCAACAACTGAAACGTCTTACAGACGCAATCCAAGCACTGCCTGTAGCGATGCTACTCCGCGATAACGCCCGCCGGCATTTTGCTAGACTGGCAGGAAACTCTCTACAGGGGTTGGGAAGTCACTCCGCACCCATCTTATTCACCTAATCTCACACCCTCAGATGTTCACCTTTCCTGCTCTCTGTCGAACAAACTTCAAGGAACTTCCTTCCCGGATGAAAATGCGCTCCGAAATGGCTCGACGAGTTCTTCGCCTGTAAACCACGTGATTTATACAACAGCGGAAAGTTACCCCAGTGTTGGCAGAATGTTGTAAATACTGAAGGAGAATGTGTTATTGACAATTATAATCTCTGTTATGTGTATCTGTTCTGTTTATTAAGCTTACGGAAGAACGCAATGAACATATGCACCAACCCAATACTTGCGAAATTCTCACCAGTCTGCCACAATCACACCTCTGCTCCAATGATGTATCAAATGTTCGAAGATACTAGTTTATATGCTATCTCTTTGGAATCAGACAGCCATTAGCTTGATAACCCGTGAAAACTTCCATCGGCTAACGGATAGTGTGCTGACTGTGCTCCATTGTGTTTACTGTTTGAACCCCCGGCACAAGACTATCATCACCTGTTGACATCATTGCATATAGCGCGAACTGTCAGTACCTGAGTGAATTTGCTATAAGTTGTCTGCGTGATGCGTGAGCTGAAACAGCGGCTGGTTCGGATACCTATAAAGCGAGCGATTCGGCGGAGACGGCTGACCAGCTCTTCGTCCGACAGTCTAGACATAAGATTTTCTGTAATTCGCGTAAATCGCATAATATTATCGCTGGAGTGCCCAATCGATTACGCTCCAATGAATTAAAGGACAATCATGGGTACAGGCAACCGTGTCTTTCGACAATCTCTCATTTAACATTAGTACCTTCACCTTATGTCAGTAACCTATCAAAAGGTGATATTATGCAGTCTGATATCGGAACCTTTGCGGAATATTTATTGACGACGTATTCCCGACAGCTGAGAAACTGTCACGAATCAATTTTATTTCCATGGGGCGCGTAAAAGGAGGTGGAGTTACCTCTGGCTCACAGTTTTAGCCTCCTAGCGTGCAGGGTATGATTAGTACCTTAGCAGCGTACAGCTGGTGGAAATGGTGGAAGTTTTGGGATAACTAGTTTCTTGTATCTTAACTATATCAACTTTCTGTGTAAGTACAGAAGTTTTACAGTAAATAAGTGCTTTTTTTAAAAAAATGCGCTTATCTTTCGGACTGGATCTCGTATTTTAACATTGCCTGATTTTTAAGTCGACGTTTACATCGCTCATACCATGCTGCTGCCTGGCTACATTCCGAAAATCAGTTATCAGTTTAATTACGGGTAGAACATTCACAATTCCTATCATGAATTAATAAATAACTTTACACTTTTGTCTTCTAAAAACGTCCCAATATAATTGCAAAATCATGTATCTTAAAGTGAAAGTTCTTACTACCCTTTAACGGGAGCTGGGGAAAATGTTTTACTTTCGCATTTGTCTTGCTACGATACGCTCAATGAATTTCAATAATATCGAGTACTTAGGCAGAGTTGTCTTGAGCAGGTATTGTGGATAGGGTCAATATAGACCTCAATACATACGTAATTAATTCAGTAGGGAGCACTGTCATTTTGTAAGCGACCCAGAATCAAGGAATACAAGCGCAAGTCCTTTGGGGGCAACGATTCGCATTGTTTGGGTTACTAGTATGTCTAAATCTGGCTCCTTATAAGTACGGTGGTCGTGAGTGACTTCAGTCACGTTGGAGAAACTGTAACATGTTTTATATGTTAGAAAAAAGTCTAAATTTCGACCCTCAAGCCAAAAATTTGAGCGTAGTCCCTTCGAACTTACAGGATAACGACCTAAAACTGAAACATTAGTAGGAGCTATCACATGTTCGGTGTTTGCAATGTTTTGTTGTTTGTGACGAAGGTGATAAATGCGATCGTACACACTACTCTATACTAGTGACTGGAATGTGTGCCAGGTTTTTATAATAATCTGCGAGCACGGGCATGTTTTGCTTCCTTTCGCATACGAAACAAGTGACTAAATTCAATTACCGAAACCGTGCCAACAGATTTTGGTTCATATGTCTCGAGATTTGTACCTCGTACACGTAGGAAATACTTATGATAACAGATTAGTTCCTTAATTCGTAACAAAGACACTATATTTCAAAGGTTTACACTTGAGAAAACTACATCTCCTAAAAGTGAAAGCACATTTTAAATAGTATTCGGAGAACGTGCGTTTCTGCTCAACCAGCGGTGTGTGCTACTAGGCGGCAGGCCCGTGTTCAAAATGCAGCATTCCGAGTTGCAGAGTGAAAATCTCATTCTAGCACTCCCATTGACCTGAAACCTCCCACATGCACTCCAGTTGAACCAGTCGGTCACGATTTTATGTTAATAGGAACCATATTTTCATATTGCGAAAGTACGTGCAAATTACATTGCTCCCACGGTAATATGCAAATCTCTGGCAGCTGACCCGCTCAGTAATGGGGTCCATGTTTTGATAATCACTCGTAATATTTACGCCTATCGGCCACAGTTACACCAAAAAGGAAGTGAACGCGTGAGCTGATGTCCCGTTAGTTTATAATTTTGCACGTACGCAACTAGATGTAAAACGTTCTTACCTGTTCCAGCGTGTACTCATATGTTTCTATAGGATCATATAACAAAAAAAGTAAGTCGGCTCAGCCTTAGCTATTCACACCGGATGGGTAACGACTGGCCGCTTTTCACTTCCCATACGTTTCCGACGTCCTGGCACCTCCCTCAGTACGGAAACCCAACATCTTTCAGATATCAGCCAGCTAGAGAACTTTCGAGAAGTTTTTATATGTCGATCATTAGTTGTACCCGTACAAGAAGCCTCGCTGGAATACGAGGGGCGTTTGAAAAGTACGTGCAAAAATAAAAACTACTTACGTGTTTGGGGTAAACCTTTTTTATTTTTCGACATATTCTCCTTTTAGACTTATGCACTTCATCCAACGATGTTCTAATTTGTTGATCCCTTCCGAATAATAAGAATTGTCCCAGTCTGCAAAATAGCTATTAGTTGCTGCAGTCACCTCCTCGTTTGAATAAAATCTTTGGCCCGCCAGCCATTTCTTCAAATTGGGGAACAAATAGTAGTCCAAGAGAGCCAAGTCTGGAGAACAGGGGGGATGTGAAACGAGTTGGAATCCTATTTCCATTAATTTTGCGACAACAACTGCTGAGGTGTATGCTGGTGCATTGCCGTGATGGAAAAGGACTCTTTTGCGGTCCAATCGCCGGCGTTTTTCTTGCAGCTCGGTTTTCAAACGGTTCAATAACGATGAATAACATTCACCTGTAATATTTTTAGTCTTTTCCCGATGGTCGATGAGGATTATCACTTGCTAATCCCAAAAGACAGTCGCCATAATCTTTCCGGCCGAAGGAATGATCTTCGCCCTTTTTGGTGCAGATTCTCCCTTGGTAACCCATTGTTTAGATTCTTGTTTTGTCTCAGGAGTATAGTAATGTATCCATGTTTCATCCACAGTGACGAAACGACACTTAAAGTCCTGCGGATTCTTCCTGAACATTTGCAAACCAACCTTGCAACACTTCACACGATTCCGTTTTTGGTCAAGCGTGTGCAATCGCGGAACCCATCTTGCGGATAGCTTCCTCATGTCCAAATGTATGCAAGGTATTATGTACCCCTTCGTTCGAGATGCCCACAGCACTAGCAATCTCACGCACCTTAACTCTTCTGTCATCCACCACCATATCATGGATTTTATGAATGATATCTGGAGTCGTAACCTTCACAGGGCGTCCAGAACGTTCAGCATCACTTGTGCCCACATGGCCGCTCCGAAAATTTTGAAACCACTTATAAACTGTTTTAATCGAAGGTGCAGAGTCACCGTAATGTTTATCAAGCTTCTCTTTAGTCTCCTGAGGCATTTTGCCTTTCATAAAGTAATGTTTAATCACCACACGAAATTCCTTACTCGACTTCCTTGCTTCACACGAATGCCAAACACAAAGAAATAGACCGATATGGCTGAAACTTGGTGTGCGTTCTTTCCAAAGATGCTACTAACTAAACATGACCTCCATACGCGCCGGTGGTGCCATCTCTCGGACTTTGCACGGACTTTTCAAACGCCCCTCGTATACTGAGGTGACAAAAGTCCTACGATAGTAGCATACACATATACAGATTGCGCATACACAGGTATAAAAGGGAAATGCATTGGTGGAGCTGTCATTTGTAACTCAGCTGATTCATGTGAGAAGGCTTCCGACGTGATTATGGCTGCACGACGGGAATTAACAGTTTTGAATGCGGAATAGTGGCTACAGGTAGTCGCAAGGACATTCTGTTTCCGAAATTGTTAGAGAATTTAGTATTCCGAGATCTACAGTGTCAGGAGTGTGCCGAGAATACCAAATTTCTGTCATTAACTCTCACCATGGACTACGCAGTGGGCGACGGCCTTCACATAACGACCGAGAGCAGCGGCGTTTGCGTAGAGTTGTTAGTGCTGACAGACAAGCGTCACTAAGTGAAGTAACAGCAGAAATCAACTTCGGACATATGACGAACGCATCCCTTATGACAGTGCGGCGAAATTTAGCGGCGGCAACATACGAGCGACGCGAGTGCCTTTGCTAATAGCACGACATCATCTACAGCGCGTCTCCTGGGGTCGTGAGCATATCGGTTAGACTCTAGACGAGTGGAAAACTATGGCCTGGTCAGATGAGTTCCAATTTCAGTCGGCAAGAGCTGATGGTAGGATTCGAGTTTGGCGCAGACCATACGAAGCCATGGACCCAAGTTGTTAACAAGGCACTGTGCAATCTGGTGTTGGCTCCTTAATGGTGTGGGCTGTGTTTACATGGAAATGGCTTCGTCCTCTGGTCCAACTGGACCGATTATTGACTTGAAATGGTTATGTTCGGCTACTTGAAGACCATCTGCAGCCATTCAACGATGGAATTTTTATGGATGTCAATGCTCCATGTCACCGGACCACAATAGTTTGCGATTGGTTTGAAGAACATTCTGGACAATTCGAAAGTATGATTTGGCAACCCAGGTCGCGAGACATGAATCCCACCGAACATTTATAGGACACAATCGTGAGGTCAGAACGTGCACCAAATTCTGCAGCGGCAACACTTCGGCAATTATGGACGGCTAAAGAGCTCAATATTTCTGCAGGCTATTTCCAAACGACTTGTTGAGTCCGTACCACATCGAGTTGCTGCACTACATTGGGCAAAAGCAGGACCGACATGATATTAGGACGTATTCCATGACTTCCATGGCTTTTGGCACCTCAGTGTATCCTCTGCTGTCAGCAAAGAAGACCTACGTGTCAGCTCTTTAAAGGACAGTAGTGGGAGAAGCCCGTCAGATGGTCAGTATTTATTGCACAATAATGAGTGTTGTGCAGTAATATTGGCCATCTGATTAGAGTTTTCACAGTATACTGAAGAAGAATGCAGAGGTTTCAAATTAGTGATGCCTCCTTTCAGTGTATTGCGCAATATTTCGTGCCGTGTAAGAGTGACGCACAAAACGCATTATTTCATGCCGAGACAAGGACAAATTCATTTTGTTCCAAACGAATTTCCGCAAATAACAGAAAAAAGTAAATGACAAAAGATCAGAACTGGGATGGAAGATGTATTGAGGTGAAAACATCACCTCGTACTTCGAAGAAATGAAGTTCCCTCTTTATCTGGTAGCGCCAGATATCTCGTTGTCCACATTAGCAGAGGAAACTGAAGATAATGGTGTCGTGACAGTAAGCAGAAGCGTTTATTCTACTGGTGGCAGTTATCAGAACTGACAAGTAAGATGAGGTCAGCTCTCCAGCGAGTATACACGCTTGTCACAGTACACACGTAAGATCACGTACGCATACACTTAGTGTAACTGTTTTATTTCTTTTGCAGCAGCAATAGTTAAAGCAGAGAAATACACAGAAAACAGCAAATATACTCCATAACTCACGCTATTTCAAATCAAATGGCTCTGAGCACTATGGGACTTAACATCTGAGGTCATCAGTCTCCTAGAACTTAAAACCTTTTAAACCTAACTAACCCAAGGACATCACACACATCCATCACACACATCCATGCCCGAGGCAGGATTCGAACCTGCGACCGTAGCGGTCGCGCGGTTCCAGACTGAAGCGCCTAGAACCGCTCGGCCATTCGCTTGTTTAATTGTAATTATTTGTTGTTGTGGTTTACGAATCTATGCTGGCACGAAAGAGTCCATGGTCCATTGCACGTTCGCTCGTAGCTTATCGGAGTTTCTTCGCCCGTTCAGCGTAACTGCTGCTCGTGTGTTACAAGGAAACCAACTCAGTCGGAATATCATGCGAGTTCCACGTCGTCCAGCGCCGACATGTTCGATATTGATGGCGGACTTTTAACTGACACGTCTCGCTCATAAATATTTAGCAGTTATTTCGTGGCGTTCTTGGGCATGCAGGTTCGTGAAATATACTGACACAATATTATTGTGCCAATAGCACAGAGGTTGTGAGACCCGCTTTAGACTGATGCAACCGTGCCGCTCTAAAGAGATGTAGCTGCCAAGAAAAATGACGAGTTGTGTCAGCGGCACAAGAAAAAGGCACCCAAGATGCTTGGAACTCCAGTATAATTGAGGAATTTACACGCAGCCTGGGATGTGATAGTGGCATAAAGGAGACAACAGTGAACCACATTGTCAGTGAATGCCACATTTCAAATTTCAAGACGACCTGAACAACTTCGCAATAAACAGATAATGATTATGAAGGTCGTGGTTCTGCTCCCTTTCCTCGATTGGTGTAGCCAAAAGAAATGATACTCGAATGCTACCTACTCTCCACCACAGTAGGTACGTCTACATCTACATAGATACTCCACAAACCACCGTACGGTACGTGGTGGAGGGTTCTACTACTAGTCACCCCCCCCCCCCCCCGTTCCACTCGCAAATAGAGCGAGGGAAAAACGACTGTCTGAATGCCACCGTATGAGCCCTAATTTCTCGTCTCTTCGTGGTTCTTACGCGCGATGTATGTTGGCGGCAGTAGAATCGTAATCGTTCGGCGGTCAGCTTCAAATGCCGGTCCTCTAAATTTTGTCAATAGTGTTTCTCGAAAAGAACGTCGCCTTCCGTCCGTGGATTCCCATTCGACTTCCCGAAGCATCTCCGTAACACTTACGTGTTATTCGAATCTACCGGTAACAAATGTAGCAGCCCGCCTCTGAACTGCTTCCATGTCTTCCTTCAATCCGACCTGGCATGGATCCCAAACACTCGAGCAGTACTCAAGAATAGGTCGCACCAGCTTCCTATGTGGGGTTTTCTTTACAGGTAAACCACTCTTTCCTAAAATTCTCCCAATAAACCGAAGTCGACCATTTACCTTCCTACCACAGTTTATACACGCTCGTTCCACTTCATATTGCTTTGCAACCTTCCGACCACATAGTTAAACGACTGGACTGTGTCGAGCTGAACACTAGTAATACCGAATCCGAACATTACAAGTTTGATCTTCGTACTCATACGCATTAAGTTAGATTTTTCCACATTTAGGGCTAGCTGCTATTCATCGCACCAACTGGAAATTTTGTCTAGGTTATCTCGTATCTTCCTACAGTCACTCAACTTCGACACCTTGCTGTACACCACGGCATCATCAGCAAACAACCATAGACTGCTGCTCACCCTGTCCACCAAATCTTTTGTGTACACAGAGAACAACAGCGGTCCTATCACAATTGCCTGGTGCGCTCCTGACGATACCCTTGTCTCTGATGAACACTCGCCGTCGAGGAAAACATACAGGGTTCTATTACTTAAGAAGTCTTCGAGACACTCACGTACCAGTGAACTTATTCTGTATACTCGTACCTTCGTTAACAGCCTGCAGTGGGGCACTGTGTCAGACGCTTTCCGGCAATCTAGAAATATGGAATCTGCCTGTTGCCATTCATCCATAATTCTGTCTGTCATGTGAGTATGTGAGAAAAGGGCAAGCTGAGTTTTCCACGAGCTATGCTTTCTAAAACCATGCTGATTCGTGGACATAAGCTTCTCAGTCTCAAGAAAGTTCGCTTTATTCGATGATGATGATGATGATGATTAGTGTTTTAGGGCGCACAACAACGAGGTTATCAGCGCCCGTTGTTATATTCGAACTGAGAATATGTTCAAAGATGCACTTGCAGGGTGTTCGGAAATTCCCGTTACAAATTTCTAGGTTTTGTAGCGGGGAATGAGCAGATAATATTTTGAATAAGAACACATGTCCGGAAACGTACGGTTTCCGTTCTACGACGGTTTCAGTTCATATGTTTAACTCATCCACTTCTGGTTGAATAACTGAATTAGGCGTGCCGCAGTATAATTACTAGGTAACATTTCGAAAGGAAACATCACGAAATACCCATTTATCACTTAAACACATTTGTTCCTATTAACAACGGAATATTACGTGTTTACATTATTCCAAGCCAAAAAAGAACCCAACATACTGTACGTGGAGAAGGTAATGTTTAAGTGTTAATACAAACAAATGTGCTTAAGTGATAATTGGACGTTTCGATAGGTTTCCTATCGAACTGTTACCTAATAATTGTATTGCGTCACGCTTAATTCAGGTTCTCAAGGATAAGTGGATGAATTAAATATCTGAATTGAAACCATAGTAGAACGGAAACGGTACGTTTCAGGACATCGGTACATATTCAAAATATTATGTACTCACTATCCTCTAGAAATCACGGAAGTTTGTAACGGGAGTTTCCGAACACCCTGTATGTGGGCGCAGATGAAAGAGACCGCCCGCACGGTGTACTGCTCTCAGATCACTCTGTAACGGTCCGTGATGAGCGTCTTCTATTGACTTGCCCTTGCTTCTTGGCTATGTGACGTCTACTGTCGATACGCGGAGCCCTCGAGTTAATGACCGGCACGACGCACGCGTCAGAGCCGGCCGCAGCGCAGAGCAGATGTTATCTGGGCGTCGCTCGTCTAGGAAAATGACTATCGCGCTTTTTGCGTCCAATAAGGAGAGCCGCTTTACATCTCGACCGGCGCGGGGCAAGCTATCGCCGGCTGGGATCGATCCGCGATGGGTCGACGCGCCCCGTGCAGTGACCTGGGCGTGGCTGCCGCCCGCGGACTATCAACACTGCCGCGTCTCGCGGCGGACGATGAGTAGGGGACTCCAGTCCGCGCATCGCAACGCTTCACAGCTAGAGGGCTCTAAAACTATTCCGCGGGTACCGATGCACTGACTTTCAACGGCAGATTAGCAGCCACGAACAGAGGCAGGAAGAAACAAGTCTAGAATTAGTAGTATGTGGCTTCGTGTTTACAAGTCAATAGCGAGAAGTCATACCTGGTGACCAACATTAGTTCAGAGCGGGGCAATAGACTTCAAAATTAAGTGCCTTCATTTACATCTACTTATAACAGTAACGCATTCCAGCACTTCAGAAGGTTGCACAGGTCCCACTACTACTGCTAGTACTTGGTTGCGAAATGGATGCTGTCTGTATAAGCAGTACTAATGTTGTCCGATTTCTCCTCGGCAAATGAAAAAGCATGTACGTCTACATACACAGGGTGATTCCGTGATGATGGTACAAACTTTCAGGCCCGGTTGGTTGACTGATTTGGGGGAAGGGACCAAACAGCGAGGTAATCGGTCCCATCGGATTAGGGAAGGATGGTGAAGGAAGTCGGTAGTGCACTTTCAAAGGAACCATTCCGGTGTTTGCCTGAAGCGATTTAGGGAAATCACGGAAAACCTAAATCAGAATGACAGAACGCGCGTTTGAAACATTGTCCTCCCGAGTGCAAGTCCAGTGAACTTTCATGGATGATGGAGAATGGTAACGGTATCAATTTGAGATACGGGATCCTAGTCCGTAAACGACTGATTCCAAAACTATATTCCAAAATCGTTCTGATACCTCTGGCAGAAGAATGCATGACTGGTACTGTTTTTGCCAAGAATTTAGGGTAAGCAACTTTCAGAAGCGGTAGCATGTGCCAAAAGAAGACAAAAATGTCAACTCAACATGGGTCCTACTATGCATACTATAAGAGCTATGCCGCGCGGGATTAGCCGAGCGGTCTCAGGCGCTGCAGTGATGGACTGTGCGGCTGGTCCCGGCGGATGTTCGAGTCCTCCCTCGGGCATGTGTGTGTGTGTTTGTCCTTAGGATAATTTAGGTTAAGTAGTGTGTAACCTTAGGGACTGATGACCTTAGCACTTAAGTCCCATAAGATTTCACACACATTTGAACATTTTATAAGAGCTATGAGCACTTTTTCATCTTTGCTACGGTGAAACACGTCTTTTCTACTGAACAATGTCTTGTTGTTGTTGTGGTCTTCAGTGCAGAGACTGGTTTGATGCAGGTCTTAAGGTATGCATTTCAGAACCCAAGATTACTGACCATTTTTCTTTCTGTGGCTCCATACTACCTTTTACCAAAACCTGGAAAACAAAGAGCTCCAGCAGAAGAGATGCATGCTACAGCACGTATTTACTGTTTTTTTTTCTCTTGTTTTGGTCAACATACCCTAGTCCAAATATATGGAAACCCAAAAGCTTGCAACAGAAGAGATGTGTTCCACAGGAATTGAAGATGAACAAGTGCCCATAGCTCTTAAAGTAGGCATTTGAGAGCCACTGTTTGCGGACTTTTCTTCCTTGTTTTGGTACAGTCTTCATTCTTCAAAAATGTGGAAATTAATGAGTTTGCGTTACAAGAGATGTGTTCCACCTATCGAATATGAAGAAGTGCTTGTAGCTCCTAACGTATGCACTACAGACTCCCTCTTTATTGCATATATTTTTCTTGTTTTGCTCCGTACTACCACCTCAGAAAGTCGTCTACCTCGCAGTCTTAGCAACAACACTACCGGTACATGTATTCCACTGTCAGACGTATCAGAACGATTTGTGTATGTAACTTTTGACCCGGTCGTTTCCTGACCAGTGTCCCTTACATCAAATTGATACATTTGCCCTTCTCCATCATCCTTGAAAGTTTGTAACGGAGTCACCCTGTATACTCCTCAACCCACGATACGGTGCATGCCGGAGGATACTTTGTACCACTATTGGTCTTTTCCTTTCCTGTTCCACTCGTAAATGGAGTGAAGCAAAAGAGACTGTCTATATGTCTAATTTCTCTAATTTTTATGGTTCTTAAGCGAAACGTATGTTGGCGGCAGTAGAAGCGTTCTGCAGTCAGCTTCAGTTGTTGGTTCTCTAAATTTTCTCAATAGAGACCCACGAAAAGAATGTAGTCTCCCCCACAGGGATTCCCATTTCGGTTTACGGAACATCTTCGTAATCCTCGCGTGTTAATGGAACCTATTGGTACCAAATCTAGCAACCACGCCTCTACGTTGGTTCGACCTCTTTCTTTAATCTGATCTGGTGCAAATCCTATATTCTCACGCAATAGTCGAGAACGGATCACACAAGTGTTCTGTATGACTTTCATAGACGAGCTGCCGCGCGGGGTAGCCGCGTGGTCTTAGGCGCCTTGAAACGGTTCGCGCGCCGGCCGAAGTGGCCGTGCGGTTAAAGGCGCTGCAGTCTGGAACCGCCAGACCGCTACGGCGCAGTTTCGAATCCTGCCTCGGGCATGGATGTTTGTGATGTCCGTAGATTAGTTTAACTAGTTCTAAGTTCTAGGGGACTAATGACCTCAGCAGTTGAGTCCCATAGTGCTCAGAGCCATTTGAACATTTTTGAAACGGTTCGCGCGGCTCCCCAAAAATGGTTCAAATGGCTCTAAGCACAATGGGACTTAACATCTGAGGTCATCAGTCCCCTAGACTTAGAAATCTTTTTTTTTTTTTTGGTCATCAGTCTACTGACTGGTTTGACGCGGCCCGCCACGAATTCCTTTCCTGTGCTAACCTCTTCATCTCAGAGTAGCACTTGCAACCTACGTCCTCAATTATTTGCTTGACGTATATGTCCTATCATCCTGTCCCTTCTCCTTATCAGTGTTTTCCACATATTCCTTTCCTCTCCGATTCTGCGTAGAACCTCCTCATTCCTTACCTTATCAGTCCACCTAATTTTCAACATTCGTCTATAGCACCACATCTCAAATGCTTCGATTGTCTTCTGTTCCGGTTTTCCCACAGTCCATGTTTCACTACCATACAATGCTGTACTCCAGACGTACATTCTCAGAAATTTCTTCCTCAAATTAAGGCCGGTACTTGATTTTAGTAGACTTGTCTTGGCCAGAAATGCCTTTTTTGCCATAGCGAGTCTGCTTTTGATGTCCTCCTTGCTCCGTCCATCGTTGGTTATTTTACTGCCTAGGTAGCAGAATTCCTTAACTTCATTGACTTCGTGACCATCAATCCTGATGTTAAGTTTCTCGCTGTTCTCATTTCTACTACTCCTCATTACCTTCGTCTTTCTCTGATTTACTCTCAAACCACACTGTGTACTTATTAGACTGTTCATTCCGTTCAGCAGACATTTAATTCTTCTTCACTTTCACTCAGGATAGCAATGTCATCAGCGAATCGTATTATTGATATCCTTTCACCTTATATTTTAATTCTACTCCTGAACCTTTCTTTTAGTTCCATCATTGCTTCCTCGATGTACAGATTGAAGAGCAGGGGCGAAAGGCTACAGCCTTGTCTTACACCCTTCTTAATACGAGCACTTCGTCCTTGATCGTCCACTCTTATTATTCCCTCTTGGTTGTTGTACATATTGTATATGACCCGTCTCTCCCTATAGCTTACCCCTACTTTTTTCAGAATCTCGAACAGCTTGCACCATTTTATATTGTCGAACGCTTTTCCAGGTCGACAAATCCTATGAAAATGTCTTGATTTTTCTTTAGCCTTGCTTCCATTATTAGCCGTAATGTCAGAATTGCCTGTCTCGTCCCTTTACTTTTCCTAAAGCCAAACTGATTGTCACCTAGCGCATTCTCAATTTTCTTTTCCATTCTTCTGTATATTATTCTTGTAAGCAACTTCGATGCATGAGCTGCTACGCTGATTGTGCGATAATCCTCGCACTTGTCAGCTCTTACCGTCTTCGGAATTGTGTGGATGATGCTTTTCCGAAAGTCAGATGGTATGTCGCCAGACTCATATATTCTACACACCACCGTGAATAGTCGTTTTGTTGCCACTTCCCCCAATGATTTTAGAAATTCTGATGGAATGTTATCTATCCCTTCTGCCTTATTTGACCGTAAGTCCTCCAATGCTCTTTTAAATTCCGATTCTAATACTGGATCCCCTATCACTTCTAAATCGACTCCTGTTTCTTCTTCTATCACATCAGACAAATCTTCACCCTCATAGAGGCTTTCAATGTATTCTTTACACCTATCTGCTCTCTCCTCTGCATTTAACAGTGGAATTCCCGTTGCACTCTTAATGTTACCACCGTTGCTTTTAATGTCACCAAAGGTTGTTTTGACTTTCCTGTATGCTGAGTCTGTCCTTCCGACAATCATATCTTTTTCGATGTCTTCACATTTTTCCTGCAGCCATTTCGTCTTAGCTTCCCTGCACTTCCTATTTATTTCATTCCTCAGCGACTTGTATTTCTGTATTCCTGATTTTCCCGGAACATGTTTGTACTTCCTCCTTTCATCAATCAACTGAAGTATTTCTTCTGTTACCCATGGTTTCTTCGCAGCTACCTTCTTTGTACCTATGTTTTCCTTCCCAACTTCTGTGATGGCCCTTTTTAGAGATGTCCATTCCTCTTCAACTGTACTGCCTACTGCGATATTCCTTATTGCTGTATCTATAGCGTTAGAGAACTTCAAACGTATCTCGTCATTCCTTAGTACTTCCGTATCCCACTTCTTTGCGTATTGATTCTTCCTGACTAATGTCTTGAACTTCAGCCTACTCTTCATCACTACTACATTGTGATCTGAGTCTATACCTGCTCCTGGGTATGCCTTACAATCAAATATCTGATTTCGGAATCTCTGTCTGACCATGATGTAATCTAATTGAAATCTTCCCGTATCTCCCGGCATTTTCCAAGTATACCTCCTCCTCTTGTGATTCTTGAATAGGGTATTCGCTATTACTAGCTGAAACTTGTTACAGAACTCAATTAGTCTTTCTCCTCTTCATTCCTTGTCCCAAGCCCATATTCTCCTGTAACCTTTTCGTCTACTCCTTCCCCTACAACTGCATTCCAGTCGCCCATGACTATTAGATTTTAGTCCCCCTTTACATACTGCATTACCCTTTCAATATCCTGATACACTTTCTCTATCTGTTCATCTTCAGCTTGCGACGTCGGCATGTATACCTGAACTATCGTTGTCGGTGTTGGTCTGCTGTCGATTCTGATTAGAACAACCCGGTCACTGAACTGTTCACAGTAACACACCCTCTGCCCTACCTTCCTATTCCTAACGAATCCTACACCTGTTATACCATTTTCTGCTGCTGTTGATATTACCCGATACTCATCTGACCAGAAATCCTTGTCTTCCTTCCACTTCACTTCACTGACCCCTACTATATCTAGATTGAGCCTTTGCATTTCCCTTTTCAGATTTTTTAGTTTCCCTACCACGTTCAAGCTTCTGACATTCCACGCCCCGACTCGTAGAACGTTATCCTTTCGTTGATTATTCAATCTTTTTCTCATGGTAACCTCCCCCTTGGCAGTCCCCTCCCGGAAATCCGAATGGGGGACTACTCCGGAATCTTTTGCCAATGGAGAGATCATCATGACACTTCTTCAATTACAGGCCACATGTCCTGTGGATACACGTTACGTTTCTTTAATGCAGTGGTTTCCATTGCCTTCTGCATCCTCATGTCGTTGATCATTGCTGATTCTTCCGCCTTTAGGGGCAATTTCCCACCCCTAGGACAAGAGAGTGCTCTGAACCTCTATCCGCTCCTCCGCCCTGTTTGACATGACATGGCCGTTGGCAGAATGAGGCTGACTTCTTATGCCGGAAGTGATTTATTTTTTTTCGCTTTAGTTCGTTGCATCTGCTCGGGGCGGACGTCGTAAGACAGCCAGGTAAGTTCGTTGTTGATCGATTGACCCAGTTTTTTTATTACAGAGGGCACATTACCCTCTGACCGAACACGCTGATCTACCGTGCTGGCTGTCTTCGGCCGCCAATGCTGATTATTTATCAAAATTTAGGCACTGGCCGGGATCAAACCCGGGACCGAAGACGTTTTGATTATGAATTAAAGACGCTACCCCTAGACCACGGCTGCTCTATTTAGAACTACTCAAACCTAAATAACCTAAGGACATCACACACATCCATGCCCGAGGCAGCATTCGAACCTGCGACCGTAGCAGCAGCGCGGTTCGGGACTGAAGCGCCTAGAACCGATCGGCCACAGCGGCCGGCCGCGGCTTCCCCGTCGGAGGTTCGCACCCTCACTCGGGCATGTGTGTGTGTGTGTGTGTGTGTGTGTGTGTGTGTGTGTGTGTGTGTGTGTGTGTGTGTTGTCCTTAGCGTAAGTTAGTTTAAGTTAGATTAAGTAGTGTGTAAGCCTAGGGACCGATGACTACAGGAGTTTGGTCCCATGGGAACTTACCACCATGAATGAGTTACACTTTCCTAGAATTCTGCCGATAAACCGAAGTCGATCATTAGCCTTCCCTCCTACCGCCGTTACTTGCTCGTTCCATCGCAATAGCGCTTTGTACATAACGCCTAGATAGTTAATCGATGTGACTGTGTCAAAGCAGCACACCAATAAGGCGTCTTGTCACGGTCCGCGCGGGTCCCCCCCGTCGGAGGTTCGAGTCCTCTCTCGGGCATGGGTGAGTGTGTTGTCCTTAGCGTAAGTTAGACTGTTAGACTAAGTAGTGTGTAAGCTTAGGGACCGATGACCTCAGTAGTTTCGTCCCATAAGATCTTACTACAAATTTTACTACACCAGTAATACTGTATTTGCACACTGCAGGATTGTTTTTGCTACTCATCTCGTGCGCTACATTGCCACCGGCAAACAGCCGCAGATTACTGCTCAGCCTGCCCGTCATATCATTTATATAGAGGATAACCTCCCGGGACCCTCCTGACGATACCCCTGTCTCTGATAAACACTTACCGTCGAAGACGACAGACTGGGTCTTATTACTTCCGAAGTCTTCGAGCCACTCACATACCTGGGAAGCTATTCCGTATGCTCGGACTTTGTTAACATTGTCGTACTAGGCGCGAACGTACAGTTTTTATATTTAGTGGTATAACGCATCCAGCTCAACCTTCAGACAGCCCTACAGCTTCCGGGACGACTCTTTCACTTTGTAGCTGAGAGTGCGCTGTTCTCAAGAATTCTCGGGAAGATTAAAACTGCCGGACCGGCTCTTGAAAGCTGTAACTTTGCCTCTGGAGTGCAGCCATGATGCGAAGAATTATGAATGAAAAGCACAAAACTGTGAGAATTGTACTGTATTAATTCACTTTGTTTACAGTTTCCGGCTTACAAGGCCATCAGAGAATTTTGGATGTACTGTCGAGTCACCTTATAAAATACTTAAAATGTGCCATTGTATGCGATCGCCAGAGGATCCGATGAATGGTCTGGCTGCCTATATCACTATTGTTCACTTGCTAATACCTGGGAAGTACGAGTAGCTTGAAGAATGCTACGTACACGAATAGTCCTAATCTTCCCACCCATATGGATCTGCCGCTTGTTAAAAAGGCTACAGTCACGACCTGCTATCCTGCGTTATACTTCTGACGTGGTCGACAGAGGTTTAAATCTGTTGAAAAACTGGAAGGTCGGTGAGAACCACTAACAGATGTGTAACTGCGTAACTTCTTCGCAGATGCTGACCTCCCAAGTGTGTCTCACCTGCGACTCAAGACCTGGATTGCCCTGTGTCCAACCGAATGGGCCGAGATGTACTCCACAAGTGGAACAAGCTGCCCAATCCAGATTGCGGGGCTCCACGCCCGTCTGTACATTATATTGACAAAGATTGTCTGATTCCAACCTGTCAAGGTAGTGACGAAGATTTTCTGCTAGCAACATCAGAGGCTTGGCACTGAATTGAAGAGCTAAACATTCAGGTATGAAAGACTTGTAACCTTACCAAGTTCATTGTTTGTCATTTGTATATAAGTATGTATTCTGTGTGCATTTCTTGGCAGCTGCGTGTATTAGCCATAGGCTCAAAAAAAAAAAAAAAAAAAAAAAGTTTCGCGCGTGCTGAACGACCTTCTTCAGGGTACGGGCTTTATGTTCCAGATCCCAGGTGAGGCAGCTGCAGCTAGACCGAAACGAATGATTTTTAAGTATTTTAACATTTTACGTGTTTTATAAGATGACGCGGAAGTACTCCCAGAGGGATTTTAACGAGATTAGATGTTTGAGTCTGTTGTGGGCTTTCTGTGTAGCGGTTGGCAGGTAGGATTTCCTCATTGGTTAGAGGGGACGGGGTTAGTCCGACGTATTCTATTATAGTGTGCCAGAAAAGCTATTCCTAGCCTCAGATGCAGAAAAAAAGCATTTCTGTGCAATGGTTGTTTTTGGAATAAGTTATGTGTGTCTCAGTGGATCGGGTGATATACTGTATTTGCCACTAGGGGGTACTTATGTTTCTATTGCTACAATATTTCGCCTGTTATACACGAAACAAAGTCTCTTGTAGAACGTCAGCTAATTTATATGCTCTACGTCTAGAACTGCACTCTCGTTTCTACATGAGAAGAAATGTTCAGTCGTCACTTGATCCTTCCTGCGATCTGGCGTACAGACTCGTTGTTCAGTACAGAACCAGTAATTCCCCCTCCCCCCCCCCCTCCTGTCGACACACACACACACACACACACACACACACACACACACACACACACACTCGCACACACACTTGATTCTTTAAATAATTGAACTCCCATATATAAAACAGCTTCAAACGTCTGATTGCTTTGTAAATTTACAATTAAAACTTTTCAAAGTGATAAATATTGGAAAAGGAATTACAAATTAAAGCTGCAAATTGTGCAGGTACCTGCACTGAATGTGTCATGGTTGCTTTAAAGACTTGCGGTATTTTGGTGCAGCACAAGATATTATTTTGATAAACGTACACTGCGTTGCGTGTTTTTCTAATCACACTCAGTACAATATTTCGTGCTACACGAAAATAACGCAAGCTTCCAAAATAACTAGATCGCAATACTGTACGTAAATGTGCTACACATTTATCAAGCGATTCCCAAGTTTGATTTTTCATTTTCTTCCCGAATATTTACCAATTCGTCCTATAAATACCGCTGCAGCCGTCTTATGATTGAGAAAATGTTAGAAAGCGGTAATGGCAACAATAATAAAATGTGCTAAAGAAAACTATAAAGTTAGAGGTCGGTTGCTGCTTTTGTAACGTGTAACACAACCGCTAAATCAAAATAATGTCATATAACAACAAAGTAACAATCAAACGTTTGAGATGCAATAAATTTTGTTTTTTGTTTCGAATTTAGTTCTTGGAGCGCGACAAATTCTTATACTCATCAAATGAATTATATAACAAACCAGTAACCCCGCACCCACTTGTGATTCTTTAAGGAATCAAACTCGCACCCAAAAAACCTTCAGTCGTGTGATTACTGTACGAATGAAATAATGTGTTAAATACACTGAACGAAGAAAAATGTCTACACCAAGAAGGAGTTGTGCGACATAAACGAAAACTGGTAGGTGTATTTTTACTCTGAAAGATGATATTCAAATTTCGTGCCAGTCGCATAAGACCGGCGCTAGTAGCGCCATTATGAAGATGCAAATCAGGTTTCCTTTACACGATGTTAAGACCGTGAGCGTTAGTTACCTTTGAGACTGGACGTGGTGAATTGATGTTAGTCAAGAATGTCTCTAAGGCGACAAAGGCACCAATATCAAACCTCTCTGAGTTTGAACGACGTCGTGTAATAGGGGTACGAGAAGCTGGATACTCCTGCTATACTGCAGAAAGACTTTGCAGGGATATAGCCATTGCACATAATGAAGGCCGGGTTCTGGACGGCCACATGGCCACATTCTATGTTCCTTGGCACTACCGAAAGGACAGACCGTCAATCTCGGTGTATGGCTGTGGCGCATCGTACTGCATCAGCTATAGCAGTTGGCACCATAGTGACATTTATTTCATTTATTTATCCTTCACAATTACAGCCTATTATCTGAAAAGCTAAAATAGGCCATGCAAATCACATTTCCTTGGATAGTAATAAGCATGCAATCTACGCAGCTGAAACAATGGTGACTGATGGTCGTTCAAAAATTAGGGAAATAGAAAAGCAAGAAAGAAAAATTCTCAGGATGATTTATGGGGCAATCAACAAAAACGGTATTTGGACCACAAAACGAGCTCTACATAAAGACCAACACAGTAAAAGACAAAAGCAGAAAACGCCGAGCCAAATTTTATACACATATCTACAGGATGGAACACTCCAGAACAGCAAGGAAACTTTTCAATATTACAACAAAGAGGAAATGTGGCACAGAATGGCTGAAAGAAATCCAGAGGGATCTGCAGCAGATCAACATAAAAAATCTCGAAGACCGCACTGAGTGCCGGAATAAAATCACAAATGTGAAGTTTGAGGAAAGAACATCGCATCAGCCTGGTAAAAAATGGACAGAAGAACGGAAGAATGAGCATTCTGAGAGGATGAAGAGTTTTTGGGAAGCAAAGAAGAAAAAGTCCGGAGATGAAATTATGAATTCAGGTTCAATCGCTCTTCTAAAGGGGAACCTTATATATATATATATATATATATATATATATATATATATATATATATATATATATTGAAACACGTATGTAACGTAGCAGCGATGGTGAGGCACGTTAAAATCTTTGACCAGAGAGCCTATTATCGTGGTTAGTCTGCGCTTGACCGTGCGAGTGTTGCGAGTAGTACGCTAGTAGTCGTCATGCAGAGCAGTCGGTCAGTAGTAGCAGCCCAGTGCGGTTGTGTGATGTAGTCTGTCGGCAGTAGTGGTCTAGTCCTGTCACGGTCGCGAGCGGGACGCAGTCGCCGAGCGTCGACATGGCATTCTGGTCAAGATGCTGAATGAGGTATATTGTTAATGTACGTAATCATCAGATAATGTAAAGTTTATTTATTGTAATTAATTTCCAACAAGTGCCCCAATAATAATTTTGATTTCAAAGCAATTTTTACAAAAAAAATTTATTTAATTGAACTAACGATTTCGTTCTACTTCCCTTAAAGAAAAGTTTCAGTTAAATTTCAAAAAAAAAAAATATTATTTGCAATGCAGTTCCTCCAAGCCGTGGGCAACAATAAGAGCAGAAATTTGACAAGCAGTTTCAATGAGGTAAGAAATTAATTCTGATTTTTACACAAGGGCCAAAGACCGATATTTCGGTTTAATTGAATTATCATTATCACTGAGATTTTCTTATCACTGAATTGACTTTCATTTTTTTTGTGAGGAAGTTATACTTGGGTCAGATTGATAATTTTTGTTTAATTGTCATTGTCAGTAGATTTCATTGCGGGAGGTTACACTTGGCTCCCATTTATTATTATATTTTTTATATAAATATTTCTGTGGGGACGATATTGCTTCTTGGCTCCATTTCTATATAATATTGTCATTTTAAATTATTGTGGGGAAGTTACACTTGGCGACACCCAGTCCAGGATCGAATTTCGTTGAGAATCTTTTGAACAACAGTCAAATATCTGCTCTTATTTGCTTAAGTATAATTAGGATTTGGCACTACGCTTTTACTAATTTTGTGACTTTCTTTCCACAGATCAACGACAATTCGTTTGCTCTGTTGTATTTGTGTGTTGTTTTTGCATTGTGCTTCTTTGTTTTGTGAATATTTGTGACTATTGTAAAAATGCCGCGAAAGACTGTGAATAGTGTATCGCGAGGTATTACGAACGAAATTACCGGCTCAAACGACTTTACCGATAGGACATGTGACACGCAGTGTAATGATGACAATCCTGCGTTCACTAACAATCAGTGCATTACAACCACTAGTGATGACTTTTATATTAATGATGAACAAACGAACTCAATTGTCTCGTCTGTTAATTTGACGACAATTGATGACGCGGGACGCTCTATTGTAATGAGCGCTGCCGAGCTTAACACACCCGATTTGGAAAATTCAAGTAACGTACAGACAAATTTTTTTAATGAAAATGAACAAGGTACACAAAGTACGCCGGAGTTCTTTAATTCCGAAATAGTGAATGAGAGTGTACATTTGACAGGGAAAGCCTTTTGTGAACCAAAGAATGACCAAATGGTCACACAAAACGCGACAATTGCAAATACACCGTCAAATAGTACAGAGAATGGAGTAGATAATGTTATATTGGGTCAAATTATGGCAATATTGCTACAAAATAGTAAAAGACTAGAAAATAATGATGAAAATTTCAAACAACTTAGTGAACAGGTCAAACAACAGAATAAAAAACAAAGTGAAGATTTTAGACAACTTAGGGAAGATAACAAACAAGATAACGAAAAACTCAAACAATACTTAAATGAAAAATTAGACGACAATTCCAGACAGCTTAGTGAACAAATTAGAGCCGTTGCCGCGCAGTGTCACGACACTAAGGAACAGTTGCGCGTGGAAATTGAGGCTTGTTAAAAAAAAAAGTAGCGAAGAAATTAAGTCTGTTGCTCAGGAATTAAGGGAATTGCAAACAGCTGCAACAGAAACACTCAGAGACGAAATTAGCGGAGTCGCTAAACAATGCTCTGAAAAAGCTACACAATTACGGGACGAGTTTAAAGCAATGACGGTAGAACTTTCGCGCACGATGGATTCAAAGATAGACGCGAAATTCGAACAACAGAATACTCAGATTGACGAACGCTTTAATCTTCACATACAAAACAGTGATACGCGTTTCCGCAAATTTATTCAAGATCAAAACAAAGTAAAACGACAAGTCATGGAAACAATCACTGCACAAAGACAAGAAGACAAACGTAAAATGTTCGCGAAAGCGAAGACGTATGTAGACAATAATATTACTACAGTGTCCGACAAAATTAATACCATAGAACAGTTGAACGCGGAATTACGGGATGAAATTTCTGATCTTAAATCAAAAATAGATACACACACAGTAAATATTCAAACAGTGACAGACAGATTCGAACAATTAGAACTAACACAGGATTACGATGTCATCAAAGCTGATGTTAAAAAACTGAGCGAAACTACGCGTAAGTTGCAAAAACAGATTAATGCGTCCGATTCTAAAACCGATGATCAGGTTAAAATACTGACTGAAAAATGTGATGAATTGACCAGTCGTATTGATGCTATCGAAAGTGCTAATGACAATAAATCAGACGATACTTCACCGGTTTCATTTAATCAAACACCTGAATTTCAAAATTTACAGCAGACAATTAATGAGATCGATTCGTCTAATAACACGTTGCGTAGAAAGTTATCGAGTTTACAAGAAGTAACAGAAATTAAAAGTATTTCAGTTAATAACACATCACAGCAGACGCCACTTCGCGAACATCTGTCAGACTCGCGCAACGCGTATAATTTGGATAATCTACAGAGAGTACGGGACTTAGATTCCGAACAACCACAGTTCAATAGATTCTCTTACAATCCTGAACCTGTTCCATCACACAGAGACGATAATTTTGATTACAAACATTTTCTGTCAGTGAGAAAGTTTAAAGTGTTTAAAAACGACAGAACACAGATTCACCCACTTGATTGGATACAACAGTTTAGCTTTGCTTTTCCACCGACTTGGCCTGTAACACATAAACTTGAATTTATTTGCAGTTTTTTGGAAGGCGAACCGGCAACTCGTATGAGACCGATCGCGAGACAATGTTACTCGGTAGAGGAATTTCAGAATGCTTTTCTGTCAGGGTACTGGTCGAAGACGACACAGCGTGGAATTAAAGATCAGCTAATTAGTTTACTAAATTATGAGAACACCAATTTTCCCAGTGTCACGCAATTTTTTGAGCATATGGTCCAACAAAACCAGTACCTAAGTGAACCGTACAGTGAATCTGCACTTATACAATTATGCATTTCCAAATTACCACGGTCATTACGAGTGTCACTTCTAACGGGGCAGCAAAAGGAAAACATTTCAGCATTCAGAGATCTTTTACAGCTCTTGGAAGTACAACAATCTGATTATTCTTTTGTAAACAAAAATTTTTCTTATAATAACCAAGGTCAACAAAAGTACAGCAATTATGATCAGACACGTAATTTCAATAGGAAAGATAACAGACGCTTTTGGAACGACAACTACCAAAACTCTAATAACAGCCAAAATTCTAATTATCAATATCGTCAAAATTTTCAGCAACAGGAACCACACTTTAGTAACAATAGAGGTGTTTCACAACAACAACATCAAAACCAGCCGGTTAGCATACCTAACCAACAATGGAATGCACAAGGTCAACCAGGCTTTAATGTTTCGCCGCGTGCACGTATAGTCCCTGATACAAGAAATAGTAACGTACGGCAGCAAGGAAACAACTACGTACAAAGAAGGGAGTATTTCAATTCCTATCGTAATGCACCGTATAGGAATGACTTTCACGACAGACGTAAAAACAATGAGCATAATTACCAACATACGTTTAATAACAGTCGGTCTTACCAGCAACAAAATAATCAACAAGAACATATTCTCATGGATGAACCCGACAGTAGGTATCATCCAGAGCGTAACACGTCTGGAAGAAGTAATAGAACAGTTCAAATAGTAGAAATGCCACAGAATCCTTCTAATAATAATAACACGTCAGATAGAATCTGACTAGATACTGCACAGGACGCATCTTCCAATAACACAAGAACTACGTTTGACACGCAAAATGTTGTTCACGAAAATGTAATTACTTTTGACGATATCAGAGACACTCTCTTGCAGGAAAGACCATTTGTTCAGAAAACTATTTCACATCCTGTCATCGAAATTAAAATTGGTTCATCGAAATTTTCAGCAGTAATCGATTCCGGATCACCTATATCAGTAATAAATGAGGAGACTTTCAACGAGTGCAACAAAGAGAATACTCATCCCACGTTACCTTTAGGCAAGACGAAAGTAAAAGGAGCAGTATCGAGTAAAGGAGTAGACGTTAAATTACAGACGCATTTATCATTTTGTATTGGAGGTCATACTTTCCACTCGAATTTTTGGATTGTTCCTTTATTGACAACAGACGTTATTTTAGGTACGAATTTTCTGGTACAACACGACGCAGTCATTGATTTTCAGAATTCTTATTTAATGTTAAAGGATGAAAACGTACAACTGGCTTTAGAATTTCAGCACTCTTTATCTGCGGAAGAACAAACAATTAACCGCACAGAGGTCATTTCCGCAACACGTAACATAGCCTGTAATCCCACATTGTTCACGGATACGTACGTACACAACTATAATACTCCAGACGAAGCTGACTACGACGTAATGCAATTGATTTTTGATAAGGTTAAAGAGAGCAGTGCAACTACAGACGACGAACGAACACAATTACACAAAATTCTTTTACAGCAAGCTCCAGTTTTTGACAACATTCCTGGTACTATGTCCGGATTTATGTATGAATTTCAAGTCAAACAGCACGATACATTTAAAGCTAAGCATTATCCTATTCCGTATATTCATAGAGAACAAGTTAAAAAATAATTGCAGGATATGCTCGACCAAGGAATTATAGAACCAGCAGTTAGTCCGTACATAAACCCGCTACATATTGTTAAGAAAAAAGATGGCTCACTTCGCCTTGTACTTGATTCACGTCACATTAATGACATTATTATTAATGAAACAGACCGACCACAGACATTAGAGGAACTTTTACAGAAATTTCATGGTACTGCTATTTATTCTACACTAGATTTGAAATCGGGATTTTGGCAAATTCAACTTCATCCGAATTGTAGAAAATATACAGCTTTTCTCTGTTTTGGCGACTGTTATCAATTTTGCAAATTACCGTTCGGCTTAACTATTTCTTCAGCAGCTTTTATTCGCGGTTTGAACACAATACTTCCGACAGAACTTAAAGACAGAATTACGACGTACGTAGACGACATTCTTATCGCAGAAGCTAACTGGTCTGAACACAATCTGATTCTTGAACAACTGTTGCAAACTTTTCATGCACAAGGACTTACAGTTAATCTTAGTAAATCGCACTTTGGCAAAACTTCTATAAAATTTCTTGGACACGTAATTTCAGCAGAAGGCATTGCACCTGATCCAGAAAAACTTCAAGCTCTACGTGACATTACTGTTCCTACGACGAAGAAGCAATTACGCAGTTTTTTGGGTTTAATTAATTTTTTTCGTAAATTTATTCATCACTCTGCTTTAGACACACCCAGATTATGCCAATTAACAGGTAAAAACAGTATTTGGTCTTGGGATAAGCAAGCGCATTCTGAATTTGTGAACCTGAAGCATGCTTTGTTGAATGCTCCACTGTTATCGCATCCAGATCTTACCAGAAATTTTTCCATTGCCACCGACAGTTCTAACACCGCTTTAGGCGTACATATTTTCCAGGAAATTGAAGAAGATGGGTCTACAGTAATCAAAAACATCGCATTTGCAAGCCGCATTTTGTCACCTGCTGAACGAAATTACTCCGTTACAGAATTGGAAACATTATGTGTTGTATGGGCTTTTACGAGATTTCGGCACTTTCTTTATGGCAGACATACTACCGTTTACACAGACCATAGAGCTATACAATTTTTGCTTTCAGCTAAATTTACTCACGACAGGTTAAGTAGATGGAAACTATATTTACAAGAATTTAATTTTACGATTGTCCACATTCCCGGCACACAAAATGTTATAGCAGACGCACTATCGCGTTCTCTGAGCAACAATCAGCAAGACGTAGCAACCAACTTCTGCAAAACAAATTTCAGTGTCATGTACATTCAGCAAGTTGCATTTGAAAATTTTATTTCATCGTCATTACAGGACATAGCACAAGAAGAAAACAAAGACAACGTGTGGAAAGAAATTAAACACCTTTGGGAAGATAAGAATAATGTTACGATTAGAAACCATTACACTGTACGCAATGACATTCTGTTTCGCCGCTCTCATCCTGACAGCAACAATTGGTTATTATGCATTGCTGACGAACTGGTTAACAAATTAATCTGGTACACTCATTTAAGTTACGCACATTACGGAGCACGAAAATGTTTTCTTATACTGAGACAGAACTGTTATTTTACCAACATGGAGAAACGTATACGACGAGTTTTAGCGTCTTGTAAAATTTGCCAGAAAGCTAAATCAGACACCACTTCACATATTCCTCCATTATATCCCATTATACCTGTTAAATTAAGACATATGGCCGCAGTAGACATTTTTGGTCCAATTCCGAGAACTAACAGAGGTTTTTGCTACATCTTTGTCGCTGTTGAACTCACTTCGAAATTTGTTACTTTCACTCCGTTACGCAAAGCTACTGCTAAAACTGTTTCGAAAGCATTTGTAAAACATTTTCTATTTCATGTAGGGCATGTGATGAGAGTAATTTCTGACAATGGATCTCAATTTCGTTCTGGCATATGGACACGTATGTTACGAGCTAGAAACATTTCTCCGATTTATATATCCAAGTACCATGCTTCTTCGAACCCTTGTGAACGGTTAATGAAAGAAATTGGTAAGCTGTGCCGAATATACTGCCACAAAAGACATATTGATTGGGATACACACATACTCTCATTCCAAGATGTAATTAATTCCATTCCAAATGAATCCACTATGCTATCTCCATCTGTTATATTGAAAAACGTTGAACCACCAAACAAAATTAAAGAATTAGTAAACTTCCCTACCTGTCGTCGACTAAGACACCACGAAATAATTGACATTGCGCTGAACAACATCAAACGTGCCGCAGAGCGCCGGAGAAGACAGCAAAAACAGGTTTGTACACGCCGCGACTTTCACGTTGGACAGAAGATATTAGTACGTACACACTATTTATCCAGCAGAATAAAAGGTAAGTGCAGTAAATTTGAACTTCTATACGCAGGTCCATATCGGATTCGCAGCATCCCTCACCCCAATGTTGTACACGTCGAAACTTTGAGAACTAGAAAATCGAAAGGCAATCACCATATCTCAAACATTAAACCGTTTATTGAATGAAACCACTTTATGATGTAACATGCTATGATGCCATTTACTAATGCAATTATATTCACATGACTAATTACTGAGGATTATCGTATTTTTTATTGGCAAGTGCCCGGCAAGGTAAGGTTAGCAGGTCGCTTTTCTTGTCGTTACACATCAGACCATGCACATTTTCCATTTTTTTTGTGTGTATGATTGTACTCCAGTTTTGTTTGTATGCACTGTGACATAGTTAAGATATAACACACACCAGTTGACTTTGACATTCCTTTTGCCCTATGACATCTCAAGATCGTGACTGTTTTACATTTTTTGCTGCTGCATTGTATTATTCTGTGTACATTTTTGCATCTGAACACTGTCAATGTCTTTGACATATTACGTTTTCTGTCATGTTATGCTGTATGGTTAATTATGTTACCATAAACCAGTCATTATTTAGTGGGTATATGATTTAAATGCAAGACATTAATCTCTGTCCATCAATTTCAGAAAGAAATGATGCGTGTAAGAAATAAATTCAACAGAAATGGGAATTTCACCTACGGAATAAACGAAAGAAGATGCAATAACTTTATGAGGAAGAGTAAATGGATCAGGATTAACAAGCATTAACAAGAATATACTATACTCATCGTAGAATAGCAGTCTTAACTAATTTTTTCTTTCAGAATACAAGGTGATTGATGCAGGCTGTCAGACAGAACTACACATCTTAGTTTTAGTGATGAAATATGCTAGAGATAAGGAATAGTTGTGTAATGAGTAATGAAGTGATTTTTTGCAGATGATAATGAATGCTGATGAATAATGATGAAGAATATGCTGTTATGAATAATGAAGTTTTTCTTTACAGGTGATGATAATAATGAAGTTATGATAATATGGATAATGAAGTGATGGATAATGAAGTTTTTTCTTTACAGATGAGGATAATGTTGAAGTGATGTATTTATGCTATGTAGTTATTTAAGTATTTGTTGCAGTTTGTTTTGACAGCAGGTGTTATATTGCATAGTAGGATGACGGAAAGTTTTGGAAAGGACAGCTATGGAACACATTTTTATACACATTTCACTACCTGTTAATTCGAAGTTCACTACTTTTCAGCATAGTGTGCGTTTCTTCTTTCAGGTCAATAATCCATTTTGTATTTTTTTTCAGGAGAAGCTTTTCATGATACTTACTAAACCTGTTACTTATTATACCTGTTCTAGTACTTGCATTTTTATTTTTTACCCATTTGTGTTTATCATTTATAAATGTGATCACATATACTGCCTTGTTACATAACCTTGCTACAGCTGACTCATGACGAATGACGTTAACTATCCTCATTTGCAGCAATAGGTCAAAAGCAAATAGTGTTATGCCTCAGCAATTAATTATCGATCCCAACGCAATGCATTGCTAAAAGAGGTATTACCAGTCCCACATAATGTCACTAGTTTATGATAATTTTGAATAATACTGATCAACTCTGAATAGTATGTCACTTCAGTAATGACTTCTTAATGATACAAAAAAAATATATATAAAATAATGCTTTGTAACTGGCCAAGGACTGCCACTGTCTATTGTAATGAGACTACTTATAATGGCCATGATTATTAATGCTATGACTGTAATGAATCGATTTTTAATAATGACTTCGTAATGATCTGAATTATACTGAATGAGGAACAATGTTTTATTGTAATGAGACTACTTATAATGCCCATGATTATTAATGCTATGACTGTAATTAACTGATTTTTAATAATGTTTTCGTAATGATCTGAATAATACTGAATGAGGAACAATGTTTTGCTATGACTGTAATTAACTGATTTTTAATAATGACTTCGTAATGATCTGAATAATACTGAATGATGAACAATGTTTTATTCTATTCAATACTTGCTGGCCACTGAGTGCCAATAATTAATGTCACTCAATGAATTGTTATTAATTATGCCATTAATTAGCTCTTGTTTTCAATGTTGATACTTTGTAACTGGAAAAGAATGTGATTGTTTAATAATGCTTTGTAATTAGGAAAAAGCTAATGATTCTTACTATATTGAAATGACAAATGATTAATTAACTATGCCATACTTTGTAACTGCAAAGGAATGTGATTGTTTAATAATGCTTTGTAATTAGGAGAAGGCTAATGATTCTTACTATATTGGAATGACAAATGATTAATTAACTATGCTATACTTTGTAACTGGAAAAGAATGCGATTATTTAATAATGCTTTGTAACTAGGAAAAGAAGGTTACTGATTCTATGTAAAACAATTAATGAACATTTTTCTTTAATACTACATACTTGGTACAGAAATGTTCAATAACTGGGCTATGAATACCGCAAACTACTAATGAAGAATGGTATGTGACATAATGTCCTTCACCTTATGAGCTAACTACCCTGAATTACTGCAATGTCCATTTGTCCTGTCTATCCTAGTGATCATGGAGCACTATCTTTGGTTTTGCACTAATTCTACGTTGGTGTGCCTTGTAAGAGCGTGGTGTTGACACGACATGCTGTCCACCACCGTGAGCGATGAAGACGTTATTATGGTCCCACTGTTTGGTGTACCTAGTGTACTGCCAAAATGAGAACATGGAACATTACTAGGACAGTTCAATGTCTTGGCTACACTGATAAATTCTGATGGGAAAAGAACTTCAAATTGTGTCACTTGGTGTTGTACTTCTGTGGAAAGATATGGACTTTCAGAACAGCTGTGTGCAATCTAAAGTGCTACAATCGTGATGCAATCCTTCCCTTTCCTATCCTAATTCTTGTCACATAGTGAAAATCATTTTTTGCTAACATCATTTATGTTCATGGGTTATACATTTTTTTCGATTCGCTGAACTCCAGTGCGAGTACACTTATATCACTGGTCGACATAATTTTTTGCCATTATGTTTATTTATTGCGAAAATGCTAAAGACATTTTTTCGATTTGTTCTGAAGTACAGTATATGTACACTCTTGTCTTTTATATTGTATATACATTTTTATTTTAATGATATGTTCTGAACTACAGTGCATGTGCACTTATGTTAGGTGTTAATATGTTTTCTACTGAACTTCAATGCCTGTGCACTTTTCTCATTTTTCAATATGATTTGTACTCATTCTGTATGTTCAATACTTCAGTGCGTATGCACTTATGACATTTGTTACTCATTGTATATACATTTCGTCATTTGCTGATATGTTCTCAACTCCAGTGCGAGTACACTCATGTCACTTATCAACATGATTTTCTGCCATTCTGTTTATTTGTTCTGAAAATGCTAAAGAATTTTTTCAGTGCGTATGCACTTTGTTATCTGTCAAATAATTTGTATATACATTTTTCTGATTTGCTACTATGTTTTGTACTCACATTTAGTCTTTGCCTGATATGTTTTGTACTCGGTGCGTGTGCACCACATTTAATTTATGTACTAAATTTGAATATTCTGTAAATTGTAAAAATTTCTTGCGATGGCAAGTCCAAATGACTCACCATCGCTGCCAAATTTTTGCCCCCCCAGTGGAGGGTTATGAAACACGTATGTAACGTAGCAGCGATGGTGAGGCACGTTAAAATCTTTGACCAGAGAGCCTATTATTGTGGTTAGTCTGCGCTTGACCGTGCGAGTGTTGCGAGTAGTACGCTAGTAGTCGTCATGCAGAGCAGTCGGTCAGTAGTAGCAGCCCAGTGCGGTTGTGTGATGTAGTCTGTCGGCAGTAGTGGTCTAGTCCTGTCACGGTCGCGAGCGGGACGCAGTCGCCGAGCGTCGACATGGCATTCTGGTCAAGATGCTGAATGAGGTATATTGTTAATGTACGTAATCATCAGATAATGTAAAGTTTATTTATTGTAATTAATTTCCAACAAGTGCCCCAATAATAATTTTGATTTCAAAGAAATTTTTACAAAAAAAATTTATTTAATTGAACTAACGATTTCGTTCCACTTCCCTTAAAGAAAAGTTTCAGTTAAATTTAAAAAAAAAAAAATTATTTGCAATGCAGTTCCTCCAAGCCGTGGGCAACAATAAGAGCAGAAATTTGACAAGCAGTTTCAATGAGGTAAGAAATTAATTCTGATTTTTACACAAGGGCCAAAGACCGATATTTCGGTTTAATTGAATTATCATTATCACTGAGATTTTCTTATCACTGAATTGACTTTCATTTTTTTTGTGAGGAAGTTATACTTGGGTCAGATTGATAATTTTTGTTTAATTGTCATTGTCAGTAGATTTCATTGCAGGAGGTTACACTTGGCTCCCATTTACTATTATATTTTTTATATAAATATTTCTGTGGGGACGATATTGCTTCTTGGCTCCATTTCTATATAATATTGTCATTTTAAATTATTGTGGGGAAGTTACAATATATATATATATATATATATATATATATATATATATATAATCTCCGGACTTTTTCTTCTTTGTAACCAATTACCCAGCTACTAATCTACTACAGACACCACAGAGTTTGTTCTCTGTTTGTTCAGTTATTCTGGTGCATTTGACAAGCACATGGTTGTTCCCGCTGCTGGATCCACCCTCATGGTGCCCCAGCTAACAGCCACAGTCCATTGGATACCTTGGGCGTCGGGCAGCACGTCAGCAGCGTTTCCACTGTAGCGAGCTATTCCAACCATCACTGTTACTTCTTAAAGTTCATACTTCCATGACCACTTGCATCAACGCAATGTAAATTCTTGGGACACTCATTCGGTGGTCACCGGCGGCTGTTATCTTCTCTCCATCTTCAGAGTATGCTGTCTAACTTGGATGAGAGCATGTTGACTTATGGTTGAATGCCTCGTGAGGTCTTTCTTGGCCTTTCTGGATACGGCGGCTCCAGTATTGTCCAAGATGCGCCAGGTCGACTCGGCCTTTAGTGCTGCTTTGAGATTCAGTGTCCTTAGTACCTGAAGTCCATCATCCGGTGCATCTTCATAGACCGTGCAGCCCCCCCAATGTGTGTTCTGGTGTGCCCACACTGCCGCAGGTGCAGCTATCATTCATCTGTTTTCTGATTTTGTATAGATACGTGGCATAAGAGCCAGGGCGTCAGGTAATGTATCAATACTCTCGATAGGTTAAGAAATCTCGTTTTTAATCTCTCCCTCCGATGTCAGGGAGAAATTCGTAAGTTTTCCTGCCTGTGTCTGAAGTGCCCCATTCATTTTGTCCCAGTTGTAATTTGGGATCTTTTACTGCCTTTTTCGAATTGGCCTCAGTTCCAAGCACTCTTCGTACTTCCTTTTGATTGCCTTTCTTTAATCAGTAAAAGGATCCCCTTTTCCTAATTTCCAAGTCCGGTGGGCTTATTCCTAAAATTACTAACAAAGCATCATTGCAGTAGGCGCCTGTTAATGTTAGCAGCTATCCTCTTTGAACTCTTCTCACTACTGAGGCTGGCAGTCTTTGAGGCCAAAAGTTCGTACCATATCCTACGACTGATACTGATATAGACTGGTGGCATACTCTGTCTTCAAGGGAAGCGGAAATTGTCTATTTGCAGTGGTTATAATTTTATTCATCACGTTTTTACCTTTTCTGTCTGCTTCCTCTACATGATGTGCAAAGTTATGAAGTTCTTCAAGAAATACCCCTAGATATCTCGTTACCACGCGTCTCCTAATCGTTACATCATTCAGTTTTGTTTTAAGATTTTTTATTAGGTTCCCTATCAGCGGAGGTACGTTGTTTGTGAGACGTTAGTGATGATTTAACACTTCGTCGAGGGCCGCATTACATTTGTCTTCTTTAATTCTTCTGGCGTTACCAGTTACAACGAACAGCACGCCATCTGCAAATGCCACCAGTCCGCTTGTGTTATCACTGTCATGCAGCTTCTGTAGTACGGGCTCCAGAGTTACACCCGAAACTCCGGACCACACACTGACTCCAGAGGGGAGCTTTTCGTTACTTTCTTCGCAATTTTCTTTCCTGGGCATCTGAAAGAAGCATGTCGCCCGTCGCATTAACCTCTCAGGCAATTATACAGCGCTGCTGAACACTCCAAATCTCTAAGGCGACCGAAGAAAGATGGTCAACATAGGTTAATGAAAGCGCCAGCAATATCAGTCATCATCGCTAGTGTGTGCGTAGAATGAGTATGTGTCGCTAGCGAGATGGCCTTATTAATTGCGTCTTCAGGTGATTTGCCTCTTCCAAACTCGTACTGGTGAGAGCTAATGCCGTGTGGCAGTCTGTGATCTTGTAATCTTTTGCATAATAGCTTTTCAAATATCTTGCCGAGAACGTTCTAAAGACAAACTGGTCTGTAGGATTTGGGTATCATTGGATGCTTATCTTGCTCTTTGCTAATTATTACCATGTCATCTTTCTTCCGCCGTGCAGGGACCCTTTCTTGTGAGAGACACGCATTGTACAGATCGCAAAAGGAACTATCTAATTGGTAACATAAGGTTTGTATTACTTCGGCGAGGATCCCGTCCGGTCCTGGGGATTTTTTGTTATTCAGTCTTAAATTATTTGCCTAATTTCATCTTGTGCGAAGGGGTACGAAAGTTTATTGCTTCTATATTCTTCCTATAATATTTCCCGTAATCTACGCCGATCATTTGTCTCACCTTCTCCATCGTAAGGATGTAGTGTTCCCATTAGCAGGGCAGCTGACTGTTTCCAACTTTCTGTTACCGTCCCATCATTCCTTTTGAGCCTGGGTTGGTGATCGTATTTTCTCGCTGACTATTTTATATGGTACACACCAGGGATTGGTTTCTAATTGCTTCCGTCGTTCCATTTTTATTTTCCACAACTCTTCCTTAAAACGTTGTTTAAAATACCTGCATCTATGCAATCATCGGACTCTCTCTTCTTGGGTCACGCTGCTCCGGTATAGCTCCCTATCTCTTCATGTTTCGCATCTTAGTTTCTGCAGCTCTCGGTCCAGATGCAAGGTACTCCTTCAGAATGATCTCTGCTGACAGGTCTCGATGCCTCCATTGCTCTATGCATAGCCACTGTCAGTTCTTGCACTTTAACATCTACAATATCACCCAGCGATGGAGTTCCTGGAGACTTAACACACTCTTTTTAGTTCTTTCCAGCTAGCTTCCTTGATCTTATATTTGGCCCTTATGTGCACGTTTTCTGTGTCATCTTGTATTTCCCTTCAGTGATGGCATAGTGTATGACATTGTGGTCACTGGATGTCATTCCACTCGCAGCCTTCTAGCCTTTCACACGGCGCGTCGCTGTCGTACGAGGGCAGTTCAATAAGTAATGCAACACTTTTTTTTTCTCGGCCAATTTTGGTTGAAAAAACCAGAAATTTCTTGTGGAATATTTTCAAACATTCCCGCTTCGTTTCGTATAGTTTCATTGACTTCTGGCAGGTGGCAGCGCTGTACGGAGCTGTTAAAATGGCGTCTGTAACGGATGTGCGTTGCAAATAATGGGCAGTGATCGAGTTTCTTTTGGCGGAAAACCAGGGCATCTCAGATATTCATAGGCGCTTGCAGAATGTCTATGGTGATCTGGCAGTGGACAAAAGCACGGTGAGTCGTTGGGCAAAGCGTGTGTCATCATCGCCGCAAGGTCAAGCAAGACTGTCTGATCTCCCGCGTGCGGGCCGGCCGTGCACAGCTGTGACTCCTGCAATGGCGGAGCGTGCGAACACACTCGTTCGAGATGATCGACGGATCACCATCAAACAACTCAGTGCTCAACTTGACATCTCTGTTGGTAGTGCTGTCACAATTGTTCACCAGTTGGGATATTCAAAGGTTTGTTCCCGCTGGGTCCCTCGTTGTCTAACCGAACACCATAAAGAGCAAAGGAGAACCATCTGTGCGGAATTGCTTGCTCGTCATGTGGCTGAGGGTGACAATTTCTTGTCAAAGATTGTTACAGGCGATGAAACATGGGTTCATCACTTCGAACCTGAAACAAAACGGCAATCAATGGAGTGGCGCCACACCCACTCCCCTACCAAGAAAAAGTTTAAAGCCATACCCTCAGCCGGTAAAGTCATGGTTACAGTCTTCTGGGACGCTGAAGGGGTTATTCTGTTCGATGTCCTTCCCCATGGTCAAACGATCAACTCTGAAGTGTATTGTGCTACTCTTCAGAAATTGAAGAAACGACTTCAGCGTGTTCGTAGGCACAAAAATCGGAACGAACTTCTCCTTCTTCATGACAACGCAAGACCTCACACAAGTCTTCGCACCCGAGAGGAGCTCACAAAACTTCAGTGGACTGTTCTTCCTCATGCACCCTACAGCCCCGATCTCGCACCGTCGGATTTCCATATGTTTGGCCCAATAAAGGACGCAATCCGTGGGAGGCACTACGCGGATGATGAAGAAGTTATTGATGCAGTACAACGTTGGCTCCGACATCGACCAGTGGAATGGTACCGTGCAGGCATACAGGCCTTCATTTCAAGGTGGCGTAATGCCGTAGCATTGAATGGAGATTACGTTGAAAAATAGTGTTGTGTAGCTAAAAGATTGGGGAATAACCTGGTGTATTTCAATGCTGAATAAAACAACCCCCGTTTCAGGAAAAAAATGTGTTGCATTACTTATTGAACTGCCCTCGTACTTGCTAAAATGACGTCAATATTTGACGTTGCTCCGACCCTCCCTTCGTAGGTTGGCGGGTTGTGAGGTGGTTTCAGTACTTGCAGGCTGAGTTCCATAATGGTCTTTCAGGGTCATCAGTCAGGCTATACCACAATATTGACTTCGCATTTGCGTCAATGGAGTACACAAGAGACTTAGTTCGTCCTAGGTGACTAATATCCTTTAGTCTTAGCAGATACTTGTCAATCTCATCGCTAAACTGAAAATACATGGAAACCAGGATGCAACTCTCCCTTCCGGTTAACATTTCCACACAGATTACGTATTCTGAACAGTACTATGATATTTTTGTCACTGTTATGGCCTTGTTAAGTACTATTATTGTTTCCACAGAACGTTGCCCTTGTGCGACTACCTGGGCAGTCATTAGCATACTGGCGATCTTTCCTGTTTTCGTATACGGTTCTTGGAGGCACAGTGATACAACGAACTGTTACAAATTGTTTATTTCAAGGACAGCTCCGAACCGGACGCCGTGTAACGTGCATTTCACCAAACCCAAAGCGCCGCCATTTGCAACTTCAGTGGTGTCAAGCGAGAGGTTATTGGAGGGCAGGGTGGAGGCCTGTTATTTTTCTGATGAGAGCTGGTTCTGCCTCCGTGCCAGTGATGGCCGTGTATTGGTTAGAAGAAGGCCAGTGGAGGGCCTGCGACCAACCTGTCTGGGGTGCGATTTCGTATGACAACAGGACCAATCTCATGGTTGTCCCACGCACCCTGACAGCAAGTCTGTACGTCAGTCTAATGAATCGACCTATCGTGTTGCCATTCGTGAACAGCATTCTAGAGGGTGTCTTCCAACGGGATAACGTTTGCCCACATGACGTTACCCAACACGCTCTACAGAATGTCGACATGTTGCCTTGGTCTGTTCGATCACCAGATTTGTCGAGTACATATGGGACGTCATCGGGCGAAAACTCCAGCGTCATCCACAAACAGCATTAATCATCCCTTTATTGACCGACCAAGTACAAGCGGTACCGAAATGGATCCCACAAACTGACATCCGGCATCTGTACAACACAGTTTATGCACGCCTGCATGTTTGCATTCAACATTCTCACGGTTACACCGTTTATTAATGTAACAGCACTTTACATTTGCATTGGTTTCTCCTGCGCCTGCATTAACCTGTGATCCTGCAACGTTAACTAGTTAAATATGTTATCTAGACAAACGTATTGCCAAAATTCCATTACTATACATTAATTAACTTTTGGTGTTGCGATTTTTTCCATCATTGTATTTTATACTGAGCATGTAAAGCGTTTAAGGAAGAAAAAGTTTAGAATAGGTTTCAAATCATGTGTAAAGTTCGTTGGAAGTCGCTAGGTGCTCTCTTTCTCGAATACTGGATGAATAAACTCCGGGTACTTGTTCGGCGTCAGTTACGGTACCTCAAGGCAAAAGGCAGCCTTCAAGTGTAATACTGTAATACTGCCCTTATTATGTTAAACTCTTAAAGTAAGATTATAGCTCTGAATGAGGAGACTACGATAGCATTATAAATTTTGAAATTCGGTCGATAATCACGCGAAATATAGGAAATAGAAGTTTTGTGCCCCTGGAAGCCGTTATGTAGGCAACCTGCATCTTTTATTCGTTCCCGGATAGTGGCTTAATGGTATAGATGACAGCTTTAGTCTCTGCCCGCTCTCGTGCGGAATTTTCTGCTGATGCCCGTGCTGTTAGTACATACACACGCGCGAGACTGTTTATCTCCTGGGCGGCAGGCTGCGTTCACAGTCGTGCCGACAACGGTCGTCGGACATCGTCGCCAGAGGTCGCCCTACAACATCGGCCGACAGGGTGGTCATGGTGCGTCCGATCTCCTCCTTCAGTTTTTGGCAGGGTCAGGAGGTTAGGTTAGGTTAGAATCTATTCTATGTATAAAGTAGGTTAGATTTTAACTTCCTAGGGTGGGGTGGATACCACCACGCTTCTAAACTTGGACACGAGCGCTGCATAGCGGCTTCTTATATTGAAATGACGCCGAATGCATGCGAATGAGCTTTCCTGTCTCGTAAAGAACATGGCGAGTACTATACACACTGTCCTCAGTTATCGGAATAACCAGACAAGTTTTACAAATATATATGACGGTAGACACGTCCTGTTACATACTCGACCTTGAAAAGCAGGTTATAAACACTCTGTTTCGCTGTATTTATTTAAAGTTGTGCAGACGTACATCCATTAACCTTCAATGACTGTCATTTAGTACAAGAGTGAATGACAAGCATAAAGTGTAGCATAAGATACTCTGAAAACCTAAAGCACTTAAAAGTGTTAATACATTCCGTACACTGCATTTGCAAACCACTTCATATCAACAGAACCACTGCCCTGCTGGCATAAAACGCCAGTAAGCAGTAATAATAATTAGTAGACAATTAGTGACAACATACCACAAAAAAGATCCAGTACAGTAGCTATAAGCATGTAAGATACGCCACCCTTTTCGCTTGAACAAATTAATTTTTGATGTTATAATCTGTGCCTAAAATTTCCAATAAAGATTTTGCCTATTTGAGATTTCGAATGAACCTGTGATAACAGTTCATAGATTCTGAACTATATCCCTATTACGATATTAACATCCTCAGCATGCCACAAACTCACTCGTTCTGTTGTGACTCGGCAAGACAGCCAAGCCACTAGGAGGTGAAGCCGAAAGGCACGCGTTGAAGCTCACGCAGGCTGGCGTGAGGTCTGGAACAGTTAAAGGATTTGAGTCTAGCAAATAAAGTACGTAGCTGTTGGAATACTTAACTTTAATCCATAATTGGTAAACATCGGTCTGACGGTACATGCATCACAAGATAAATAGCAAATGATAATGGCGCCTTGCTAGGTCGTAGCAAATGACGTAGCAGAAGGCTATGCTAACTATCGTCTCGGCAAATGAGAGCGTAATTTGTCAGTGAACCATCGCTAGCAAAGTCGGCTGTACAACTGGGGCAAGTGCTAGGAAGTCTCTCTAGACCTGCCGTGTGGCGGCGCTCGGTCTGCAATCACTGATAGTGGCGACACGCGGGTTCGACGTATACTAGCGGACCGCGGCCGATTTAAAGGCTACCACCTAGCAAGTGTGGTGTCTGGCGGTGACACCACACTTTCCTGAGCTAAACCTTGTGAGATGGAAGCAGAGTTGACCATTTGCAGAATAGTCGACGGGACCGATTGCGGACCTCTGGTACAGAGCCGATTGGAGGGTCTGAGTCAGAGGCTCAGACGGTTCTGCAACCGTGTAGGCTGCAGAGTCCTCGACTGGCGCCAAAGGGATTTCGGGTTCCGCTGAATAGGTCAAGTGTCCACTATACGCAGCAGCAGGCTACGCGGGAAGCAGGGGCTGTGTGGCGTGGACTGGGCGGTTTTTTAGGTTAGAGGGTCTCGGGAAATCACAAGAAGAGCTTCAGTCACAAAGAGTAGAGGCCGAACACAGGAAGAACGTAGATACAGGAACCATCGGTATAATAGCTGTAAATTATCGTAGCTGTGTTGGGAAAGTACCAGAGCTCCAAGCGGCAATAGAAAGCACCGATGCTCAAATCGTTGTAGGCACTGAAAGCTCGCTAAAGCCGGAGATAAGCTGAGCCGAAATTTTTGCGAAGAATCTAACGATGTTCCGAAGGGATAGGCTAAACACGGTTGGCGGTGGCGTGTTTGTTGCTGTTAGAAGTAGCTTATCTTGTCGCGAAATTGAAGTAGATAGTTCCTGTGAGTTAGTATGGGCAGAGGCCATTGTTGGCAACCGGAATAAAATAATAAAAGGATCCTTTTACCGACCTCCCAATTCAGAGATGATACAGTTGCTGAAAGGTTCAAAAGAAACTTGAGTTTGCTTTCAAACACGTACCCAACTCATACGATTATAGTTGGTGGTGACTTTAATTTAGCCTCGATATGCTGGCGAAAATACTGTTCGATATGTTGGCGAAAATACTTTTTAATTCCAGAGGTACGCATAAAACATCATCCGAAATTGTACTAAACGCATTCTCTGAAAATTATATCGATCAGTTAGTTCATGATCCCACGCAAATAGTAAACGGTTATGAAAACACACTTGACCTCTTAGTAACAAATAATCCTGAGTTAATAACGAGGATCAAAACGGATACACGGATTAGTGAACTTAGGGTTGTCGTAGCGAGACTGAATATTGTAGACCACAAATCCTCCAAAAATAAACGAAAAATATACCTATTCAAAAAGCTAATAAAAACTCACTGACGCCTTCCTGAGAATCTCTACTCCTTCCAAATTAACAATATAAGTGTTCACCAGATGTGGCTTGAAGTCAAAGAAATTGTATCAGCAGCAATTAAGAGATTTATACCAAATAAATTAACAAACGACGGAGCTGATCCTCCTTGGTACACAAAACAGGTCAGAACACTGTTGCAGGAACAACTAAAAAACATGCCAAATTTAAACAGGCGTCAAATCCCCAAGATTGGCGATCTTTTACAGAAGCTCGAAATTTAGCGCGGGCTTCAATGCGAGATACTCATAACAGTTTCCACAACGAAACTTTGTCTCGAAACTTCGCAGAAAATGCAAAGAGATTCTGGTTGTAAGTGAAGTATGTTAGCGGCAAGAAACAATCAATGCCTTTTCTGCGCGATAGCAATGGAGATACAATCGAAGACAGTACTGCCAAAGCAGAGTTACTAAACACAGCCTTCCGAAATGCCTTCACAAAAGAAGAGGAAGTAAACATTCCAGAATTCGAATCAAGAACAGCTGCCAACATGAGTAATGTAGAAGTAAATTTCCTCTGAGTAGTGAACAACTTAAATCACTTAACAAAAGCAAGTCTTCTGTTCCAGACTGTATACCAATTAGGTTCAGAGTATGCTGATGCATTGGCTCCATACTTAACAATCGTATACAACCGTTTGCTCGACAAAAATCCGTACCCAAAGACTGGAAAGTTGCACAGGTCACACCAATATTCAAGAAAGGTAGTAGGAGTAATCCACTAAATTACAGGCCCATACCATTCACGTCGATATGCCGCAGGATTCTGGAACATATATTGTGTTCGAACGTTACGATTTACCTCGAAGAGAACAGTCTGTTGACAAACAGTCAACATGGGTTTAGAAAACATCATCAACTAGCTCTTTGTTCGCATGAAGTGTTGAGTGCTATTGACAAGGGGTTTCAGATCGATTCCGTATGTCTAGATTTCCGGAATGCTTTTGACACGATACCACACAAGCGGCTTGTAGTGAAATTACTGGGTTATGGAATATCGCCTCAGGTATGTGACTGGATTTGTGACTTCCTGTCACAGAGGTCACAGTTCGTAGTAATTGACGGAAAGCCATCGAGTAAAACAAAAGTGATTTCCGGTGTTCCCCAAGGTAGTGTTATAGGCCCTTTGCTGTTCATTATCTATATAAACGATTTGGGAGACAATCTGAGCAGCCGTCTTACATTGTTTGCAGATGACGCAGTCGTTTATCGACTAATAATGTCATCAGAAGATCAAAACAAATTGCAAAACGATTTACAAAAGATACGTGAATAGTGCGAAAAGTGGCAGTTGACTCTAAGTAACGAATAGTGTGAGGGCATCCACATGAGTGCTAAAAGGAATTAGTTAAACTTCGGTTACACGTTAAATCAGTCAAATCTAAAGGCCGTAAATTCAACTAAATACATAGGAATTAGAATTACGAAGAACTTAAATTGAAAGGAACACATAGAAAATGTTGTGGGCGAGGCTAACCAAAGACTGCGTTTTATTGGCAGGACACTTAGAAAATGTAACAGATTTGCTAAGGAGACTGCCTACACTACACTTGTCCGTCCTCCTTTAGAATACTACTGCGCGGTGTGGGATCCTTACCAGATAGCATTGACGGAGAACATCGAAAAAGTTCAAAGAAGGGCAGCATGTTTTGCATTATCGCGAAATATGTGAGAGAGTGTAACTGAAATTATACAGGATTTGGGATGGACATTATTAAAACGAAGGCGTTTTTCGTTATGGAGAAATCTTCTCATGAAATTCCAATAACCACTTTCTCCTCAGAATGCGAAAATATTTTGTTGACGCCGATCTACATAGGGAGAAACGGTCACCGTGATGAAATAAGGGAAATCAGAGCTCGTACTGAAAGATATAGGTGTTCATTCTTTCCGCGCGCTATACGAGATTGGAATAATAGAAAATTATGAAGGCGGTTCGATGAACCCTCTGCCAGGCATTTAAATGTGATTTGCAGAGTATTCATGTAGATGTAGATGTAGATTCTCACCTTCTAGTAAAACCGTAAGGTCATTCTTACTATTCACTATCCCTACTTTTTTTAAAATCTCATTTTGTTCGTTATTGTTAGTTGCATTTGTTCAGGGCGGACGTCCCATGACAGCCATTCAAGTTCATCTTTTTGTTACAGGGGGCGACTAACCGTCTGAACGAACACGCTGAGATACCAAGCCGGCTGTACTTAGTGGTAGAATCTCTACAACGTTTGAATAACAAAACTTAGAAGAAAGAAAAGGGCAAAAAATCTTACTGCACGTAATGAAAGGTGTCCTGCAGATTAAGCCAATGGGGCAAATTCACTCCTCAAAAGTAGTACACTTATATTTACATAACATGGAATGTTATGATACACGCTTATATTAAACTAATAAAAAGTATCAGAACCTATTAAAAACGCGAAGGTTAGAAAAAAACAGTTGGATGTAGTAGGACGCGAACCACAAACACATATGGTTTCAATATGAATCCGTGACGCCATTCATTGCGCATTTTTTTTTACCCCCACCCCAGCCAGGAATCGAGGCCTGACCCGCTGCGTGGTAAGCACATGAGTTACCACTTTTTTTTTTTTTTTTAAGTGGGAGACACAGGAATCAACAGAATTGGAAGGATTTGTTGTTGTTTATTTATTTGCATTTTGTGTTTGTAGTAACCGCTATTATTATGAAATTATGTGGAACATACGTCAACGACAGAGAAAAAAATATAAATGCTGGGCAAAGAAAAATAATTAAAATCAACGCCATCTATGACGCGCTCTCCCATCAGCGGAGGTTGGAGGTAGAATCGATCATGGGCGGCTTAAATTCAGACAGCGCCGGGAGGAAGGGGGTAGGGGGGAGGGTAGGTGCCCTCAGCTCCAAGCACCACCCCTCCCAGCTTAGTGGTGGTCTAACAAAGACCCCTCGAAGATAGTTAGCAAATAATGTTCGGTAATGTGGCGTGTTTTGGTGTTTTGGAGAGCTGCATGAACTGTTCGCAAATAGGTCCAGAAGTCGAGGCGGAATTTAGGTCCCTCACGAAAGAGATAAGCGACCACCACCGCTACTAAAGTGACCACCCTACAGTTACTGTGTTCTGAAAGCTTCAGTCGTAGCTCTAATTGAATTTTAATTATAACAAATTGTACCAAGAACACTGCGTTTTTAATGGATCGTCAACATGCTCCTTGCTGTCAAATGGCATACTCTCATAGTACGGAAGTTACAATAATTCTGTTACCACGAATATGACGTTTATTGTTTGTTCATTACAACGAATCATACACTTAACAGCGGGTTTTCGAGAGCTTCTCAGTTTGCTGGCGCTCAGAAACGGAATGTATACATGTGAGCTTCAACTGAAAGCCAATATGGCGCCTCACAACTCCTCACCGAAGGGAGATGGCGTTCATGTGACGTAGGTGATGTTCTGCCATCTCACTGGTCAACGTACAAAAGCACGTTCAAAATATTTGACATGCTAGATATTGCCCTGCACATTCGGAAACGCTCCCCAACGTTCTGTTCCACGCGCTGACGTGAGAAACTCGGCACACTCAACTTTCGGATGCACGGTCCGTGTGCTGACTGATTTAGGCTTGTCGAGGAGTCGGCGGCGCCGGGACGAGTTCAAAATGGTTCAAATGGCTCTGAACACTATGGAACTTAACATCTGAGGTCATCAGTCCCCTAGACTTAGAACTACTCAAATCTAACTAACTTAAAGCCGTCGGCACACGGACCGTGCATCCGAACGTTGAGCGTTGAGCGTGCCGTGTTTCTGACGTCATAGCGTGGAATAGCACGCTCGGGAGTCTTTCCGAAAGTGCAGAGCAATATCTGGCATGTCAGATATTCTCAGCGTGCGTCTGAGCGTTGGCCAATGAGATGGCACAACGCCACCTACGTCACACGCACGCCGTCTCCCTTCAGTACAGAGTTGTGAGGCGCCATATTGGCATTCATTTCAAGCCTATATGTATATATGGCGTTTCTGAGCACCAGCAAATTGAGAATCTCAGGAAGACCCGTTGTTAACTGTGTGATTCGTTCCAATAAAATAATGAGAAACATCATATTCGAGGCAAAAGAATTATTGTAACTTGCGTACTGAGAGTAGGCTATTTGAAGGCTGCGACAAACTGAAGATGGGCCCAAAACGTATTGTTCTTGGTACAATTTGTTATAATTAAATTTCAATTAGTAACATATCTACGGTTAAGGTTTTCAGCAAGGCGTAACACAATATGATTAGATGCAGGCGGTTTGATGTTGGTTTAGCGTAATGAGTAGCTTCATTGTCGTGTACAGAGCACTTAGTTGGGGCGGTGGTTCGCCTATTGGCGCTACCAATTTTTTTCCCTAACATTCGCGTTTGTATTAGGTTCTGATACTTTAATATTAGATTAAATATATACCATAATATTTGATGTTTTGTAAATATAAGTTCACTTTTTTTTAGGGGTGACTTTGTTTGATTGGCTTAATCTACAGGACAGCTTGCGCTACTTGTATAAAGATATTTTGCTCCTTTTTCTTTTACGCTTCGTAATTCACATGTTGCAAAGATTCTGCTACTGGGTAGGAACAGTGATCAAGCAAGACTGACCTTGGGGTTTTACTAAAGTGTGGGAATGATGAAATAATGTTTATCTTATGCGGAGAAGTATTCCATTTTGTAATGCACTGTTTTTAATGGAACTTTCGTAAGCCTGTGTCCTTATTTACTGGACATGGTACTTTCCTTTTCGTGGACGATGGAGTAAATGTGCGTTTTAATAGAGCTAGCATGGGAATTTTAGGCGCGCCTGTTGAGTAAACAGTGTGATTTACAGACTAGAAACATCCCTCAACTGCCGCTGGAGTGCGTTGCGAACGCGTATACCACGTTGGGGCCCACGTACCGTATGCACAAGTCGCATCGTTCCTGAGCGTTCAGCAGCACGTTGAACTTCGCACGCTCAACGTTAACGTTCGACAGCACGGTCCGTGTGCTGACGGCTTAAGGACATCACACACATCCATGCCCGAGGCAGGATTCGAACCCGCGACCGTAGCAGCAGCGCGGTTCCGGACTGAAGCGTCTAGAACCACTCGGCCACAGCGGCCGGCCCCAGGGACGAGTCGGGACAGCAGTGTGTCTGTGCATGTGTATCGCGACGGCCGAGACAGGCGGGGCGGCTGACCCAGAGGCAGGTGATTAGCATAGCCGCAGCACAGCCTGTGCCCGGGTTAAATATAAGCGTGACCAGCTGGGAGCGTGCCGTGACCCGGCGCGGCACGCCGCAGTCCGTCACCAGATGGCGCCCCCCCCCCCCCCCTCACCGGCCGCTCCCAGTGTGACCGCCGTCGCCCCATTTCAAGTTTCCGTCAAGATACGAGACCCTCATTCAAGTTTTCAGCGACATCAGGCATCCCAGTAAAGGCGTTATTTTACTCGTGGTAGGTCTTGTTGAACTCCGTCGGTGTTGTTCCACTACAGGTTGTCGAGGGAGAACGCAATTAGCCAAAATTACTTTTAATAATCGAATGAAAAAATAAATTTCATGTTACCAGTCACTGTTTATTTATTTCTGCAACGCACTCTTAATAACATAAACAGATACGTACACTCACAAACTGACACGGAAAGCCGGCCGATGTGGCGCCTCAGTCTGGAAACGCGCTACCGCTACGGTCCCAGGTTCGAATCCTGTCTCGGGCATGGATGTGTGTGATGTCCTTAGGTTAGTTAGGTTTAAGTAGTTCTGATTTCTAGGGGACTGATGACCTCAGCTGTTAAGTCCCATAGTGCTCAGAGCCATTTGAGCCATTTGACGCGGGTGCGACTGTTGGTGTGTGGGCAGTTGGGTTTTGCGAATCACGCCAGTCATTTGTTCATTTAGAAAATATCATGGAAACATGCAAATACCAAACAATTTCTTGATAAAGCTTTATTTCAGAGCCACGACGGGTTTAAGGGCTGTTATGTCTATACACCAAACAGTGATGTCATAGGTCCCATCGGATTAAGGAAGGATGGGGAAGAAAGTCGGCAGTGCCCACTCAAAGGAACCATCCCGGCGTTTGACTGAAGCGATTTAGGGAAATCATGGAAAATCTAAATAAAGGTGGCCGGACGGGAGTTTGAACCGTCGTCCTCCGAAATGCGAGTCCAGTGTGCTAACCACTCCGCCACCTCGCTCAGTAACAGATGCGTACACTCACAAGCTGACGGGGGTACAAACTGTTGGTGTCTGGGTGGTTGGGTTTTGTGAATCAAGGCAGTCAATTGTTCATTTAGAAAATATGATGGAAACATGCAAATAACTAATAAACTAATTCTTGGTAAAGCTTTATTTCAGAGCCAGCCGGCCGCGGTGGCCGAGCGGTTCTAGGCGCTTCAGTGCGGAACCACGCTGCTGCTACGGCCGCAGGTTCGAATCCTGCGTCGGGTATGGGTGTGTGTGATGTCCTTAGGTTAGTTAGCTTTAAGTAGTTCTAAGTCCAGGGGACTGATGACCTCAGATGTTAAGTCCCATAGTGCTCAGAGCTGTTTGAAAATTTCAGAACCACCACCGGTTTAAGTGCCATTATGTCTATATTCAGATGGCCAAACTTGTTTTATACTACAGTATCAGAATATTGTCTGCTCCTGTAGTCTGTTCCGGTAAATGATGTTTTATTCCTTTTTGCCGGTACGAATTTTTGGGAGGGAGTGCGAGATGTTTCACCGTCAATAACATGCACACACTGACTATGCAGTCAACAATTGCACAATACCACTGCATCATATTCTTCAAAACAGTTGCAGCTTAGAAGATCCTCCCGTGGTAACGTGAACTGTTATACACTCGAACGCTAAAGAAACTGGTACAGGCATGCGTATTCAAATGCAAAGGTATGTAAAGAGGCAAAATACGGCGCTCCGATCGGCAATGCCTATATAACACAACTAGTGTCTGCCGCTTTTTCGATCGGTTACTGCTGCTACAATGGCAAGTTATCAAGATTTAACTGAGTTTGCCGGCCGCGGTGGTCGTGCGGTTCTAGCGCTGCAGTCCGGATCCGCGGGACTGCTACGGTCGCAGGTTCGAATCCTGCCTCGGGCATGGATGTGTGTGATGTCCTTAGGTTAGTTAGGTTTAAGTAGTTCTAAGTTCTAGGGGACTGATGACCTAAGATGTTAAGTCCCATAGTGCTCAGAGCCATTTGAACCATTTAACTGAGTTTGAACGTGATGTTATAGTCGGCTCACAAGCGATGGGACACAGCATCTCCGAGGTAGCGATGAAGTGGGGATTTTCCCGTACAACCATTTCACGAGTGTACCGTCAATATCGGGAATCCGGTAATACATCATATCTCCGAGATCGCAGAGGCTGGAAAATGATCCTGCAAGAACGGGACCAACGACGAGTGAAGAGAATCGTTCAACGAAATAGAACTGCAACCCTTCCGCAAATTGCTGCAGATGTCAATGCTGGGCCATCAACAAGTGTCGGCGTGCGAACCATTCAACGAAACGTCATGGATATGGGCTTTCGGAGCCGAAGGCCGACTCGTGTAGCCTTGATGACTGCGCTACACGAAGCCTTAGGTCGCGCCTGTGCCCGTCAACACCGACATTGGACAGTTAACGGCTGGAAACGTGTTGCCTGTTCGGATGAGTCTCGTTTCAAATTGTATCGAGTGGCCGGACGTGTACGGGTATGGAGAGAACCTTATGAATCCATGGAGCCTGCTGTTCAAGCTGGTATAGGCGTGTGCAGTTGGAGTGATATGGGAAGCCTGATATGTCTAGATACGACTCTGACAGGTGACACGTACGTAAGCATCCTGTCTGAGTACCTGCATCCATTCATGTCCAGTGTGCATTCCGCCGGACTTGGGCAATTCCAGCAGGACAATGTGACACGTCCAGAATTGCCACAGAGTGGCTCCAGTAATACCCTTCTGAGTTCAAACACTTCCACTGCCAGACATGAACATTATTCAGCATATCCAGGATGCCTTGCAACGTCCTGTTCAGAAGAGATCTCCACCCCTCATACTCTTACGGATTTATGGACAGTCCTGGAGATTAATGTTGTCAGTTCCCTCCGGACTACTTCAGACATTAGTAGAGTCCATACCAAGTCGTGTTGCGGCACTTCTGCATGCTCGCGGGAGCCCTACACGATATTAGGCAGGTGTACCAGTTTCTTTGGCTCTTCAGTGTAATTTACAATCCGTGCGTCCCAGGAAAGGGAGTTAAGTATGGGGCTGATCATGCAAAAAAGAAAAAAAGTGTTTGACCACGGAGTGCAGACAGAACCTGCGAAAAGAAGCTTTAAAAGGGGTTATTAAGGATTATTACACTTTTTAAAATAATAATGGCAAAGTTGTATAAAGCTCCAACATTAGCACAACTGCTTTTGAGTATGCAACGTCTAATTATTAAATAACATCTTTAATCTTTTACAGTTTCAGATATTCTCATAATTAATTGCATCAGCCTTAATAAACTTCAAATAGATCAGCTTAATCCTGCCATTCGATGCAATGGCCACTATAGACCTGCTGTGTGCGCTTCTCTATAGTGTCAGATTCGACCTCTCTAAAAATGGACACACATTGTCTTCTACTACGGAAGGGGAAACATAAGAAGGATGCCATCTTCCGTGATGATGGATGATCCGAATCACTCGTTATTTTGCGTTTAGTAACAATACTCACAAGTCTGTTAAACGCTGGTATTCGCGCACAACGTTTATGCTCCTACCGCGTGCGAGCCTACACAAGTGGTGTTCGACTGTTTTTTCCTGCGTGATCGACGCATCAAGAGAACTTCGTTTTTCCTCGTCTTTTCTAAACTGGTCGCGTTCTGACATTTTCTGTGTGTGTTTGTTTGGACTCCCCTTTTTATAATTTATTTTCATATTTTATTTCTTTGTGTTATATTTACTGCATAACTCTTTCCGAGCAGTCAGAAATGAACCGTTACACAATGCAGTGTGATCATTTAAAATAGGTATCCTTTATGCGACTGGCATCTGTCTGCGATGTTTATACGAGGAAATAAAGATATAAGAATTTGTGTTTTGCGTAAACGGGCGAAACCCAGTCATATAATTGTAAGTACATATATAGGTGTACTTAAAAAATCGCCATATCAATCCTGCATCTAGGGGGAAGGGACTCCAAAAAGTAATTTAGACATTATTATGGCAGGACAAGAAACTTCTATTGAATGCTGCACTGCAGTTCAAAATGACGCGGATAAGATCACCAAGCCTCTGTAAAATTGGTCACAACGTTGTAGAAATCGTTCAATTACTCGACGATAGAAACCCGCTCCTTAGTCGCCGAGCTATTCCAGAACCTCTGTGCGAACGTCCTCGTGATCCACCCCCCCCCCCCCCCCCCCCCTCGCGATGTTCTTTCAGAGCTCGCCGAGAAGATGGAAATCGCGTGCTGCAATATCTGAACTTGTCGATGAGCATCTCCCAAGTCTGTGCAGCCTTGGTCAAATTCTTTGCAGCATTTTACTGCTGGCTGCGATACTGGATTTGGTCCATATACCGCCAGAATCTCACGGTGAATCGGTATGCAATTTGGACGCTACGCCCAAAAGATTCGTACTGTCCCGTGTACTTGAACGTTTGGAGTACGTATATAGGTGCCGCGCTGTTTCGCCTGCACTCTGAGATGCAACCGATATCCGTACAGCAGCACAGCTGTGTCTGCACGAAATTCAGAACATGTACTCTCTTCTGACGACGCGCCAGCCAATGTGACGACGTGTGAGAATTATTTTCTGAAGTCCCTACATAGTGCTGCGAATATGGCAGCTATTAAAACGTCAAAAACCAATGGACAACTACCCATATAATAACTCATTTTACTAAGGTTTGAAGCTCCTCTTCTCGTTTTTCGGTGTTTGCGATTTAAAAACTGGGTTATTTTGGGAATCAGCCTTTTGCAAATACAATTAGTTTATTTTTATATTTCCCCAGACATGTTTCGACACCAATGTGTCATCTTCTGTGGGTTAAATTTTTATTTTCTGTAAAGTATAATATCAAATTTTTAATAATTTAACTACTGTAGGCCTAAGAAATACAGTATTTGCAATTTGCTTCCTTTTGTTTGGACAATCACCTTAAAATCACATCGCTAATTGAACTGTGTTATTAAACATCGATTTTAGTGCTCGTTCTCGTCGTTTTTTGACAGCATGTCATCTGCAAACTAGCCACGAAGAAAAATTATTGCTTGTCTGTGGAGAGCTGTTTCGTCGAGGTTAGAGGTTATGTACGTTTCTGTAATTACATTTTCCGGCCTGTTTAGTGTCCCTGGTTGATGGCTCAGTCAGCTACCATTTAGTGCCCTGCTTTCACTCAGTTCTTCATGAATTTCCACTCACTTCTTCACCTCACATGCACTTACACAAAATGTGGCGAAATTTGATCGGAGCGGACACTTCTGGCAATACACTCAGTGAGGTGTCTATGTTATTGTCGTTGCGTTGGTCTTGTGTGTGTTATGGCGCCTACTTTGAATGTGTGTGTGTATGTGTGTGTGTGTGTGTGTGTGTGTGTGTGTGTGTGTGAGAGAGAGAGAGAGAGAGAGAGAGAGAGAGAAAGGGAGAGAGAGAGAGAGAGATAGAAAGAGGGGTGGGGAGAGAACCAAGAAAACAGAAGTTCTTTTTTTTGCACAGTGTTGTATTTTCATTGAGGACTCTCTTTATTGCTTTTTGTATGTGGTGGTTCTCCTCTATTGTGTTTGATAGAGACTGTTGCTTTCTCTGAGGATCGTAAGATCAGTCTCCATGTTTTTTGGGTGGTGGTTTACTTGTGTTAGATGGTCTGCAAAAGTGGAGAGTGTACTATCACTTCTTAGGGCTCTGAGGTGTTCGGAGTACCTCGTTTCGAAATTTCTGCATGCTTGGCCTATGTATATCCACTGGCATGAACACATATAATTCTTTGTACGAAACGTACCTGAAGCAGAAAGTCACATTCGTATTTTATAAAATTTGATGACTAGTGAGGCGAGAAGGAACGGAGGCCGGCGGTTGGAACCAGAAGCGCGCGACCAAGAGGGGAGAAATGCGTGGTCCCCTGTCCGGTCAATGCGGGATGGATTGCGGCTGGTCCGGGAGGCGGTGTACCGTAGGGGGAGGAGGTGACGTCAGCTGCCAATCACGGAGAAGGGAGGGGGCGGCAGGCGGACAGCGCTCTGGGGGCATCGCTCTCCCCTGTGGACAGCCATCATCGACCGGGTGAAGGACTAAAGGTCCTGTCCTAAACCGTGGTGTACTACAATCAACAATCAGCTGCAGTCGAATACCTCCATCACTGCTGCCAGTTTCAGCTTTCACAAAATATCACCAGGCACAGAAAGGTTTCAACTTTCACAAATCATCATCAGACACAGGAAGGATTTGAGTCACAGTGTCTGTGATACATACCGAACACGACATACAATGCCACAGCATGCAACGCCGAAAACGCAAGCTCAAGAACAGAACCTTTGTATACCTGCCGTGCGAGATGCAGTGTTTTCGCTAGCACAGTGGATAATTAAATACCTTTTTTAAAAGTATAAATACATGGTGACAAATATTGAACTACACTCCTGGAAACTGAAATAAGAACACCGTGAATTCATTGTCCCAGGAAGGGGAAACTTTATTGACACATTCCTGGGGTCAGATACATCACATGATCACACTGACAGAACCTCAGGCACATACACACAGGCAACAGAGCATGCACAATGTCGGCACTAGTACAGTGTATATCCACCTTTCGCAGCAATGCAGGCTGCTATTCTCCCATGGAGACGATCGTAGAGATGCTGGATGTAGTCCTGTGGAACGGCTTGCCATGCCATTTCCACCTGGCGCCTCAGTTCGACCAGCGTTCGTGCTGGACGTGCAGACCGCGTGAGACGACGCTTCATCCCGTCCCAAACATGCTCAATGGGGGACAGATCCGGAGATCTTGCTGGCCAGGGTAGTTGACGTACACCTTCTAGAGCACGTTGGGTGGCACGGGATACATGCGGACGTGCATTGTCCTGTTGGAACAGCAAGTTCCCTTGCCGGTCTAGGAATGGTAGAACGATGGGTTCGATGACGGTTTGGATGTACCGTGCACTATTCAGTGTCCCCTCGACGATCACCAGTGGTGTACGGCCAGTGTAGGAGATCGCTCCCCACACCATGATGCCGGGTGTTGGCCCTGTGTGCCTCGGTCGTATGCAGTCCTGATTGTGGCGCTCACCTGCACAGCGCCAAACACGCATACGACCATCATTGGCACCAAGGCAGAAGCGACTCTCATCGCTGAAGACGACACGTCTCCATTCGTCCCTCCATTCACGCCTGTCGCGACACCACTGGAGGCGGGCTGCACGATGTTGGGGAGTGAGCGGAAGACGGCCTAACGGTGTGCTGGACCGTAGCCCAGCTTCATGGAGACGGTTGCGAATGATCCTCGCCGATACCCCAGGAGCAACAGTGTCCCTAATTTGCTGGGAAGTGGCGGTGCGGTCCCCTACGGCACTGCGTAGGATCCTACGGTCTTGGCGTGCATCCGTGCGTCGCTGCGGTCCGGTCCCAGGTCGACGGGCACGTGCACCTTCCGCCGACCACTGGCGACAACATCGATGTACCGTGGAGACCTCACGCCCCACGTGTTGAGCAATTCGGCGGTACGTCCACCCGGCCTCCCGCATGCCCACTATACGCCCTCGCTCAAAGTCCGTCAACTGCACATACGGTTCACGTCCACGCTGTCGCGGCATGCTACCAGTGTTAAAGACTGCGATGGAGCTCCGTATGCCACGGCAAACTGGCTGACACTGACGGCGGCGGTGCACAAATGCTGTGCAGCTAGCGCCATTCGACGGCCAACACCGCGGTTCCTGGTGTGTCCGCTGTGCCGTGCGTGTGATCATTGCTTGTACAGCCCTCTCGCAGTGTCCGGAGCAAGTATGGTGGGTCTGACACACCGGTGTCAATGTGTTCTTTTTTCCATTTCCAGGAGTGTATATGAAATAAAATCATCATAACTTCTGAACGGTTTGCGTAATGACGGGCAAACCGCACAGTTGGCCGCAGCACATGATGGGAATTAGTATGGGCACGCATAGTTTGGTTTAGCGACGAAGCCCACTTTCATTTGGATGGGTTTGTCAATAAGCGAAATTGGAGCATTTGGGGGGGGGGGGGGTCTGAGAATCCGCATTTCGCAATCGATAAATCTCTTTACCTTCAACGGGTGACAGTGGTATGCAATGTCCAGTCACGGAATAATCGGTGCGATATTCCTTGATGGCACGATGACTACCGAGCGGTACGTGAAGGTTTTGGAAGATGATTTCATCCCTATTATCGAAAGTGACAAGACGTGGTTCATGCTAGACGGAGCTAGACTCCATCGGACTAGGAGAGTGTTTGATGTCCTGGAGGATCACTTTGGGGACCGCATTCTGGCACTGTGATACCTAGAGGCCACTGGCATGGGCCTCAATTCGCCGCCACGTTCCCGGATCTGAACACTTGCGACTCCTTTTTCTGGGGCTATATTTAAAAAAAATGGTTCAAATGGCTCTGAGCACTATGGGACTTAACATCTGAGGTCATCAGTCCCCTAGAACTTGGAACTACTTAAACCTAACTAACCTAAGGACATCACACACATCCAGGCCCGAAGCAGGATTCGCGCCTGCGACCGTAGCAGTCGCGCAGTTCCAGACTGAAGCGGCTATAAGCGCTCGGCCACCGCGGCCGGCGGCTATATTAAAGACAAGGTTGAGATCAATAAACCTTAGCTGAAAACAGCCATTCAGGAGGTTATCGACAGAAAAGATGTTCCGACACTTCAGAGGGTCATGCAGCATTTTGCTATTCGTCTGCGCGACATCACCACCTATGACGGCAGGCATATCGAACATGTCATAACCTAAATTCGAATATCTGTAGTGACGTTTACATGTTGAATAAATTGTGTGCACGCCGTAGTTTGTAACTAATTTACATTTTTTTCATGTTGTTCAATAATTGTCACCCTGTAAGAATGTTGTGTATAATTGTGTTGATATCTCCGCTGCTTTCGTAAATCCAAGATCTAATGCGAGCGCTCCATGAATACCTAAGTGGTCGGTGCAGAAGGAAGGCCCTTTGTTCATCGCAACTTAAATTTTCGAATAATAGAAGTTAAGTTCTGATGTAACATAAGATAATACATGATTTCAAGCAATATATAATATTGCTTGAAATTATCCGTCACCTTTCACGGGGCTCTTTTTTACTTATATTTCCTTTATCACGTTTCTTCGTGTGGTTAAGTTTCCTTGCTTGGTTTCTCTTTTAAAATTGCTAACACGTGTTGGAAGTCAGAACTACCCATTATTTGCAGTGATGTTATAGATCTTGTGGAGGGGAACTTCAATAAACTAATTTCGCAAAGCTTAACTTGCTGTTCGATACTTTCTTTTGAAAAGCATTCTGAAGCATTTGAAGTCCAGGGTGTCTACATGGAACCTCCCTGATTTCCAGATACTAGTAAAAATCACTATGAAACACAGATGCTTTAGGTAAACGGCACTGTGTAAAGCAAGTCACAATGTTTTATATGGTTTTTTTACAACGATTCCTTTTCCTTTGCGTTGGGTGCTAAACAACTATCAGAAATGATTACATCCCGAGAGAAGGCCAAATACGTGATGTGGTATGCGGAAACGAAATCACCCACTGCTGCCCAAAGAAATTTCGACGTAAACTTCAGATTGTGTTACAATTAAATTTTCTGTTTGCAGTTTTTTCTTTAGATTTTTAAGCTGTGTTTCATCACAATTATTTCTGAATTTATTGTCGTCTTTTTTAATATGTGTTGCTATGTTTTTAACTTCTTCTTTTATTAACTCCCTAGTTAGCCCCCTGTTTACACTGCTGTTTCCATTTTTTCTTTTATAGTGAGAATATATTCTGATTCTCTAATGAGATTTTGTATCTGTTGTTCATTTGCTGGTGAGTCAACATTGTGTTTTAGACCTTTTTCTAAGAGCTGTTTTTCGTTTTCATCTAGTGTTATATCCGTAAGATGAACCACCCTAGGGTAGAAATTGTGTGTGTGAATGTGTTTGCTGTTATGGGGTTTTGTGTGGCGCAATTTGAGATTTTCAATTTTCTTATTATGCCTTAGTCGCATTTTGTTTATAGCTCTGCATGTGCAGCTTTCGACTTTTTCCGCAATAGCTGGATTACTTAATTTTTGTGCTAGCTGAAGGTGAATTTCGTATAATTCTTCGTTTAACGTATGTTTCTTTGTATATAGTGATTTAATTTCTTGTTTCAACCAGACATTTTAGCGGCCTGTCTGGCAAGTTTACTGCTTTCGAACTGTTTTTGATCTTTACATTTATGTATTTTGGTATAAGATCATTATGTTTACAATGGTTATTGAATCTGATGGTTTCAACTGTTTTATACAAATTAAAATTAATCTTCTTAAACTGGTAATAGAGGCCAACTGGAAATGCTTGACAAGGTGACATAAAATTCTTCATTTATGTGGCCATAGTGTCCATAGTTGCTTTATAATTCTTGAGGGAATTTTTTGTCTATCGTTGCAGCTACAAGAATGCGTGACTTTTTCACCAGACGCGTTTCACTTTATTGAGGTAAAGTATCATCAGTGGTCTGTAATTAAGTTATTTACATTTTAGACAGGTAAACAGTTCGTTATGAATAGGTTGATTTGTACTTACGGTGATTTATGGGTTGTGTGAGAGTGGGAAGGGGTGAAGGATGGAAACGGCCCTTTTCTTTTTCATGAAATTTCATCAGTTATTCAGCATAGAGTCTGGTTTCCAATATTTATCTGATCATTCAGCAACGGTTTATTTTGTGTTAATGCTTTTTGTATGTGGAAATTTTCTTTGAAACAAAGAAAATGTCATTATAACCAAACTTGACAAAAGTAATAGTGTTGCCCTAATGAAAACAAAAGAACACACAGAAAAAACAGAAGAATTCACCAGCAAAAACAACATAAAAAAGTTAAAATCAAACCCAACTAACAGATTTCAAACACATGTTAAAAACACACTCAAAAATATAGAGAGAAACAGACTTGTCCAAAAAAACCCTCAAGCCCCCAACATGACATGTCAACCAAAGGTCCATAAAGAAAATTATCCAGTCCATCCTATAGTAAATTTCAGAGTGGCTCCTACATACCTACTAGTAAAACAAATGCAGTCACAGCTCACCCAGTATTATAAACTAGAAAATTATAGAACAATCAGAAATACCTCTCAATTGGTAGAATGCATAATAGACACTAAAATCCCTGACACAGCAACATTATTCTCCTTTGATGTAGAAAGTATGTACAGTTGCATCTCTGTTAATGAAATCATAAAAATAATTGAATAAAACCTGAAAACATACAACCAACTCATGTACACACAGATGAAACCATAAAATTATTACAGTTAATAACACAACAAAATTATTTTGCATTCAATCAAGAATACTATATACAAGAAGAAGGGTTCACCAATCTCAGGAACATTTCCAACATTTTCATGAATCCCCATAAAAAAATTAATATTTGAAAACATAATAACAAAGAAAGGCTACATCATATACTGGTACAGATACATGGATGACATAACATGCATGGTAGATGAACCTAAAAATAGAATACAGCAGCTACACAGAGACATAAATACTGTACACAAAAGAATTAAGTTGACAATAGAAGAAGAACAAGGAACACACACAACTTTTTAGACATAACCATAATAAATGACAATAATGAACAGACATTTGATATAAACTGAAAACCCACAACAAGTGACATTATTTTAAATGCAGCTTCAAACCATCCACAGAACCACAAACAAGCAGCCATCAGATACATGTTAAACAGGCTGAACAGGATCCCCCTAAACAGTTCTAATTACCAGAAAGAGTTAGCCATTATAAACAAATTGCATTAAAAATGGACACAAAGAAACAAAAAAAATAAAAGGCAGATAATGAAAGAAACTAAGCAAACTACACTAACTTGTACAACTTGCACTACAATAAGAAAATGGCATACAATAACCTACTGCAACAAATTCAGTCATAAAATAGGAAACATATTCAAAAGACAAGGCATAAACATTGCTTACAAAACAAACAATTCCATACAAAAGCACATCCCAAAACCAGACAGATATCAACAATCTGGCATCTATCAGCTCAGTTGCAGAGATTGTGAGAAGATATACATTGGAATGACTGGCAGGAAATTTGACACAAGATATAAAGAACATATTAGAGCATTTAAATACGGTACAAATCATTCAACATTTGTGCATCATTTAAGAGAAGAACACCATAGACAAAGCAATATTGAAAACGGTATGGATATCATAAAAATCAGTAAAGACAGACACCTCCTCCCTTTCAAAGAAAATTTCCACATACAAGAGGCATTAACACAAAATAAACTGTTGCTAAATGACCAGATAAATATTGGAAACCAGACTCTGTACAGAATAATTGATGAAATTACATGAAAAAGTAAAGAGCCTTTTCCATCCTTCACACCCTCCAGCTCTCCCACAAGTCCCACACCCACACTCAGTTTCATTTCACTTCTCGCTCCTCACCCTCTCCTCTAACTCACACTCCATCACACTGCTATATGCTTATGTCCACTCATATAGTTTCCCCCTTCCTACAAAAAAAAAGTCTACATCGATAATGCTTCTCTACTCTTACGCAGTACATAAATACACAGAAACATAATTAAATACAATAGAATTACACACATACTGTAATTAAATTCATTTTACACTCACCTGGAGTAGCATCTTGGAGTGCAACCATATAAATAAAAGAAAATGTTGTAGGTCAAAGACAGGGTAGTGGAAAGGTTATGCTGGCTACACTACAAAACACAAACAACAACACATACTTGAAGTACATAAAGAAACTAATACAGGGGTGTGCATAAAAGTGTAGTGTGCGAAATGCATAGTCTGCAGAAATCGAAAAATAGACGAAAATTATGAGTGTGAAAAACAAAAAAAAGTAGATGTGCTAGCAGACCGCATTTCCCGATGTAAGCGAGAAACCAGCCGAAAAATCGCCGCAAGTACAAATCAACTTATTCAATCAAAATTATTGACCATTGATCATGCTTTACCTCAAGAAAGCGAAACGAGTCTGCTGAAAAAATCACACATTTTTGTAGTTGCAACGACAGGCCAAAAATACTCTCAAGATTTATAAAGCAACTACGGACACTATGGCCACACAAATGAAGAAAAAAAAACTTCGTTCGCGCACTTACAAAGTTCAAACTTTTGCTATTGAGATATTGGACGGTGTCGGGCAGAACCCTAACTATCTACGAAATGTCGATTTCTCTCTGACGAAGCACCCTTCCAAGCATGTGAAAAGGTCATGTCAAAGACAGCGATAAGTTGAATGTGTGATGTGCGCTATTGTGAGATAGTATAGTTGCGCCATTTCTCTTCATCGAACAAACAGTAACAGGAAACGTTTATCTGGACATGCTTGAGCGATACGCTGTCACTCAAGATCTTCCCCTTCAGCCAAAGGTCGTCTTCCAGCAGAGTCGTGCACCATCGCACTGGAGTTTACACATTCGTGACTTCCTGCACCGAAGTTTTACCCGACGATAGATAGGGTCCCGTGGGCTTACCAAATAGTCACCACGACCTCCAGACATCGCGAAAGACATCGTTTGTGCCTCACCTCTAAGCGAGCTTGTCGATCACTTCAGAAGAATTGTGGAAGCGATAACCGTCATCAACCCAGACATGCCTGTGCGCACGTGGTTTGAGATAGAGTATCGTCTAGATATTTTACTGTTTAGGATTCAAATGGTTCAAAGGGCTCTGAGAACTATGGGACTTAACATCTGAGGTCATCAGTCCCCTAGAACTTAGAACTACTTAAACCTAACTAACCTAGGGACATCACACACATCCATGCCCGAGGCAGGATTCGAATCTGCGACCGTAGCGGTCACGCGGTTCCAGACTGTAGCGCCTATAACCTTTCGGCCGTACTGGTTAGGAACCCATACCGAAAATATTAATTTTGTGTATAAACCTTTTTGAGTTACTTTACATGATGCTGCAAACCGGAAGTACCTATATCTTAAAAGCTTTTTTAATTGCATTTGGAATTAGTGATGTTTTACTTGGACACCCTATAATATGGTCGATGTACAAGATTAAAATACATCAATGCAGAGGTTATTTGTTTCATCCAAAAGACAATGTTTTAACTGATATTAATTAAAAGATAGGTACAAATGCACCGATAACCAACCTAATACTACGCGTGGAAAATGCATGTCTAGATCTGCAATTCGTGATTAAAATTCTGTCTTTCGCGTTATGTATCAACTTCACTATATAAATTTTATTTTTATGTTTTTGCAGTGATTTCTTTTTTTAAGTTTTTAGTCCTGTTATCCGATTGCCAGCTTGGTTCAATTACTCCAGCCTAATAAAAACTAAACACGCAAAATTTTAGTATAGAGGAGATAAAAATAAGCTTTCTTATGTGACAGAAATGTTACAAGTGGGAGATCTCCTCGCTAGGATTGCATGAAGGTTTTAAGGCGAAAGATGTTCAGAGGACGTGTTCAAATTGCCGTGTGGTGAACAGTATTTTGGAGGTAGTATTGAAAATATCCGTTTACATTTATACGTTTACTGACATCTGCCTGCCGGCTGGAGTGGCCGTGCGGTTCTAGGCGCTACAGTCTGGAACCGCGAGACTGCTGCGGTCGCAGGTTCGAATCCTGCCTCGGGCATGGATGTGTATGGTGTTCTTAGGTTAGTTAGGTTTATACAGTTCTAAGTTCTAGGGGACTGATGACCTCAGAAGTTAAGTCCCATAGTGCTCAGAGCCATTTTGACATCTGCCTGCTAAAACTTGTCTAATGAACTCAGAACAGCCAGATGTTTTAAGAATAATGGCCGGAGCCTCAACCAAACGAGCAATCAGTTCTTTTGGAGTGTTTATCGGTGCCTCTTACGTCAAACGTTTCATCTCCCTCCACAAAATGAAAACCATGGGAAATAAACAATGTATCTAAAACTTGACGTCAAATTCCATTGAGAACCGCGTTCGTCATGACCGTATTAATGTCAATATACAGGGTGATTCAAAAAGAATACCACTACTTTAGGAATTTAAAACTCTGCAACGACAAAAGGCAGAGCTGAGCACTATCTGTCGGCGAATTAAGGGAGCTATAAAGTTTCATTTAGTTGTACATTTGTTCGCTTGAGGCGCTGTTGACTAGGCGTCAGCGTCAGTTGATGCTAAGATGGCGACCGCTCAACAGAAAGCTTTTTGTGTTATTGAGTACGGCAGAAGTGAATCGACGACAGTTGTTCAGCGTGCATTTCGAACGAAGTATGCTGTTAAACCTCCTGGTTCAAGCACTGTCTGCAGCTGATAAGATTAAAAGAATCGATTTCTGTGATTTTATCCTCGCTCAAATGGAAACAGATGAATCTTTCGTTTCAAAGATTGTGTTTAATGATGAAGCAACTTTCCACACTAACGGGAAAGTCAACCGTCACAATGTCTGTATATGGGGCACTGAGAATCCGCGGGAAACAACTCAGTATGAACGTGACTCGCCTAAGGTGAACGTTTTCTGTGCCATTTCAGCCAATAAAGTTTTTGGTCCCTTTTTCTTCGAAGGTGCTACTGTAACTGGACTACAGTATCTGGAGATGTTAGAGAATTGGCTGTTCCCTCAGCTCGAACAAGAAGCACAACAATTCATATTTCAGCAGGATGGAGCGCCACCACATTGGCACTTATCTGTCCGTAACTACCTGAACGTCAACTACCAGAGGCGATGGATCGGCCGCCAGGCAGCCCGTGACAGAGCACTTCATCACTGGCCTCCAAGAAGCCCTGATCTTACCCCCTGCGATTTTTTCTTATGGGGGTATGTTAAGGATATGGTGTTTCGACCACCTCTCCCAGCCACCATTGATGATTTGAAACGAGAAATAACAGCAGCTATCCAAACTGTTCCGCCTGATATGCTACAGAGAGTGTGGAACGAGTTGGAGTATCGGGTTGATATTGCTCGTGTGTCTGGAGGGGGCCATATTGAACCTCTCTGAACTTGTTTTTGAGTGAAAAAAAAACCTTTTTAAATACTCTTTGTAATGATGTATAACAGAAGGTTATATTATGTTCCTTTCATTAAATACACATTTTTAAAGTTGTGGTATTCTTTTTGAATCACCCTGTATTTTGGACAAATGGCAGCATCGGTCGTGAAGATTAAAATCCTTTATTTTACAGATCGATTTTGGCCGTTTTGTGACCATCTTCAGCGCAAATTATTCGAATCTTGTAGGCCCATATTATAACAACACAACATTTTCTAAGAGGTGTAACATGTACTTTGGTGGTTACTTCCAGCAGATATCTTCACTTTTACTACATTCAATAATTTTGAAATTACAGAAGAGCCTATCTTGTGACCTTCGCAGTTGCCGATCCAACATACATTTTGTACATACAGAACTTTTTGTACGTAGTTCTTTTAAAACCTACACATTGTAAACATGATTTGCGTCGTAACAGAACTAGTAATCCGTGACGGTCTCCGATCCACTGAGTCATATTGGAAATTGACCTTTAGTATCATTGGAAATTGTGCGGATGAACATTTGATTCATAAGATACCTCGTAACTCTGAATAAGGGACTGGCGGACACCATAACAATGACGTCTCAAGCCACCTTGACAAAAGAAGTCGTGTCAGCTGACGTTGGACAGCTGTGGAGAGACTTCAGTGAGTTAGGCCAGTTACTAGCAGAGCGACAGAAGCAACAGTTTCAGATTTGATTCTAATACACAGTAGGGTGGCAACACTGATCACACGGAAGTGGAGCAATATGTATGTGTTTCTTGTTGAATGATGATAAACAAACATCGCACGAAATTTTTGTATGTTTTTGAACCATTTCAATCGCCTCAGACCTATAAAGTTGTGGACCCGCTATCCTGGATAAAACAAATGCAAATAAGTATAAATATATTCACGGGATTTGTCGATTTGACAATCTCCTGATGGTAGCTCACCTTTTATGCTGAAACAACGAAACGCAGGTAGATCTCAAGAGGACAGTCAGAAAACGATAATGTGGACGTCTGGACAACGATTGTTTCTCAGATGAAAACATGGCGGTGGGCTGACTGCTTGTCTTTTCAGTTTTTAGGAAGACACAGAAAGAGCAGACGAAGAACTATAGCAAGCAAAAAAATCTATGAATTTACGTTACGTTTGACTGGTAAAATCTGTAAACCAGTTATGGTGAGAAAAACGTCCGACTGAATTCCATGAACGCAATTAGCATGTTTCCGACGATGGGTGCGCTTCCCCACTTGTGAAACAGGAACCGGAGAGCTGACCCTGGAACACAGATATCAGGGGAGTGTCTGCTAGCCCTGGTCAAGCTTCTAGTGCAGAACCTTAAAGCCAAGGTGTACGAAAATACCCCTACAGCTTTCATCTTAAAGAACGGATTCATCACCTTTAGCAGCACATTCGTCGACTGATCTTCGCAAAGTTTGTCAGACGCCTCCTGCAACCGACCGTATTACGTAACTTTATATACTATCTAAGCGAAGAAAAATCAGAGACCAGCTATTCCACTAAGCACATTGGCATTCTCGATCTTCCGAAGGGACAGGCCGATTAGGAAAATGGTTCAAATGGCTCTGAGTACTATGTGACTTAACTTCTGAGGTCATCAGTCCCCTAGAACTTAGAACTACCTAAACCTAACTAACCTAAGGACATCACACACATCCATGCCCGAGGCAGGATTCGAACCTGCGACCGTAGCAGTCGCGCGGTTCCAGACTGAAGCGCCTAGAACCGCTCGGCCACCGCGGCCGACAGGCCGATTATTATACTGAGGCGACCTGTTTCAGGATCGTTACACAAAATGTTATGATACTGGGTTGACGAAATAAGCGAGGCTGGTTTTGGAAGAGCTGCTGGCAAGGATGCTGTTTCTCTCGAACGGTTTTCAGTATTGATGCCGACAAAGTAATGTACAATGCAAGAGGTGTAATAGTAGGAGGAGAAAAATACAGACAATAAAGTATGAAGATGTTAAATCGGTGTTGACAGACACAGAGGGACGCGTATAAATATAGCAAAGGTGAAAGAAATGAGAATCAGCAAACAAGACCGTTCTGTCAAAACATGGTTAAAAGCCAAGAACTTTGAACAAGTACAACTTGTTTGATACTTACGACGTTCGGTGACGGAAGGCGTTTCGAGAAAATAAGAAGTGTAACTATAGATAAAATAGTTTTTGAAACGGTGAAAAATTGTTCACACCTAAAACAGTTCCGATGGAACTAAGGAAAGGATTCGTCAGCGAATCATCGTCAGTCAAAGCAATAGCAGAAACAAACTTAGATATGAAGTGCGATATTGGAGAATGGTAAAAGTAAAATGGATAGATAAAGATGAAGCACTTTTAAGAACAATGAGGAAAGAACACGTCTGCAGACGATAAGAACGAGGAAATCAACTTGACTGTGACGTACACTGCGAAGACATTTCTTCGACGATGCGTCATCGAAAAAAAAAAGCATGGACACGAGCAAGAGGAAAATGTACCCCTGAATGTTCGATGACATTAAAAATGGAGGAAGTTAGCAGCAGATTAAGGAGACACAAGGCAAAGGTACTTGGAAGGCGTCCAATAGATACGCGTCCGAGAAGAAAGCGTACTGTGACGTTTTGAACACCTCATTAAATGCGAAAATCAGTACACATCGCTGAACAGAATTTTCCAGTGAAACATATTTTCGTCCTTCAAAAGTTCGCCCACTAGCAAAATTCCTGGATCATCCTCACCTTAACCCTGAGGCGCAATTATAACTTGCGCTCTAGACAGGTTCGAAGCTTGACGTGGTGGATGCTGTTTTTGGGCACATCAGTCTTGTACCGTATACCCTGTAGCCACTTTACTGGGATGGCAGCGACTTCAGTCAATCACCGACTGCCGGAGTTTTGACTGGCAACAGCTGTTGGCGGCGAGCAGTGATCACAGCCACACACACAGGCCGACAGACATGTTTATCAGCTCGTCTGTGTTTGGATGATGGGCACTCCGGATGTAGCCTCTTCAGTTCTACAACGTCTTTGAATTCCCGCCAGCACAGTAAACTGCTCCTTAGTCGATGTTCTTATTTTTCCTGGGACACGAGAAAGGGTAACACGGAAATTACAATGAGTCTAGATTTGTGAGACATATTATACGGGTCAGATAAAAGCAGTACTATAAATTGAAACCCTTTGCTGCACTTTTCTGTTTATATCTTATGGTTAATCCCAGAGGGTCTAATTTTGACGATTATAAATCCTTTTTTGAAAGCCTGCGACAGTTGAAACAGTTGGTTAATTTATAAATAACTTTTCTGGCACCAGTCATATTTTACACAACGCGTTTTTGGAGATGATTCCCACGTGCAAATGCGTTTTTTCTGTGTACTACGCCATTTTTACGTAATGTTTTATATGTATGAAGTTCTGCTTTGTTTTGTTAATTTTTCTTATGGTTCATTCGTGCAGAGTCCCACACATGTTAAACATCACACACAATTTTCTGTGCACGGTATACATCGAGAATAACTTTTCTTATGTAACTTATTCTCTATGTATACCGTGCACAGAAGATTTTGTGTAATGTTTAACATGTGTGAGACACTGCACGAATGAACTATATGAAACCTTAATAAAACAAAGCAGAACTTCATACATAGAAAACATTACCTAAAAATGGCGTAGTACACAGAAAAAACGCACTTGAACGTGGGGATCATCTCCAGAAACGCGTCGTGCAAAATATGAAGAGAAAATTGTGACTGGTGGCAAAAAGTTATATATAAACAAACTCACCATAATCTCAGGGGCTTCTAATAGATAGACCGATTCACGAAGAAAGTTTGTGCATTTGATTTACAGGTATTCGCGCTACGTCAGACAAGTTGTCTGGCACCGAGCGAGGTGGCGCAGTGGTTAGCACACTGGATTCGCATTCGGGAGGAGGACGGTTCAAACCCGCGACCGGCCATCCTGATTTAGGTATTCCGCGATTTCCCTAAATCGCTCCAGGGAAATGCCGGAATCCTTTCTTCGAAAGGGCACAGCCACTTCCCTTCTCGATCTTGACACAATGCGAGCTTGTGCTCCGTCTCTAATGACCTTGACGTCGACGGGGCATTAAGTACTATTCCTCCACTAGTCGTCTGGCCGTACATAGTTCTATGCCTTGCGACGCCGGGATTGGCCACCTGTTTTAATAGAACGGTATGGCCAAACTACAATGATACGTAACTGGTGGAAGCGTGATATATTTAGCGAATAAGATATTAATTAAACAATGAACAGAGAAACTATATAGTTCCATTTTCAAAAATTACACTTCGTAATTGGGCAGCTACAAACATAAAAAAGTACTTGCGTACGTAGCGTCAACAGTCCCACGATATACATTATCGGTATGGCCGTCAGCAATGCTCCCGCTTATCCGGCTTAATGCTGACGCGAGAGTGCACGAATAACCTAAACAACACCGGTAAACCGAAATAGACAGGTTTTTTCTGCGAGCTATTACCTCCTGTGGCAATGGCCTACCCGCAGTGATAACACTGATCCCCGTCATATCACCGAAGTTAAGCGCTGTCGGGCTTGGCTAACACTTGCCGAGCGCTGTTGGCAAGCGGGGTGCACTCAGTTCTTGTGAGGCAAACTGAGGAGCTACTTGACTGAGAAGTAGCGCCTCCGGTTACGAAAACTGACAACGGCCTGGAGAGTGGTGTGCTGACCGCATGCCCCTCCATATCCGCATGTAATAACGCCTCTGGGCTGACACGGCGGTCGGTCTTACCTTTGGGCCTTCAATCTACTGTATTGGCAAAATATGTCACATTCGAAAGAATACATCTAAAACTGTACTTCCAATGCACTGTGTTTCCTATCATTCGCTTTCAGTTCACATCTGGGAAATGGTCGCTTTTCTGTTGCTGTTTTTCGTTCACTATTTTCCTGACGACGGTTCCAATTTTACGGTCAGTCAAAACACTGCTACCGTCAAGTGAACGCTCTTAACAGATCAACGCATTTGTCTTCGTGAGCGTGTGGTGACCGGGTGCTCGATCACTTCGTCTTCTCTGTCTCCCTCTACACGGTACTCTAAATTCGCTTTATTCGTGTCACTTGGTTGCTGCATTACCGGTTCATAGGCATCACTGTTTAACCATTCACTGATGTTTTCGCCACCTGCTAGATATTTGCATTCTAAACAAAAATATTTGCTCTTATTGCAACAGAATATCTCAGGCTTCGCTTTTCGTTTCCCAAAAATTGCTGACTATGCACGGATAGTCCACAAGCTGTGTAACGGAGGCTTGGTTTGTTTGAGGTGGCCTGTCTGAGCCCCTCTCACCGTTTATTACATACTAGCTGGGGCACCCGGCTTCTCTCGGGCAACTGATATGAGACTGTGTGGTAGTTGGAATAAGTGGATAAACTTTAAAGTGAAAGAGTTAAAAAAATATTGAAAACATATTCTAACTACTTAAAACACTTGTTTATAAAGAATATTTTTCATTTTGTTATCTGGGGTATAGACGTACAATTTTTTTCGAATTTACTACTCGAGAGCAAGCGATGTATAACTGACCATGAGAGAAGCAGGAGTCTTTGAAGTTGATGCTGCAATATTTTAAAGTTTGTCCTTGCGCTTTGTTAATTGTAAAACTGTGGGCTAGTTTGAGTGGAAAATGCAGTCTTTCAAACTGGAATGGCAATTCAGTAGCGATCAGTGGTATGCTGAGAATGAATAGTGTGTGTCCTTTGTACTTTCCGGTCATAAGTTCGGCATCGACGATGTTATTCGATAGCTGTTTGACGATCAACCTTGTTCCATTACAGAGTTTCGGTGAGCTGAGATTTCTGAGTAGTATGGTCGGAGATCCAATTTTATGTCGAAGGTAGTGTGATGGCATTCCTGGTACTTGCAAAGAGTTTAGAAATTCCTTAGGGAAGTTTACACTTTCTTCAACGTTTACCATCGTGCCATTCGGTTTGTACACAACTGGCCATTAAAATTGCTACACCAATAAGAAATGCAGATGATAAACGGGTATTCATTGGACAAATATATTATACTAGAAGTGACATGTGATTACATTTTCACACAATTTGGCCGTAATAACGGCCTTGATACGCCTGGGCATTGAGTCAAACAGAGCTTGGATGGCGTGTACAGGTACAGCTGCCCATGCAGCTGCAACACTATACCACAGTTCATCAAGAGTAGTGACTGGCGTATTGTGACGAGCCAGTTGCTCGGCCACCATTGACCAGACGTTTTCAATTGGTGAGAGATCTGGAGAATGTGCTGGCCAGGGCAGCAATCGAACATTTTCTGTATCCAGAAAGGCCCGTACAGGACCTGCAGCATGCGGTCGGTGTATTATCCTGCTGAAATGTATGGTTTCGAACGGATCGAATGAAGGGTAGAGCCACATCTGAAATGTAACGTCCACTGTTCAAAGTGCCGTCAATGCGTACTAGAGGTGACCGAGACGTGTAACCAATGGCACCCCATACCATCACACCGGCTGATACGCCAGTATGGCGATGAAGAATACACGCTTCCAATGTGCGTTCACCGCGATGTCGCCAAACACGGATGCGACCATCGTGATGCTGTAAACAGAACCAGGATCCATCCAAAAAAATGACATTTTTCCTTTCGTGCACCCAGGTTAGTCGTTGAGTACACCATTGCAGGCGCTCCTGTCTGTGATGCAGCGTCAAGGGTAACCACAGCCATGATCTCCGAGCTGATAGTCCGTGCTGCTGCAAACGTCGTCTAACTTTTCGTGCAGGTGTTTGTTGTCTTGCAACCCACCGATTCCATATTCTGCTAACAGTCATTCGATCTCGACGAATGCGAGCAGCAATGTCGCGATCTATAAACCGCAATCGCGATAGGCTACAATCCATTTATCAAAGTCGGAAACGTGATGGTACACATTTCTCCTCCTTACACGAGGCATCACAACAACGTTTCACCAGCCAACGCCGGTCAACTGCTGTTTGTGTATGAGAAATCGGTTGGAAACTTTCCTCATGTCAGCACGTTGAAGGTGTCGCCACCGGCGCCAACCTTGTGTGAATGCTCTGAAAAGCTAATCATTTGCATATTACAGCATCTTCTTCCTGTCGGTTAAATTTTGTGTCTGTAGCAAGTCATCTTCGTGGTGTAGCAATTTTAGTGGCCAATAGTGTATATTCTCTCTTCACCGGGAATTTTCTTTTGAATATTAAAGTTGATATCGTCGACAATATTATTTTTAGTTGCCAAAATAGCCCTTTCAAATAGCAAGTCTGATTTGGTATAGGTGTAAGCAATGTTTGGATAAATTTGGTCGATAAGTTCGTTTTCAGCAGTGGCTATGCTGCAGAAACCATTGTTGAGTTTAATGAGGCCGATCGTATGGTCAGTAGGATACGTACCTTCGGCTATTTGCAAAAGTTGTAAAGCAAAATGTGATGTTCCCAGAATGAGATTTTCACTCTGCAGCGAAGTGTGCGTTGATATGAAACTTCCTGGCAGATTAAAATTGTGTGCTGGAGCGAGACTCGAACTCGGGACCTATGCCTTTCGCTGGCTGGTGTTTCAAAATGTGATGTTGTTTCGTCTTTCGATAGTTCAACTTTCATATTTTTTGTTAGTCGTAGTATTTGTATGTGTGGCCAGAGATGTGATTTTTTTTAAGCATGTGTTGATCTCGTCTGCTTGTTTTGACTTGGGAACAACTGGAGCTGTTTGTCGAAAATCTCCAGTGACTATGAGTGGAGCTCCGTTGACTTCAAAGTTTCCTCGCAAGTCTTGTAATCTTATGTGCAAGGCTTAGAGTGGTTTTTGATGTGCCATTGTGTATCCGTCCCAGAAGATAATTTTAGTTTACTTTAGAAGTTCACTCCATCCAAATGCTTTTGAGATTTTACATACCGGGAATTGTTCTTCGGCTATATTCAGCGGTAGTTGTAGGGCGGAGTGGGCAGTTCCTCCTCCTTCCATGAGTATGACTGCAGTGCCGGATGATGCCAGTGAAAGTGCGATATGTTGTTAAGAAGGTATTTCCTCCAGCAACAGATGTATTAGGAACGTTTTCCTGGTGCCGCCTGGTGCGTCCCAGTAAATAATTCCGCCAGTGTTGTTGTCGACCCGGTCCGTGATAATGTTGCAAATTGCCTTTTCTTTGTCAGTGAGGAGTGGTTTGTTGTGAGCAATGTATTGAAGTTGTTCGTTGATGTTATAGCTTTTTTCCTTCGTAATTTGAAAGTTTAGTACACAACAGCATCTTTTCGTGGTGCTTGCATTCAGAGTTGCGCTACGGTCTGGTTGTTCCTTGCTAAACATTTATTTCGTGTGCGAATGAGTGTTTCATTGAATATGTCGTTGAATTCGATGGTCAGTTCAGGATGAGTTTGTCGAATCTGGTACAGTATGTCATCACTCATACTCTGAAGGAGACCCATAGCTGGTTTGGATGCGATGGGTTACATGTTGTTTGTTAGAATTATGGCGAATAAGTCTCTCATTTGTTCAGCTGAAACTGTGAGTGAGTCTTCTTGTAGTGTTAATTCCCAGCGGTTGTCGTTTTCCAGTAGACTAAGCGTTGGTGTGCTTCTCTGTACGTCTGCCGTAAGTAACCATCAATAGTCTTGAGATCTGTGAAACTTGTTGGTCTCAATATATCGTTTAGCAACATCCGGAGGTAGAAACATTCGGCGTTGTTGGGATGTACGGGGTATACTCGGTCTAGTGCGCCAGTTTTCGTGATTCCTGGATGATCTTCTACTGAAATTCCTTGTTTTCGTCGTTGAAAGATTTTTCTTGTGCTCCATGTATAATAGGTGGGGACGTCGACATATAGTAAAGTTTTCGCGAATGGACCCGTTTGGCACAGGTGGTAAAAAGCTGTTAATATTGCATTCTGAGGTGGTTCGCTTGCAATTTTTTTGGCGGTGTCTTTTGAGAAGCAAACTCTCTGTCCAGTCACCAAATGTACTGCTAGATGCTGCACAGTTGGTTCGCGTTACTGTATGGGAATACCGAAATTCCACCACGCTGCTTCGTTACTGTTGACGTATATTCCAATTTGGTACATGAAGATCTCGTCGTTTCTGTTTTTACTGTTCGCTGTCTTTGCCTATTTGAAATACTGCCATGTCACTTCATTTGTTCACATACTTACAGACATAATTAATGGATTTCACTGAACTGCCGCACTCTAGGTTTATGTGTGGTTGGAACATTTTGGAAAGCAGGGGGTTATATGGTACTATCCATTGATTATATCTTTCCAGTCCGCCGCCGTCTCGTATTCGTATTTTTGCTGTGAATCCCTTATTTTTGGGTGATCGTCTGTATTTGGAATAGCCACCAACTCCGGTTTGTGAGTCATTCAAGTATGGTTCTGGGTATTTTTTGTACGTTTACCATTAGTCATACATGGCGTATTGAGGTTCAATGGCCCGCATGGTGCGTGAATTATGTTTTTCACCACTATGTCGTACAGTTCCGGATCTTCTTGTGGATTGGGAAATTTAGGGGTGATAATTTTGTCAATATCCGTGGGATGAATTCTGTCAGGTATCCATATGAGATTGTCTGATTCAGGCAGTCCTTGTTTTTGCGATTCGATTGTGTACATCCAACATCTAACGGTTCCAAAGGTGTGGCATTTTGTGATGACTTCAACAAATCTCTTTTGTTTTTGTCAGAAAACTCGGGCTATTATGTAGTGTCGATGCATGGGGGTTTGTCCGTTTCTTAGTTGTTCTTTGATTTCTGGCAACGACAAGTTGCATGTGAATGTTATAAAGAGATAAGGTCATCCATATTTTCTTATGTAGGTGATGGCACTTTGAGTGTATTCGCGCATTTGTGTCGGTCTTCCTGCGTATGATGTGGGTAAGATTACCATTGTTCCAATGTCGTCAGTGTTTCGGTCATTTATGACTGCGTCTCGAAGGTGGACGTGTTCTTCTATGTGTAGTTTCTTCTGATTCAGTCTTAAGTAAATCATCCGTTCCGTTTCCATTTTTGCATGCACTTCTACCACGAATTGTTGGAATAAACGTCGAGTGTTTAGAATGTCATTGTATGTTTCATTGTCTCTGATCTTTAAGCGGTAAGCATAGAACTCCTTCGTAGTGGCTTTTTTGTTTCTACATCTCTTTCGGTTTGGATTTGTTTGACATTAAAATGATATCCGTCCTCTCCGCGCAGAAATATTAATGGATATTGGAGGTAATCATATGAACGGCATGTCTTTGCAATGCGTTGTAGCGCTCCTCTTATGTCACGGCTTCTGTTTTGATTGTCCACAATTACGATGGCGACTTCGTCCATCTGAGGTACATTAAATCGACGTTCGTTTTCTCCGGGTGGTCTTTTGTCAGCTCGAATTATAACTTAACACTCATCAGAAATCATTCGGTCTAGTGCTGTTTTGAATATGTGAATCAGTTATTGTATTTGTGTAAGATATTGGTTGCGCATAGTTGATCAATTTCTGTTTATTCATTTCCGATGAAGTATACTTGCAGAAATTTATGGCTCAAATGGCTTAACATCTGAGGTCATCAGACCCCTAGTACTTAGAACTACTTAGACCTAACTAACCTAAGGACGTTACACACATCCATGCCCGAGGCAGGATTCGAATCTGCGACCGTAGCGGTCCCGCGGTTCCAGACTGAAGCGCCTAGAACCGCTCGGCCACACTGGCCGGCAGGTATTTATGGTCTTCGTTGGATAGTGGTAGTAATGATCCCACGTTGTCATAGATTTGTCCTTGGATGGGGAAAGACATTTTAACTTCGTTATTGTTGACCGAAGCCACACCGAAAGAATGTCTCGAACCAGGCGTTGTACACTTTTATATTTTAAACAGAGTGTTTTGATTCTGGAGTTTTCCCGATCATGAAACTTAAAAATTCCCGCGAGGTGCATTGGTGGTAGTCGAATCTTTCCATTCATGCAACAGAATCTTGGTGTTTCTCTACTGAAGTTTTTCGCGTTGCAGAATTGGTAGATGTTATCCATTTTTCCGATTACGACGTGTTTATGTTTAGTATATTATTTCGTCGGGTCATAGTGGAGCGCTTCCTTTGTTAGGTTGTACTATTTACTTGTCCTTGTTCGCGCTTCTCGTAGGGTGATATTTTCATGTCTCGCTTGACTTCACAGTCTTTTATTATAAGATTGTGTCGCAATTCTTGATTCCTCAGGCCGTTCATTTCGTTGTTCTTCGGATTTTCTGCTTCTCACGGTGCTCATCCTCGTTTATTGGGAACTTAAACATGTTTCGCGCTCTTCGTCTGTTTCGTTTTCACTCGTTCTTTTTGTTTTCGCCATTTTGCTTCAAATCTGGCAAGATCTCCTCCTCTTTTACTTTTGGGCATTGTCTAAAATACAAATCAAATAAACTTTTTGCGAACAAATACAATAAGTACATTTTACACACTTTTCACACTTTATTTTCGGTTTATATACAGTCATTGTATCACTTTGAATACTCACATTCACAGTTTGTTTTTATTTACTCACTGCACTACTTTTTCGATTACTTCCTTCGTAGCCGGCCAGTGTGGCCGAGCGGTTCTAGGCGCATCAGTTTGGAACCTCGCGATCGCTACGGTCGCAGGTTCGAATCCTGCCTCAGGCACGGGTGTGTGTGATGTCCTTAGGTTAGTTAGGTTTAAGTAGTTCTAAGTTCTAGGGGACTGATAACCTCAGATGTTAAGTTCCATACTGCTCAGAGCCAGTTGAAGATTCCTTCGTCACTGATACGAAACTGTCGTTCGAGCCCACGACGGATCTTGCTTTATATACCTCTACCGATGGATAGCTCTACACGTGGCGAATTCCAGAACATATCAAAAAGGCTTCGAATGGTCCACAATGTTCCAGAACATTCCACAATATTCCACAACATTCGAGTGTTCTGGAATGTTCCACAATGAACGGGGGATGTTCTTGAACATTCTGGAATCTTCCCAAATGGTCCAGATTATTCCCGAGCATTTCAGAATATCCCGGATCATTGTAGAACATTCTGATATGTTGTGAAATGCTCTCGAATGTTCTGGAATGTTCTCGAATACTCCTGCATGTTCTGGAATGTTCTCGAGTACTCTGGAATATTCTAGAATTTCTAGAGGGCGAAACTTCCCGGCCCTTATATCTTCAAAAACACACCCTTCAATTAAAAACGGGAACTTTCATCGTGGACGGTGAACAGAGAGCTGTCACATCGTATGACTCCGTCGATGTACGGGCACTCGTTTCTGAGTTTTAGCGGCATGCATGTTGTACACTTACTTTTGTAATATATATTGATTACTGTAATATTATTTTATGCGTCCAGAGGCATGCCGCATGTATTCTCGAATAAAAGACGTGGGGCTGGCTGTACGGATGATGTCCAAAGATCAATAAATTTTAAAAAAATTAACATCGAGGTCATTAGAAATACGGCGTAACCACAGGACTGAGGAGAAAATTGGCAGCGGTAATTGTGGAAAATATTGCAGCATTCGTGGTAGCAAAAACACGGAAACTGAAAACTGGAGTTGCACCTTCCATGTCAAATAATAACCACCATTCCACGTTGCTGAGCTGTCCACAGCCGCCGAACGTCGGATGTGCCGCCCGGCTGTTGAGATTGTCGTCGAGCTACCGTGGTGTGGTCTGATATCATGACGTACATCTACTACGGCTATTGATCGTACATGCGGATCCACTCCACTGGATGGCTGAGATACGTTACTCGCTGCATGATGGGATGAGAGACGTGTTCGTGAGTGGCTGCCATCTAGCGCGCTCTTGATGAAACACTGAGTGATGGAGTCTGCAGCTGATAAGCCAGGCGCAGATAACGCCCCGCAGGTGCATTTGAGAGATTAAATCTCGCTCCTGTGGCCATACCGTCGCATTTAGCCAACAACAAACCGGTCCCTGCTAACGATGAAATTTATAAGGAAGTAAGTGGACATTTGAAGACATGTTGACAATTAAAATAACTCTACATAGAATTATACCGTACATATACTACCTACAAACCATTAAGGCGTAGGCACATATGGCTAATATCCCTGCCGAAATAAAACTACCACAATTTACTGACATTCTTCAGCGTCTCTCAAATCAGTATTTCTACATAAATAAAAATGTAAATGTTCGTTTGTTCAAAATTTTATATCTCCGAAAGTTCTTCACCAAATACGCCCGTGTTTTTGTATACATATTGCAGCGCTGTCTGTTGAACGTGGCATATAACACAGAAATATGTATATGTAACATATAAGGGAGAAAAGTTGTTGTCAAAAATCTTCACTAGATCTTCACCGATCGACTTCATATTTTTACGTTGTACTGTAATGAACTTTCGGACGGACATGGGCCATATATTTTAATATGTATACAATGTGTAAATATACAGGGTGGTCCATTGATCGTGACTGGGCCAAATATCTCACGAAATAAGCGTCAAACGAAAAAACTACATAGAACGAAACTTGTCTAGCTTGAAGGGGGAAACCAGATGGCGCTATGGTTGGCCCGCTAGATGGCGCTTCCATAGGTCAAACGGATATCAACTGCGTTTTTTAAAATAGAAATCCCCATTTCTTATTACATATTCGTGTAGTACGTAAAGAAATATGAACGTTTTAGTTACTTTTTTCGCTTTGTGATAGATGGCGCTTTAATAGTCACAGTCGTATGGCTCACAATTTTAGACGAACAGTTGGTGAAAGGTAGGTTTTTTAAATTAAAATACAGAACGTAGATACTTGAACATTTTATTTCGGTTGTTCCAATGTGATACATGTACCTTTGTGAACTCATCATTTCTGAGAACGCATGCTGCTACAGCGTGATTACCTGTAAATACCACAGTAATGCAAATGCAAATCAAAATTATGTTCGTCAACCTCAACGCATTTGGCAATACGTGTAACGACATTCGTCTCAACAGCAAGTAGTTCGCCTTCCGTAATGTTCGCACATGCATTGACAATGCGCTGACGCATGTTGTCAGGCGTTGTCGGTGGATCACGATAGCAAATATCCTTCAACTTTCTCCACAGAAAGAAATCCGGGGACGTCAGATCCGGTGAACGTGCGGGCTATGGTGTGGTGCTTCGACGACCAATCCACCTGTCATGAAATATGCTATTCAGTACCACTTCAACCGCACGCGATCTATGTGCCGGGCATCCATCATGTTGGAAGTACATCGCCATCCTGTCATGCAGTGAAACATCTTGTAGTAACATCGGTAGAACACTTCGTAGGAATTCAGCATACATTGCACCATTTAGATGGCCATCGATAAAATGGGGGCCAATTATCCTTCCTCCCATAATGCCGCACCATACATTAACCCGCCAAGATCGCTGATGTTCCACTTGTCGCAGCCATCGTGGATTTTCCGTTGCCCAATAGTGCATATTATGCCGGTTTACGCTACCGCTGTTGGTGAATGACGCTTCGTCGCTAAATAGAACGCGTGCAAAAAATCTGGCATCGTCCCTTAATTTCTCTTGTGCCCACTGGCAGAACTGTACACGACGTTCAGAGTCGTCGCCATGCAATTCCTGGTGCATAGAAATATGGTAGAGGTGCAATCGATGTTGATGTAGCCTTCTCAACACTAACGTTGTTGAGATTCCCGATTCTCTCGCAATTCGTCTGCTACTGATGTGCGGATTAGCCACGACAGCAGCTAAAACACCTACTCGGGCATCATCATGTGTTGCAGGTCGTGGTTGACGTTTCACATGTGGCTGAACACTTCCTGTTTCCTTAAACAACGTAACTATCCGGCGAACGGTCCGGACACTTGGATGATGTCGTCCAGGATGCCGAGCACCATACATAGCACACGCCCGTTGGGCATTTTGATCACAATAGCAATACATCAACACGATATCGACCTTTTCCGCAGTTTTTTGGTAAACGGTCCATTTTAACACGGGTAATGTATCACGAAGCAAATACCGTCCGCACTGGCGGAAACTTACGTGATACCACGTACGTATACGTTTGTGACTATTACAGCGCCATCTATCACAAAGCGAAAAAAGTGGTCCAACTAAAACATTCATATTTCTTTACGTACTACACGAATGTGTAATAAAAAATGGGGGTTCCTATTTTAAAAAAAACGCAGTTGATTTCCGTTTGACCTATGGCGGCGCCATCTAGCGGGCCAACCATAGCGCCATCGTTTTCCCCCTTCAAGCTAGACAAGTTTCGTTCTTTGTAGTTTTTTTCGCTTGACGCTTATTGCGTGAGAAATTTGGCCCGTTCACTATCAATGGACCACCCTGTGTATGAGTATATAATGGGGAAGCGGCGTTACCAAATTTATATACAATACTCTAAAAGCATTCGGACAGACATATGCTATTAAACATATAATGGGGAAGCGGCGTTACCAAAAAATCTCGTCAAATTTATATACAATACTCTAAAAGCATTCGGACAGCCATATGTTTTTAAACATATAATGGGGAAGCGGCGTTACCAAATAATCTCGACAAATTTATATACAACACTCTAAAAGCATTCGGACAGCCATATGCTTTTAAACACATTTAGGTGGATGTAGCCGCCCAATTTTTTAAAGAAGAATGTAATGGTTCTCTGTTAAAACCGACTGCGAGAAAGAAAATGCTGCATTGTATCTGTTGTGAAAATGTGCTGTTTTGTTTTCTTGCTCGCAGTCTATTTACGCAGAAAACCGGATAATTGTATTCATGGCTTATCGGCCTAGGATTAGAACACTACTATGGAATGTCAATTTGCTTCAACAATAAAAAAGGATGAAGTTCAACGACAGGGGTAAGCAGGAGATAAAAAAATGGTTCAAATGGCTCTGAGTACTATGGGACCCAACTGCTGTGGTCATCAGTCCCCTAGAACTTAGAACTACTTAAACCTAACTAACCTAAGGACATCACACACATCCATGCCCGAGGCAGGACTCGAACCTGCGATCGTAGCAGCAGCGCGGCTCCGGACTGGAGCGCCTAGAACCGCACGGCCACCGCGGCCGGCTAAGCAGGAGATAGTTCGATAATATATAATAAATATAAGCATAATCTGTCCGTACATGTCACTATAATACTGCAGCGTACTTCCAAAGGCACAGGGGGTTTACATGGTATGGAAGCCCTCCATCTCCCATTGGTCTGCCACTGCAGGGATTGAATTGGAAGATAAGGGTCTCAGAAGAGGGCATCACACCAATCAGCTTGGAATCCATTGCCGAAATCGCCGAGACGGCCCAGCATGTTCCATGTGTGTGCGCGTGCCTGTGTGTACAGTTTTTGGTTGCCTGTATAATTTTACATACGATATAAATCGATTTTCATCAAAGATGTAAATTTACTGACACATAAATCAATATTCTGACAATCATGCAAAAATATGACAAAGCAAAACAAGATCGTAATTACTGAATGATAACATTTAAGATCTTAGACCGTAAGTAAAAACTGTGCATGCATCAAAAAATTAATATATTTATACATATGCTGATAGTTGCTTAGTGTTCTAGATACCCCTGGAGAACGAGTCGTCGTTAGAAATAGGTAGCGAGAAATAAAATATATAAAAACATCTCTGGTGGATTATTATTACAATAGTATTTCATTCAATCCTTCTAGATCGCTCGAGGTTTTTTTCTAGAATGTTCCAGAATGTTGTAAAATCTTCTAGGTGGTTCGAAAGTGTTCCAGAAGGTTACAGAATCTTCCAAAACTTTCGAAACTGTTCCAGAATATTATAGAATCTTCCAGAAGTTTCGAAAACGTTCTAGAAAGTTCCAGAATGTTCTAGAATTTTCCAGGATGATCTAGAATGTACCATTATTTTGCTGTGGTGGGTATGCGTTCCAGAATAGAAGGATGTTTATACGACGTATTAGAATGTTTTAGAAAGTTCCAAAGTTTCCTTTAACATTCTCGAATATTTATGAATGTTTCGAAATGTTCTCGAATGTATTGATATGTTTTAAAGAATCAATAAATGAGTGACAGAGTAGGCGTACTTTACTTCAGATTAGAGTATTGTTGAATACTTAGTGAATTTGAGAGTATTCTTAAGCATTCGAAAGCATTTTTGAATGTTCAGTACTAACATGGTTACGACTATTTTTTGAATGTTCATTTTCAAGATGTTCTTGAGCGATCTGGAATGGTCTCAGGAAAGAAATGAAAGTATTTTTCGGGGCGTTATGAAATAAAATTTTTCATTGGCATACTGGGGGAGGGGGGAGACTGTTATGCGATATCTTTTATTGTTCATCTGAGAATAACACTTACGTGCATTTGTTGTATGTATTTCAATATCTGTGTTGCACTAGAATTTTTGGCCTTTTCGGATCTCTCTCATCCAATACGAAGTTAATCCCTAGTGTCCTCTCATTTGTATCTCCCTGTCCTTTCTTAAAGTTAGTATTTTCTATATATTCCTTTACTCGCCGTTTCTGCGGAGGATCTCCTCATTCTGTAGCTTATTAGTACACCTAATTTTCGGCATTATTCTGTAACACAACATCTCAAACGCTAATTTTCGCATAATCCATGATTCCCTTCCATACGATGCTGCGCTGCAGCAGTTCACTTCCAGAAATTTCATATTCAAATTAAGGCCATTTTGTTACCAGAGACTTCGTTTGATGAGAGATCCACTTCTGGCCTGTACTAGTCTGCTTCTCATGTCTTTCTTGCTCTGGCCATCATGCATTATCTTCCTTCCAAGAAGGCAGAATTCCTTCACATTATTTCCTGTGCAGTCCTCAATGTTTATGCAATGTTATCGTTAATCTGTGATCTACGAAACAAATTAGGTCAAGAAAGATAAGCTTAATACCAGTTTTTCACCGAAGAATTCCTTGGACAGATTCGTTTGCACAGTGTTAATTTGAAAAACACACTGAAGGCAACAAGATTTTCCAAACTTGTTTTCAGATAAAATGATAATTACTGCCATCGAAAAATGTTATAAAACCACATGTAATCAGTATTTGGTCGCAGAAGCAGGATAAATGCGCAGCTGTAATGAACCTCATTGTACTGCAACGCACTTAGAACGGATAGAGCCCGAGACTCGCTATTTAACTGGCGTTCGGCCCAACAGTTGCCAGCTCGAAACTCGGTTGTGACCTTTGTCGTGACCTCGAAGCGTTTCGTCAGGTCTGTGAAGCCCGGTTCAGCAAGACGACGTTATAAGAGTCAAGAAGGAAACTCTGGTTAGACTGTGTAGAATAGAGGAACTTGGAACTTCTTCAGGGCTAGCAGGAGAACTTAGATAAGAACAACGTTTAACATTTTATTCTATCGACATGACTACTTTTCGGTTCACAATTAAGTGCTCGCTGGAGGATTCATCTAACTCCTTTCAGAGTATTTCCCAGCCGTGCCATCCTCGCATAGCACTTGGGGAAAGCTAACAACTAGATATTTCCGTGCGCGCTCTTTCATTCTTCTCTCTTTATTGCGGTGGTCACTTCTTCCTATGTACATGGGAGTGAATAACGTATTTTCACATTTGAAGAAGAAGCTGATAATTGGAATTTCGCGAAAAGATCTCGCCGCAACGAAAAACGCCTTTGTTGTAAAGATTGCCACCCTAACTGGCGTACCAGTTCATATTACTGTATTTTTATTGTTTTCAGTCCTCTGGAAAATGGTAAAGCCTAGGCAGCAGAAGCAAAATCTTTAAAGTTTACCTATAATATTGTGATTATATCAGAGACGGAAACTTACTTGTCAGATAGGCGAAACGGAATTGATAGTCTCTTGAAAACAGGTTGTGAATTGAACATAAATAACTTTAAGACTGTAGTAAGTCAGGTAATTGGACGGAGTGAGATTAGCAAATAAGACTTGAAGGTAGTGGACGTGTCTTGCTACTTGAATAGCAAAAAACTGGCAACGGCAGAAGATATGAAATGCGTCCTCCAATATAAGCAAGTTATTTTCTGAGAAAAAGAAGCATGTTAATATCGAACACAAATCTTAGAGTTAGGAGGTGTTTGGTGAAAGTGTTTGGAGTGTAATCTTATACAGAAAGGAGTTGCGCCACCTGTGTAAATACTGATTAAGATGATGCAGGCGTGGGGAGCCTTGGAGGAAATTATTCATTGATTGGCCACCATTGGTGACCAATTAATTAAATGAAAAGATGAGGAACGTTCGATAAAAGACATACCTGCAACTCTGACGCTTCTTGACCCAGTCTTATAGATAAATTAAGCCTTACCTGAAAAACTGCCCAACTCTTTGTTTGTTCGCACTGGAGCACACAAATGAAAACAAGTGTTTTAGTCGGGCTGTGACGATATTATTTAGGGGTAGGTGAAAGGACTGCAGAAGTAACATACACTCCTGGAAATTGAAATAAGAACACCGTGAATTCATTGTCCCAGGAAGGGGAAACTTTATTGACACATTCCTGGGGTCAGATACATCACATGATCACACTGACAGACCCACAGGCACATAGACACAGGCAACAGAGCATGCACAATGTCGGCACTAGTACAGTGTATATCCACCTTTCGCAGCAATGCAGGCTGCTATTCTCCCATGGAGACGATCGTAGAGATGCTGGATGTAGTCCTGTGGAACGGCTTGCCATGCCATTTCCACCTGGCGCCTCAGTTGGACCAGCGTTCGTGCTGGACGTGGAGACCGCGTGAGACGACGCTTCATCCAGTCCCAAACATGCTCAATGGGGGACAGATCCGGAGATCTTGCTGGCCAGGGTAGTTGACTTACACCTTCTAGAACACGTTGGGTGGCACGGGATACATGCGGACGTGCATTGTCCTGTTGGAACAGCAAGTTCCCTTGCCGGTCTAGGAATGGTAGAACGATGGGTTCGATAACGGTTTGGATGTACCGTGCACTATTCAGTGTCCCCTCGACGATCACCAGTGGTGTACGGCCAGTGTAGGAGATCGCTCCCCACACCATGATGCCGGGTGTTGGCCCTGTGTGCCTCGGTCGTATGCAGTCCTGATTGTGGCGCTCACCTGCACGGCGCCAAACACGCATACGACCATCATTGGCACCAAGGCAGAAGCGACTCTCATCGCTGAAGACGACACGTCTCCACTCGTCCCTCCATTCACGCCTGTCACGACACCACTGGAGGCGGGCTGCACGATGTTGGGGCGTGAGCGGAGGACGGCCTAACGGTGTGCGGGACCGTAGCCCAGCTTCATGGAGACGGTTGCGAATGGTCCTCGCCGATACCCCAGGAGCAACAGTGTCCCTAATTTGCTGGGAAGTGGCGGTGCGGTCCCCTACGGCACTGCGTAGGATCCTACGGTCTTGGCGTGCATCCGTGCGTCGCTGCGGTCCGGTCCCAGGTCGACGGGCACGTGCACCTTCCGCCGACCACTGGCGACAACATCGATGTACTGTGGAGACCTCACGCCCCATGTGTTGAGCAATTCGGCGGTACGTCCACCCGGCCTCCCGCATGCCCACTATACGCCCTCGCTCAAAGTCCGTCAACTGCACATACGGTTCACGTCCACGCTGTCGCGGCATGCTACCAGTGTTAAAGACTGCGATGGAGCTCCGTATGCCACGGCAAACTGGCTGACATTGACGGCGGCGGTGCACAAATGCTGCGCAGCTAGCGCCATTCGACGGCCAACACCGCGGTTCCTGGTGTGTCTGCTGTGCCGTGCGTGTGATCATTGCTTGTACAGCCCTCTCGCAGTGTCCGGAGCAAGTATGGTGGGTCTGACACACCGGTGTCAATGTGTTCTTTTTTCCATTTCCAGGAGTGTAGATGCTACAGTTGAGTTAAGATCCGTGTATCGGTCATAAGAGCAGGAGATTAAGCTAGACAGAATTCACCATTAAGGGGAAAGCCACGAAGCCACAATTCTGAGAAACGCCTGCACAAGCAAGCTAAGCACAGAAAAAGAATACACAAATCACATAAGAAAAAAAACAGTTCATACAGCGTTCAGGGAAAATACTGAAGCTAATAAGAGAGAAGCAACTAAAGGAAAATACACAAACAATTAATGAGCCGTGAGAGTGACTGAGACGAATAACGAGCGCGCGAGACCTTTTGCTTACCACAGATGCGCTGAAGTACAGTCGGAGGACTGTCTGCAGAAACGGAAACGAGCGCATCTCGTCAGCGCAATCGTGACCCTACCGTGTATCTTGTTGAAATGCAGCCGGACTCGTATTGCACATTTACTGCCTACATCTACATACACACTCCGCAAGTGGTGCGTGGCGTAGGGTACCTTGGACCACTACTAGTCAGTTCCGTTTCAGTCCCACTTGCAAATAGAGCGAGGGAAAATCGACTATCTATATGCCTCCGTACCAGGGCTAATTCCACTTATCCTATTTTTGTGGTCCTCTGACGAAATGTACGCTGGCGGCAGTAGACTCGGAACGCAATCGGCCTGAAGTGCCGATTCTCTAAATTTTCCGCCGCGCGGGGTAGCCGTGCGGTCTGAGGCGTTTGCCACGGTACGCGCGGCTCCCCCCGTCTGAGGTTGGAGTCCTCCCTCGGGCATGTGTGTATGTACTGTCCTTAGCGAAAGATAGTTTAAGTTAGATTAACTAATGTGTAAGCCTAGGGACTGATGACCTCAGCAGTGTGGTCCCATAGTCCGTACCACAAATGTCCATTTTCTAAATTTTCTCAAAACTGTTCCGCAAAAAGAATGTTGTCTTTCCTCCTGGGATTTCCATCAGAGATCACACAGCATCTCCGTAATACTTGCGTCCTGATCCAGCCTACTCTAGCAAATCTGGGAACCCACCTCTGAACTGCCTCGAACTCTTCCTTTAATCCGACCTCGTGATGATCCCAGATACTCGAGCAGTTCTCAAGAATGGGTTGCATTACTGTTCTGTACGCGGTCTCCTTTAGAGGTGAACACACGTTCCTGAAAGTCCCCAAATAAAATAAAGTCTACCATTCGCGCTCCATACCACCTGTCATAAGTGCTCGTTCCATTTCATATCGCTTTACAACGCTACACCTAGCTATTTAATTCTCGAGACTGTTAAGCAGTGAAACGTCTCTGTTGGATTCCTTTCATGTTAATTTCTTAAATCTGTTGTCATTTACGGCATAAATTCCTCTTCTAAATTTATTGTGGTGTTTCTGACTCTATCTGGGAGGAGACTGAGCAGTGGAACGTGTTACTTTTACACATAAACAAGAACGATCTATCACACTACTACACTTTAAAATGCAGTTTATATGTAATTCATGTCACACAGTCTCATACGGAACCTACATCCGTTCTCTTTTATATACTGTATATGATAAGATACTGTCATCCCCTCCCCTTCTGTGTGAAAGGATGAATGAGCAAATATATTTCTAGTTGCATGCTTGATGGTAGCAGACAAGCCTGTCTGCTAGAGAACAGTAGGACCAACGTCGGAACAGGTAGCTACGCTTTCTAAAAGCAAAGAGGTTTCTATTCTTGGTATGGTCTTGTCTGTCCCTTGTCATGTTGGTATAGGAAGCTGCCTTTCTGGCCACTTCCGTTTGTATCTGTGAACCACCCTCGGTAGGGGCCCACGACAGTCTGTCCGCAGTGAGCGTCTGAAGTGGTAAGATCTCCGGCTAAGCGCGTCTCTGTTAAGTCCGTACGACAATGGATTTCTTAAGTTCAGACTAACTGAAAATTTAGTCACCTTTATTTCAGGTTTAGATCTAAAATATCTAATGTTATCTTAAATTGCAACGCAGTGTAATTCGAGTGTGAAGTTCAGAATATCTTCCAGCAGTTGGCTTTGTCACTACTTTGTGAGTAAAGTGGAACCACGTGTCGATGATCCGTTACTCTAACTAATATCATCAATATTAAATGCGAATGTGCGTGAGATTATAACGTCTCATCTTGACAATATTTTTCAATATAGCAACTTTTCTTTATGTTCAACCCACGTGGGGTGTACTTTGTGAGACTAGTACCACGTGCTTAAACAATTGTGTGACCCATCAGGTTAATAGTAAGACGATAGTAAGTAGTTCAAGGTTTTTCTTTTGTAAATTGCGTTTCGATGTTATTTTAATTATCCAAATTATTGTGGAGTTACACTCTTTGTGTAAACCAAGTTGACCACGTCAAGCAAGTGGTGTAATCATCAAAGTAGCCCTCAGCTATTCTTTTCGAGAAGATTTCACAGACACTTAGTATGAATTTAGTATACCAGTGTGTGGTAATTTCATGACGGACAGGATTGCGCTATGACCGTAACTTCTGTGGGTGAAAATTGAATCGGTTGGTTGTGGTTAATTTCCTCTTGCATATGTTTCAACGTTCTTCATGTGTTATTTTGTGAATGCAGTGCTGTATGCAGTCTCCCAATCTTGGCTCCATATCCGATGTGTTCCGTAAGATTATAAACTCACATTTTGAGAATCCCAAATAAGGCAGCAGTTTGGTTTTGAATGAAGTTTAATATGCTGAAATTTTAAAAGTACAATGATCAATATTAAAATAAATGTCTAAAATTAAACTGATTTATTTCTTTTTATTTAAATTCTATTTTTATATATATGTATATCACCGGTTGTCGTTAGATGACTATTAAAAGATTATAATTAATGTTAGTCTGGTTGGCAATTTGGTAAACTAGACAGGATACCCGGTGAAACAGTTGCTCAGTAATGTAAGGATAACTTCCCCAGATAGCTCACAGCTTTTAACTCGCATTTATTGTCTTGAATATCAGCACCGCTTTAAGAACAACTTAATGTATCAACGTTACAGCAGCACATTACTAATGCTGTATTCCAACACTTCATGGTTGTTTTTCCTACTCATCTGCATTCACTTAGATTTTTATACGTTTATGGCAAGCTGCCATTCATTATATCAACATCCTACAGTCACTCAACGTCGCCACCTTCGCATACACCTCAGCAAACGGCAGCAGATTGCCGCTCACCGACCTCGCCAGATAATTTATGTGCACATAAAATAATAGCGGATCTATCATACTTCGCTGGGGCACTGCTGACGATAATTTTTTCTCTGATGAACATCCGCCGTCGAGGAGTGTGGGTGAAAATTGTTGGGTTGTGTTACTTAAGAAGGAGGACCTTTTTCCACATGCTCGTAGCATCGTTATCAGTCTGCCGTGGGGCACTGCGCTGGAAGTCTAAGCACATTGAATCTGCCTGCTGCTCTTCAGCCATAGTTCGCGGGATACCATGTGAGAAAAGGGCAAGCTAAGTTCCGCACGAACGATTCTTTCTAAAATCGTACTGATTCGCGGACGGGAGCTATTCCGGCTCAAGAAAGTTTATTATATTCGAACTGAGAATATGTTCAAGAATTCGGCACTAAACCGATGTTAAGGATAGTAGTCTGTAATTTTGCGGGTCCGTTCTTTTACTCTTCTTATATACTGGAGTCAACTATGCTTTTTTCCAGAGACTTTGTACTGGGCGAGAGTATCGCGATAAATGCAACTTATGTAAGGGGCACTGCCGTAAAGTACTCTTTGTGAAACCTAGTCGGGATTCGATCCGGACCTGGCAACTTATTTGTTTTCAATTCTTTCGGTTGCTTCTGTACGCCAGGGATGCCTTTTCTTATGTCCTACATACGGGAGTATGAGACGGTCAACATACTGCGTGTCTGCACGATCGTCCTCCATGAGTGATTTCTTAAAGCCGACATTTAAAACTTCGGCTTTCCTTTTGCTGTCTTATAATGCCACACCGCACTGCTCAAAGAGTGTTTGGATAGCAGCGTTCGAGCCCCTTAGTGATTCTACATAGGACCAGACTTTTCATGGTCACTCAGCAAGCTCTTTTGTGAAGGTATGACGTTCGTAGTTGCTGTGCCTGCACGCTTCGCGCCTAGAACCTTTTAGACACATACACATTTCTACCACCTTTTGCCTGCTGTCATTTGCGTTTTTTTTTTTTTTTTTTTACCGAAAGTGCAACAGCCTCTGCTTCCTTGGCATTTTTCTAATTCTGTTATTAAACCGTGATGAGTGTTTTAAGTCCTTAATTCACTTTCTCCAGAGTGCGAATTAGAACACTGTACAAAGTAATGAAGTTGCAGCTAAGATGACGGCTCACTTGCACGCCAATCTCCCCGAAGTACCGAAAATCAACCGACCGCATCTGGATGCTGCTTCACAGTGGGTTTCGGAGGATCCGTCGTCTTATTAACTCGGTGGCGACACAGATGTACCGTGCACTATTCAGTGTCCCCTCGACGATCACCAGTGGTGTACGGCCAGTGTAGGAGATCGCTCCCCACACCATGATGCCGGGTGTTGGCCCTGTGTGCCTCGGTCGTATGCAGTCCTGATTGTGGCGCTCACCTGCACGGCGCCAAACACGCATACGACCATCATTGGCACCAAGGCAGAAGCGACTCTCATCGCTGAAGACGACACGTCTCCATTCGTCCCTCCATTCACGCCTGTCGCGACACCACTGGAGGCGGGCTGCACGATGTTGGGGCGTGAGCGGAAGACGGCCTAACGGTGTGCGAGACCGTAGCCCAGTTTCATGGAGACGGTTGCGAATGGTCCTCGCCGATACCCCAGGAGCAACAGTGTCCCTAATTTGCTGGGAAGTGGCGGTGCGGTCCCCTACGGCACTGCGTAGGATCCTACGGTCTTGGCGTGCATCCGTGCGTCGCTGCGGTCCGGTCCCAGGTCGACGGGCACGTGCACCTTCCGCCGACCACTGGCGACAACATCGATGTACTGTGGAGACCTCACGCCCCACGTGTTGAGCAATTCGGCGGTACGTCCACCCGGCCTCCCGCATGCCCACTATACGCCCTCGCTCAAAGTCCGTCAACTGCACATACGGTTCACGTCCACGCTGTCGCGGCATGCTACCAGTGTTAAAGACTGCGATGGAGCTCCGTATGCCACGGCAAACTGGCTGACACTGATGGCGGCGGTGCACAAATGCTGAGCAGCTAGCGCCATTCGACGGCCAACACCGCGGTTCCTGGTGTGTCCGCTGTGCCGTGCGTGTGATCATTGCTTGTACAGCCCTCTCGCAGTGTCCGGAGCAAGTATGGTGGGTCTGACACACCGGTGTCAATGTGTTCAATGTTTCCAGGAGTGTATCTTATTACATTGGCTGCCAGACAAATGAAAATCATGCGAACCTTCTCATGTGGTGGCCCTTTATCTTGGGAATACGTTTGTCGGTTCGGAATCACTTGGAATATCTACTTTCAAGAGAGAAATTTGAATACCTAGTTTATCGGCTCAATTAATGAGCATACAGTGGAGCCATGATTACAGTCATTTGATTCGTCGTCTCTCTCTTACAGTCAGAATCTGAACTTGGATTTTAAACGAATTAAATACACTCTTAGGCAAAAAACTAAGAAAGCAACACGAAGGAATTCTCCGAATAATACGGAAATCGGTAGATGTGATGCACATCTACTGAAAAACAAATGATTACAGTTTCAGTAAAGTTGGATCATTTATTCAAGAGTAACAGCCTAGTATAGATTTAAATGCCAGGAAGTCGTTTCTGAAAGTATTTGTATGGAGTGTAGCCATGTATGGAAGTGAAACGTGGACGATAAATAATTTAGACAAAAAGAGAATAGAAACTTTCGAAATGTGGTGCTACAGAAGAATGCTGGAGATTAGATGGGTAGATCACATAACTAATGGGGAGGTTGTAAGAGGTATGCGCTATATGCGCTACCTGCAATAGGCAAGGCATAGGAGAGTCTCTGACCAAAGAGCAGTATGTAGTTAGTTGTTGCTTGTCGCTAGTCGGCATTAGTCTTCAGTAGTATGCAGTAGTCTGCGTGAGTCGGCAGTAGTCGGCGCGTGTCGGCAGTCTGCTCTGGTGGGGACTCTGGAGGATGAGTATTATTGTAGAAGGTAAAGAAGCAGCCTTGGGCATATCTAGTAATGTATGTGAACTGTCATCCAATTTCTTTTAAAAAATGCCCCAATAATAATTTTTATAATATAAAGTAATTTTTTTAAAAAAAGTATTCATTTCAATTTAAAGATAATATCCAATGCATAATTATTCCTTTTACGAATCACAAAGCATAGGCCAGCATTGCACGGAGCTGTGCCGAAAAAAAATTTTAGGTAAGAGCAGATATATTCGCAGTTTTTATTGAGGTAAGAATTTTTGGTTTTTTTATTCAGAGTACAGGGCCGTGGCGCAGCGCTGCTGTCGTCAGAAAATTTACCAGGTTACTGAATTTTTTTTTATTTTGTGGTTTAGGAATTTTTCTGTTTCGAACTTAACATTAAACGAGAAAAGAATTTTGTGGGAACATTAAATGTGAATGCATTTCTGCACGGAGATAATAAATGGGAACCTAATTTTGTTCAGAGGTTACAATATTTAAAATTCATTTAATTATTATTTCCGTGGGAGGTTACATTTGGTTCTTTTTTAAAATATTTTTGTTGGGAGGTTACAAGGTATTGAAAAGAATCGGTGAGAAGAGGAGCTTGTGGCACAACTTGACTAGAAGAAGGGATCGGTTGGTAGGACATGTTCTGAGACACCGAGGGATCACCGATTTAGTATTGGAGGGCAGCGTGGAGGGTAAAAATCGTAGAGGGAGACCAAGACATGAACACACTAAGCAGATTCAGAAGGATGTAGGCTGCAGTAGGTACTGGGAGATGAAGAAGCTTGCACAGGATAGAGTAGCATGGAGAGCTGCATCAAACCAGTCTCAGGACGGAAGACCACAACAACAACAACAGCCTCACAAACTGAGTGAGTGAATAACGCGTTGGTCCAACTCTGGCTCTTATGCAGCAGTTATTCGGATTGACACTGACAAAGTTTTTGGATATCATCCTGAGGGATGTCTAGCAAAATTCTGTCCAATTATCGCGTTAGATCGTTAAAACCCTGCCCACAATGCTCCAAACGGTCTCAATTGGGCAGAGATCTGGTGATCTTGCTGGCGGAGGTAGTGTTTGGCAAGCACGAAGACAAGCAATAGAAACTCTCGCCGTGCGCGTGCGGGAATTATCTTCCTGAAATATAAGCTCAGGATGGCTTGCCCTGAGGGGCAACAAAACGGGGTGTAGAACATAACCAACGTATCGCTGTGCTAAAGGTGCCACGGATAACAACCAAAAGGGCCCTGCTATGATATGTAAAGGTACTGCAAACCACATCACTTCTGGTTGTCGGGCCGTATGGCTGCTCGGGGCGTCTCCAGACTGAGACAATTCTACTCCAGTCGATGATATTCCTGGTCTCGTGTGCCCGATGCCACTACAAACGGGCTTGTTGATGTACAGAGGTCAATGGTAGTCGGCGCAAGGGGCACCGTGAGCTCAGCCCCCTCTCTGTGAGTCGCCTATTAACCACCCTTATGGTCTATGAAGCCCAGTTGCACGTCGGATCGATGGTAAGAATGACACATGCGGGACCCTGAGTGCATCTCCGACGATTGCTCGGCCCTCACGATCTGCCGTCTCTTCTAGGTCGACTGCTTCCTTCTCGACGCCGAGTTGGCTACGATTCAACCATTCCTACCGACATCGTCGAATAGTAACATCGGTCCTATTCAAATGTCGAGCGATTCTACGATTACTCCGACCGGTTGCTTTGAGCCGAACTGCATATTCTCTCTCAAATGCTGACATCTGCACATATTGTTCTTTGAGGTATAGCTACTGTCCAACTGAGTACGTTGTTGTTGTTGTTGTGGTCTTCAGTCCTGAGACTGCAGCTCTCCATGCTACTCTATCCTGTGCAAGCTTCTTCATCTCCCAGTACCTACTGCAACCTACATCCTTTTGAATCTGCTTAGTGTATTCACCTCTTGGTCACCCTCTACGATTTTTACCCTCCACGCTGCCCTCCAATACTAAATTGGTGATCCCTTGATGCCACAGAACATGTCCTACCAACCGATCCTTTCTTCTAGTCAAGTTGTGCCACAAACTTCTCTTCTCCCCAATCCTATTCAATACCTCCTAATCTTCAGCATTCTTCTGTAGCACCACATTCCGAAAGCTTCTATTCTCTTCTTGTCCAAACTATTTATCGTCCACGTTTCACTTCCATACATGGCTACACTCCATACAAATACTTTCAGAAATGACTTTCTGACACTTAAATCTACGTATATTCGATGTTAACAAATTTCTCTTCTTCAGAAACGTTTTCCTTGCCATTGCCAGTCTACATTTTATATCCTCTCTACTTCGACCATCATCAGTTATTTTGCTCCCCAAATAGCAAAACTCCTTTACTACTTTAAGTGTCTCATTTCCTAATCTAATTCCCTCAGCAACACCCGACTTATTCGACTACATTCCATTATCCTGGTTTTGCTTTTGTTGATGTTCATCTTATATCCTCCGTTCAAGACACTATCCATTCCGTTCAACTGCTCTTCCAAGTCCTTTGCTGTCTCTGACAGAATTACAATGTTATCGGCAAACCTCAAAGTTTTTATTACTTCTCCATGGATTTTAATACCTACTCCGAATTTTTCTTTTGTTTCCTTCACTGCGTGCTCAATATCCAGATTGAATAACATTAGGGAAAGGCTACAACCCTGTGTCACTCCCTTCTCAACCACTGCTTCCCTTTCATGTCCCTCGACTCTTATAACTGCCATGTGGTTTCTGTACAAATAGTAAATAGCCTTTCGCTCTCTGTATTTTACCCCTGCCAGCTTCAGAATTTGAAAGAGAGTATTCCAGTTAACATTGTCAAAAGCTTTCTCTAAGTCTACAAATGCTAGAAACGTAGGTTTGCCTTTCCTTAAACTAGCAACTGAGTACACGGAATGAAATTTGCAAATACTATGTCCTCGTATCAACATGTCCCCTGTTTACTATCCTTTCCAGCTGCACACTGAAATTGGGCCTCAGTGTCACCCATTCGTCCATCGCCTGCCAGTGTTTAATTTTTCTCTCAGAGTGTATGTCATATCCCTTTCTTTGTAAGACGTCCATCCACTCGATACAATCTGAAACGAGACTCGTCCGACCAGGTAACATGTTTCCAGACATCTACAGTCGAATGTCGGTGTTGACGGGCCCAGGCGAGGCCTAAAAAATGGTTCAAATGGCTCTAAGCACTATGGGACTTAACATCTGAGGTCATCAGTCCCCTAGACTTAGAACTACTTAACCCTAACTAACCTAAGGACATCACACACATCCTTGCCCGAGGCAGGATTCGAACCTGCGACCGTAGCAGCAGCTTGGTTCCGGACTGAAGCGCCTAGAACCGCTCGGCCACCGCGGCCGACGAAGGAAGCAGCCATTGAGGCGTCTCAGTGTGGGTGCGTATCTGTGCTGGAAAGTCTCCTATTCACAGAGGAGGAGAAGCAGTGCAGACATGAAAAGAAAATAAGGTTTTGAAATGCGGTGCCACAAAGAAAACAGTTTCTAAAGATTATATGAATTGATCGGGTAAATGTTGAAGACTTACAGAATGGATTCAGGGAAAACGATATTTATGGCACAAATTGACCAAAAACAGACAGGTTGGGATAACAGATACACCGGTTACTCAACCAGTAGTTAATTTGGTGGTAATGGATGGAAGCGTGTGGAGGAGGGGGGGGGGGCAATGGCTAAAATTGTGAAGAGAGTAACTGTACTAGTCGAGAGTGTACAGCTCCAAGTGGAAACTCGTTGCAGTAGGTACTGATAGACGTGCAAGCCTGCAGAGGATGGACTAGCGTGGAGAGAGATCTGTATCAAACCAATTTTCGGACTGCAGCAGAAAGTGCTCTGCATTTTCTGGGAGGTAGCCAGCGTAGGTAAAGCAGCTAACTACCTTGTGACATACATGGTTAACAGACACTCTTCCCGTGTGGTTGCTGAAACTCGACGTTGTTTACATACTGTGTGGAAAGCAAGTTTTCTAACGCCTCCGAAGACATCCAAATTTTTATGAAGCGTCAGCTTGGTCAAATCTCAGCTAAACTGCTCTTTGTCGCCCTCTTCATGATATCACCACAATTAAAGTTCGATCTCTGCTCTCCCTTTGAATTTGTCAGTATCCTCGTGTCTCTGTTGTTTCTAGCCTCTCCTTCAAGTGGAGTTTCGTATTCATTGGGAAACTGTATGTCCATCTCCGTTTTTTGCAGTCCAGAAACTTGGGGTGGTGCACTGACTGGAATCGATGTGCTTGCCCGAGAGCCTATTGCATCACGTACGAGTGGAGATAGTAGGCATGTAGGCCAACAGGGTAAGCCGACGTGGTAAGCTACGAAAGTCCAATGTTTATCAGCCTAAGCACAGTTTACTGACGCTCTGGTTACATCCGTCACTCACTGAACACACATCTGCTTCGACTTGTTGGCGTCTTTAGACTGTTGAGATGGTAGCTGTGCTTGATATCACAAGCAACAGAAATTATGATCAAAACCCAGGTAGGCGTTCATACTCTTTTGGATGGCCAGTGGAGGTTTATCCGACAAATAATAGTCCAGTGTGTCGTAGCAAAACAGTTTAGATTTGCACCAAGTATTTCGCAGCTGCAATTAACTAGATATTATTTTCAGTGCTATGTTAATGTGTTCTCTTATTTTTGATCTTCAAATTGTGTTTTTCTGTGTTGTCGTGTGAAATACTGTGACAATAATGGCGTGTGAAAAACGTAATACTAGGCTCCAAAGTAAACTGAGAAATGAAAGCAGTGTGTTAGCGCCACCGAGTAATGAATTAACTGATGTTCAAAGTAGTAATTTGGTAATTGTGCATAGGGAAATGGAGCGGGCGGCAAACAATGGCGTGGACAGTGAAACAATTAGTGAAGAGGGAAGCATTATCGATCGATCGGTCGGCAACAGCTCGCCTCAGGAATTCGAAATGACAGGACACAATTTTGCAAATACTGTAGATTCAGGTTTTGCGTCCTCACCGTTTTCTCAAATGAGTCAAGACACATTTTCCGCTTGTCAAAATGTGAATGTTGCCGGTGCAAATTCACTGCCGAAAAGCACTGAGGAACATGTTTCAGACACCAGTGCATTGTTATTACAATTAATGCAACAAATGGGACAAAAGCTTGAAAAGTTAGACATAATGGAACAAAATCAGAGACAAACACAGCAAAAGTTAGACACAGTGGAACAAAATCTTCAAAAGTTAGACACAATGGAACAACACCAGAGACAAACACAGCAACAGTTAGACGCAATGGGGCAAAATCTTCAAAAGTTAGACACCACACTTGAACAAAAACGTGAAGATTTAACTAGTGAGTTACACAGTAACATTTAGCTGTTTCGTGTTAGAGGCGCCATGTCACGGATTTCGCAGCCCTTCCCGCCGGAGGTTCGAATACTCCCTCGGGCTTGGGTTTGTGTGTTGTTCTTAGAATAAATTAGTTTAAGTAGCGTGTAAATGTAGGGACCGATGACCTCAGCAGTTTGACCCCTTAGGAGTTCACACACATTTGAACAGTTTTTTTTAAATGTCAGATACCTTCTCTCAGTGAAAACGTGGCTACATGCTGACCATTTACATAATTGGATTTTTAAAAAATCTTGATCTACAACAAAATTTATTAAACTCAACCCAACCACATAGCGATACCATCTTCTCAAAAATTCAGCCGTGGAGAAAGGGGTTGTCAAACAGAAATAATCCCCATCTGTTTTCAAAACTTTCATTATCTACACCTTTGATTCACAAGGGACGGGACTAATACGTTTATGCCTGCGTACTTTACTCTTTTGAGCACAAGAATAAACTTAAGTTGTGGATTTATTCATGCTGCTTTTATTATCAATTAGCACCCTGTTCTTCGCAACAGACTTTATAAGACAATAAATGCTCTATAAGGCAGTTGTTAGTATGCCAACTTTTTAAAGAATGGTTCTCTACATAAAGTATGAGCCCAAACGCCAGGTATTATCCTTACAGCACGTTTGTGTGTGATGAATGCTTTGTGAAAACTAATCCGTATCGTTGACTCTTACACAGAAGATAGCACCAACCAGCCTGTTTTTACAGTGCTATTTACTTATTTAAATATCGCCGTTACCGGTTTAGAACCGACAGGTTCATCTTCAGACGACTTGTTCACGTTTTACATTAGCTTTCGCCTTTTGTTTTCCCAACTTCTCTACACCATTTTTTTAGGAGGATTTCCTAGATGTTGAAACAACCACATCAAAATAATCAATTCAGCAAAACACCTGTTAAAACGCCCGATGAGTGAAACTATTTAATGAAGTTCACTCAACATCTGCGGGTAACCTCTTCAGAGACGGAACGCTGCCAGCTCGCCTTGTACCAGTTCAGCCTTTCTGGATGAACCAGTCAACACCCCCCCCCCCCCCCGGGTTCTTTAAAGAATCGAGATCCCACGTAAAAAAACAGCTGCAAGTATGTCGCTACTTTACGAACGAGCTAATGTGTTAAATATCTGACGTTAAGCATATAAGCGAGAAAGAGTTTAGAAAAGATTTGAAATTACGTTTAAAGTTTGCTGGAAGTCGCTTAATGCTCTCGTTATCAAACAGTGTATGACCGCGATGTGATTTTGCAGGTATATTCAGTGGTGCATGTGGATACTGTCTACAAAATGTGATGCGAATTTTGAGTTAGTAGTAAAGAAGCAATAAATTCTAGCGTCGTGCATGATGCAGCGGTTTACTGCTTGAACAGCGCAAATGTACTAAGAGGTAACCACGGTTCCTTTCATTATTTTGTGAGAGGTATCAGCGTGGGAATGTGTTTTAGAGGTATGAAATTATACGCCAAGTTCGTCAGAAGCTGATTAGTGTTCTCATACCCACATAGTGGATGAATATAGGCTGGGTAATCTGCGCGCCACGAGTTAGGTTGCTTCAAAACATACGTATATGCAGTTTCTAACTTGACTTATTGTGTTAAGACTTCAGCATAGGACCAGAGCTCTTACTGATTAGATCATGGCAGTGTTTTAAATTTTTAAATTCGGCCAAAGACTGTGTGAAATATTGGAAATCAAACTTTTATTGCCCCTACAAGCCGTTAAATAGGCAATCTGATACTGGAACTGTGCGAGGTTTAGATGATTGAATGACGTTACAAACTTTCATGGATGGTGGAGCAAGGTAAAAGTATCAATTTGCGGCAAAGGACCCTGGTCTAAAAGCGACCGATTCTAAAGTTAAAAGCGAAAATTGTTCAGTACCTGACAGTAGCATACATGTACCAGTACTGTTGCTACTACGATTGAAAGGTTGGGCAACTTTCAGGGGTGGTAATATGGACTGAAATAAGTAAAAAACGTTTAGTAAACACGGGCTCAAAAATGTGTATCTTAAGAGCTATGAACATCTATTGATCTTATATAGTGTGAAACACATCTCTTGCTACTGCCAGCTCTTTTCTCTTCTACTGAACAAGCGCTCTCTTGAGTTCATTTTAGATCCCATATTTACTGCACTTTTTTTTTTCTTGGTTTGGTACCTACTATAACATCTCAAAGCATAGAAAGCACAGGGCTTACAGTACAAGAGATATGTTTAACAGTATTGAAGATCAAGTGCTCGTAGCTTTTAAGGTGTGAATTAGCCCATGTTTACTATACATTTTTCCTGGTATTGGTCCATACTACCATCTGTGAAAGTTGCCTACCCTAAAATCAAAGCAACAGCAGTACCAGTATTACGGATGATTCAGTTGCTCCTACCGATGCCGTTTTATGCAACCCACAATTCTTTATCTGTCCGTCAAAAATCATGCGCGAGATTTTCATATTCTCTCGCTCGCTATACGCAAATTATCGGTCCTATAGAAAAAATCAACAGGACCTTTTTGTAGAAAATTTAATGCAGCTAAATTTTGTACCGGAATACGTTTTCGCTGGATGTCATGGTTTTCGAGTTACTCAAGAAAAACGTACAAAAGTGACTTTCAGACGCTCCTCCAGCCCCACACTTATCCCTCACCAGTGAGATTTTCTAGTGTGTTGTTCGTAGTACTCCCTCCTACCACAGTACAAAAATTTCCGACTACACGAACTGTCCACGATATTCGACGTTATTCGGTCTCTATTGTTTGGGCTATTATGCCACCAGAATAGTCAGCTATTTCGTTATTATTATTAATTTAAACGTGATCGCGAGGGTAATGAAAGAGAAATGACTTTTACAAATGCTATGCTACAACTGATTACGTTGAAAATTCAGTCCAAACATAACCCTTACAAGCGCCTACTTTACGGTGATTATTAGTCACTTACAACAAGAGGCATTGTAGACATAAAATACGACGATCCCATATCTCTGTTAAACACTTCAGCTATATGAAATGTACGATAGGCAATAATGTCTCTATCGTTAAAACACTCAAGTCCTTGAACTTTGGACACTTTGTCCCCTGGGTACCGTACAATAGCTACGGTCACCCATCCTTTGCCAACTCCATTCTGATCATTATTTTGTAGAGTGAAATTAAGCACTCCTCCACAAAAAACTGAAGGGCCATGCAAAAACACCTGCCCATTAACTTCACGAACATTAATATCAATGTTGTCTACAGCTTTATAAACTGTGTGGCGTGAACACCTGCTCCTCCTATAGTAACGCGGCATCAGAAGGCCTGACGAATACAACGATGCCGTTGTTTATTTTATACTGTTAAAACTCACAAAATTGTTAGGTAAATTTTACAAAAACGTCAGTTTTACAGTCTGTAAATGCTCGAGTAAGCCGGTGGCGTAATAAGGCCAAAAAAGGTAGAATGTGAGACATAATACGTGCAGTCACAAATTTTTGTACAGTGATAGGAAGGTGTGCCACGAACAACGTATTAGAAATCCTAATCGGCAGGGCCTGAGTTTGAGAGTGCGGAAGCGTCTGAAAGTCACTTCTATACGGCTTTCTTGAATAACTCGTAAACTATGCCTCTAGTGGAAACATATCACAGCATTAAACTAATCACATTAAATTTCCTACAAAAAGGACCTATTCATTTTTTTCTGTAGGACTAATAGCGCGTAGCGAGCAACAGAATATAAAAATCTAGCACGTGGTTTCTGAATGCCAGATATAGAAATGCAGGTTGCATAAAATGACATCGGTAGGGGCAGCTGAATCAGCCTGTATGTATTCCGTTGGCAGAAGTTTATCATATAACTTTCGACTCAGTCGTTTACGGAGCAGGATCTCTTACATCAGATTGATACATCACTTACCCTTCTCCATTAGCCCTGAAAGTTTGCAACATCACCACTGAATTACCCCGTAGATAGCGAGCGCCGACGTCTGGAGCAGAAAACAACGAAGAGCACTTTTTTTCCAGCTGCCCCGAGATAGCCAGCAGGGGAGGAAGATAACAAAGGCTCTGGGAAGAGTATGAATCCGCGTTCAGGGTTGTCTCGCGTATTTTTCCGGGGACGGTAGGGCAAGCGGAAGAAGTGCGTCGCGTGCTGCGGAGAAACGCTCCGGGGATCAGGATGACTGATAGAAGCGTGCGGGGGAAGACAGTTACTGCTGCGGTTTGCAGGGCGCGGGCCCCCAGCCTGCCCTAAACTCCAGACAGGCGCCAGTCAAGTGGGGCGTGGGGCGCCACTTCCCGTAATGAGGAGAGGCGGACACACACACGCGCGCACACACACACACACACACACACACACACACGCACACTCACACACTGATCTTCCTGAGCGTCTCCCCCTCGGCATCCTTACTCCTTACCTCTTCGGGACTCTGCTCCCTTCGCGATTACAAATATGGTAAAGCTTGAGGCTGCTGCACTTGTTTATCAGCTCCAGCCATTCCTTCCTGTGCTCCTGATGCCACGCAGACGGCTGTGTTTCGATTGCTTCGATGCCGCCGACGTATAATACTACACACACACTGGAAACGTAGCGACAGAAACAACGAAGATAAGGGGAAACGAAAAACTTCAAAGTTCAAAAAATGGCTCTGAGCACCATGGGACTTAACTTCTGAGGTCACCAGTCCCCTAGAACTTAGAACTACTTAAACCTAACTAACCTAAGGACATCACACACATCCATGCCCGAGGCAGGATTCAAACCTGTGACCGTAGTGGTCGCGCGGTTCCAGACTGCAGCGCCTAGAACCGCTCGGCCACTCCGGCCTGCAACTTCAAAGTGAATCAATAGAGTTCTTCAGATGTTTTGACAATACTCTCATATAAAAATAGTAACACATGGAAATAAGCACAATTATAAAACGGCTCTAAACAAATTATGATCCATATTGTTAAGGTAAATACACTCTGTATAAAAGCATATTACACTCTGTTGAAGACCTGTAACATCATCTCTGTCAACTACATCTAAAACATCTATACATGCCCGCATCTCGTGGTCGTGCGGTAGCGTTCTCGCTTCCCACGCCCGGGTTCCCGGGTTCGATTCCCGGCGGGGTCAGGGATTTTCTCTGCCTCGTGATGGCTGGGTGTTGTGTGCTGTCCTTAGGTTAGTTAGGTTTAAGTAGTTCTAAGTTCTAGGGGACTTATGACCACAGCAGTTGAGTCCCATAGTGCTCAGAGCCATTTGAACCATTTGAACATCTATACAGCTGCTTGTTTACGTAAGTTATTCTTGCTAAATACTGTTCACTGGAAGTTGTGTGTGATGTTTAACATGTGTGAGACTCTGCACCAATGGACCATAAGGAAACTGTAAGTATAACTTCACTAATTACATATAACAATTGATAACAGACTAAAAATTGTGCTGTTTTTACATGTTGCAATAAATTTGTTGTAACGTTCTTTTTTATATATGTGAAATAATTATCCTTACAATTACGCTGACTGAAGTCTGAACTGTGGAATGGATACAGAACTCGAATTGTAGTGTTGCGTGTTGTAATTGCAAGTGGTGTCCATACTCTACGTTATTGTTAGCAAAACTTTACACGAATCGGTTGGGCAATGCAACTCCCAATACCAATAACGAAATACAGTCACTGCAAAATACATTTAGCCCCTTAGCACTGAATCATGTGGCCCTGTTCAAAACTGATAACTCTGTTCCCTCTGCACATAACAAATAAATTAAATTATCTTACCTCTAGAGCAGCAACGGAGTAACGCGATGTATTCTGGTCTCTCGTAAAAAATATGAGTATGCTAACTACAGGCTCAGCAGTGTGCAATGCTGGCAATAATACTTGAAATGCACTCGAAATTCTTTTGGCTGATAAACGAGAACATTTAAGAAAATTCAACTTTAAAAAAAAAAAAATATGACCTGGATTGGGAAGCGGTACTGATTATGGTGAATTACTAACACTCAATTTTTTTTAGCAAAGTTGTATTTCAAGATAAGTTTGGCTCTTCAAAAACATCTGTCAGTTGAAGCTACATTATTCGCAATTGATTCACAATTAATGAGATTTAAACAGCAAGTATTATCAAACTTCATTAATCCAACATAAATGCAAATCATCAAATTACATACAGCTCTGTTAACAAATCTTAAAAGCATCACAAAAATGAAATATCTAACTACTCTTTTTCTCAAAACAGTTTACGTACATTCTGGAGCTACTCAACAATTACAAATTATCAGCCAACTCATCTATACTAACGCACTGGCAAAAACAGAAATCACAATTATTTAACATTTTTACCTTATTTCCAAGAAAACTTCTGCTTCCATGCTCAACAACATTGGCATACCTACATTAATCTAATTCTTGGTGGCTTCACACAGTATACCCCAAAGACTGCCTTCTCCATCGTCTTTCCCTCACAGACTGCTGCCTACAACTGAGCGCCCAGCGCTCTCTTACCCAACAGAGCAGTACAGTATCTTTGGCTCTGAGGTCGCGCACAATCAGCGATCCGCAGTGTCGAGCCTATAAGAGACATTCATCGTTTATAGTGTACTAGTTTCATCTTAATTTATCAATATTACTATCTTCTTCTGGTGCAACATAAAAGTGTGCCCCAGTATACTCCTCTCAAAGTCAACAAAAAGAAGCAGAACCTCGCGCTTCGAAAACATTACATGAAAATGACATAGTACAAAGAGTAAACATATTGGAAAATGGGAATCATTTCCGGAAACGCGTCGTGTACAATATGAATAAAAGAAAATCGTGGCTGGTAACAGAAAAGTTATTTACAAACAAACCCATTACAAAGGAGTGTTAACTCGACTCTTCGATCTCTCTTTAAACATTTTGTACCTTCTTGTACTCTTTAAAAATGTTACTGTAACTAATATTTTATGCTTAAGGCATTTTAATCGGGAGAAAAAATGAAACAGAAATCTCCTGTGTTGTTGTAAGCACGACTTTGCTGCTGAGTCAAGGGAAGCTGCAAGATATTCCAAATACCGAACATTCATTCACATAATGAGAAAGAAAACATATGCAGCATAAGGCATTTCTGTATTAGACCTTTAAATGTTGACCGGGGGATCTTGCGCACCTTTCCCATTTTTATAGTTTTAAATAATGACAGTGTAGTCGCTGGGATAAGAATTGTTGTGGGAGTGAACAAAAAAACATTTTTGGAACTGAACCGAACGACGTGAAATAATAATCACGAATTTATTATGCATCTTTGTATATACATTTCTATATGTCCAATAATGTGTTTTGCATTCGGAATGTTTGCCCCGGCTTGTACGATGGGGAGAGATAAAGGATGCGCATAGCCTGTAACTTTACCTCGACAAAAATATTTAAGTACAATAAGTACGTTAGGCAACAGTAGCAATAGGTAAATTGTAATTCAAGGCGGCAATGACAATTCGGAAAGTACGTTCGTTTAGAAATGTCAGTTTGTACGACGGGCAGGGATAACGGACTAACACAGTGGTCACGGTTATTATCTATGTCAATGTTGTACAGAAATTATCCAGTTAATAAGTACTTTAAAAGAAATAAAATGGTATTTGTAGGAAGATAATACGAAAAAGGAATCTCTTATTCGTGATTAATAAGTGAGCTTGGTGAAATATAGGCATGAAGCTGGGCCTCCATGATGCTGTTTTACCTATGATAATTGAAAGTCTTTCTCGGTATTCTCTATCAGAATTCAGTTAAAAACTATCTAACGATACCTCATTCATCCCTGTACGATTAGCACGTGCTGACAAATAACATATATGATTTTTGATAGTAATACTGTTCTGAATAATAATTGGTAAAGTTATTAATAAATATTTATCCTATGTAAAAATTCGAAAAACTATATTTAAAACATTTTTTGTTCTTAATCTGAAGATCTCCTTCCACATCTAGAATATCTAGTTACTTATTGATATTCGAAAGGGAACTGCTGTTCACAGAAGAAAAAAGTCTGATGACACTGTAATACTTTCATATGGGGCAAAATGCTTGGAAGAACATTTGAACGGTACGGACAGTGTCTTCAAATGTTCGAATGTATGTGAATTATTTCGAAGGGACCAAACTGCTGAGATCATCGGTCCCTAGACTTACACACTACCTAAACTAACTTAAAGTAACTTATGCTAACAACAACACACACACCCATGCCCGAAGGAGGACTCGAACCTCCGGCGGGAGGGGCCGCGCAGACAGTGACATGGCGCCTCTAACCGCGCGGCTGACAGTGTCTTCACAACAGATTGTAAGATGAACGCAAATAACAGCAAGGCGAGGGTAATGGAGTGTAAGTCGAATTAAGTCAGATGATGCTAAGGGAGTTAGATTAGCAAATGACATCTTGAAAGTAGTAGAAAGTAGTAGACGTTGCCAAAAAAATGGAAGATTTGAAATCTAGCCTGGCAAAAACAAGAAGAGAATTTCCGGCAAAAATGAAATATGATGTCATCAGATATAAACTTAAGTCTCTGCACTCTTTTATAGAAACATTCGGTTGGAGTTTCAGGTTGAAATGAAAGTGAGACATGGGCGTTAATGGTACAGATAAGAACAAAATAAAAACTTTTGAAATATGATCTACAGACAAATGAGGAGAACGGATATGAACCGAGGAACTAATGAACAGCTACTATTTGGAGTTAGCGTGAAAATAAAATTGTGATGCAACTTGTCTAAAGTAATGGATCATTTGATAGACACCCTAAGCCATCAAACGGTAATTTGCTAATGAAGTGTGGAAGGTAGAAACTCTAGGAAGAGACCAACGCTTCAATACAATAAGCAGATGACATTGAGGGGGAAGGGAGGCGGGGAATTAAATTGTAGGGAGACATCTAGGCTTGAGTACAGTAAGCAAATTCAAATAGATATATGGTAATAATAATTACGAAGAGCTGGAGAGACATGTACAGAATAGACTAGAGCTGCATTAAAACAGCTTTCAGTAGAATGATAACAAGAACGATATGTATTTATTTACATTTTATAGTGTGTGGAGGTTTCAGTTATTAATTTTTCGTTGCAAAATACCCCAGTTACTTAAACAGTAACAATATAACGATATTATTGACATAAATCTTTCTATTAATTTTCACGCTGGAAATGAATTCTACCAAGAAACAACAGTTACTTGGGCAAGGATGTCTGCTGAATAGTTGGATATAACAAACATCTTTATATCTTTAACATGCATTCCATTCGGACCGAAGTTACCATAGGGTTTGTTTTCCGTCACGACGAGATCTATGGGCCACTGACCGTGTTATGCCGAGCCATGAAGGCTGAAATATTGGGATTCAATGTCCCGTCGTCGATACTGTTACAAGGAGACTTGCCCAGCGAAGATATCGACGTTTTGAAACCATCTACACTTGGTGTAGGTTAAGATACCAGGTAACGCACCCTACAGCCTTTCACCCTTGTGGTTCCTTTTTTATGAGTTGTTGCAGGAAAAGAATTTCGGAATTTTGCTTGACATTCAATACCATTAAAAAGGAAATATCGTACTGACTGGTGAGTTGGTGTAATGGATGTGGTAAGGCTGTGATTTGTAGGAGCTCGCGGATTCGAATCTCATCAGTACTTTAACTTTTTTATTTTTAAATATTTATCGAAATTACTTTGATCATTATTTTTATTCAGTTAATTGGTTTAAATGTAATTTTTTATCAGGTTACCTTCCATTCGGAAAGTGGGTGCACTCAGCGACTGTTATATGGCTTACAAATTACAGAGTGCAGCAATCAGACGTCCTTTTTTAGATTTTATTACGCAAATCCAGATTTCGGCTTGTGGCTAGCCATTCCCAATGCAGTATTTTCTATTCTCGAAGCATGTAAGTCCCTGTTGTTCTGGCGTCAGTCACATTTCTTTGAATACTTATTATAATAGACAGATTTAATTAAATTCACAGTCACAAAAGTTCTCAGTTGGAAAAGTGACGTAAAGAGAAAACGAGAACAAATGAAGTAGTTGATATGATGATTAAAATGACGTGAAAAAAGAGAAAAATAATTTTTTATTTAAACCAATTAATTGAATATAAACAATGATAAAAGTCATTTCGATAAAGATTTAAAAGCAAAAAAATTAATGTAGTTGACGATTTGAACCCACGACCTTCAGCACGTAAAGGCCATACCCTACCTTCGATATAGCACACTTTTTGTATTGTTATTATTCCACAAACACAGTAACAAAAATGACTAGCTTACAATGAAACGTCATAAATAAGGTGATAGCTAATAACAGCCATCTATTACAGCATTCATAAAACGAGAAATGATATTCAGTCTTTAACTGTAGCACATGGAAACAAATTTAACAATGTCCACCACTCGAAAGGCATTTTCACTGTCACCATCAAGTGGTGGCAGTTCAGTATTCACATTTTCTTCTTCTGCAGCCTGAGGTTCCTCCCTATACATTACGCCACACAGCCAGTATACAACATTCTTGTCTTTTAGTTCTATTAAGCGTCACGTTAAATTCCAATTTTTTTATTGTCGATTGCTTGGGAACGAGGGCCCACCAAGGTGAATGGCTGTAGAGTGTGATACCTGCGATTTTAACCTACATCACCATATGGATTATTTAAAAATTCGATCCGACCGCTGGGGCCTCTCCTTGTTAGCACGACCTCGGTGAAGGCAAAGACTTCCAATGACACCGGCCGTGTCCTTTTGACAAGAAAATCCCTGGCTTTCGCCTTAAGCGTCTTAGGCACATCTTGTAGAACCTAAATCCTCATGACAGGACCCGGATTTGAACGGCAGTTCTCTCGAAATCGAGTCCAGTGTCTCACAGCTGTGTCACTTCACTCACTACTAACTTCGGAGCACAGGACTGAGTGGTACTGACACCGGGAAACATCAGCCAGAAGGCGATAGGGCGTATGGGTCGTAACACTGCAGGCAGACGTTAAAGTACGAAACTTAGGATCTACTTGGAATCGTTAGGTGTAATAGGAACTTCGAGAGGACCCCAGTGAAGTGTTATAGGGTCCTTACTGTCTACGACAGTGTCGGCCAAGACGTGCCAAACTGCACGCGACCACCAAGTGCGCGCAGCGTGCGGGTCGGGTTTCGGGCTCCCTCGGCTCTGCTCGGCACTTCTCGGAAGTTCTCGCTACAGCGCGGCATTTCATTTAACATTGCGGTGCGGTATTTTTCAGTCAGCACACCTTTCTTCACTTCGGCAGAACCATGATGTCAGCGCTGTTTGATCTTCGCTATTTGTTCGTGGTGTAAAAGAAGTACGCAGGCCCTGCGACCGTTTGCACAAAAAGAGGCAGTCTAGCGATCTATCGTCACAAGCCTTTAAAAATGAATGGGAATCACGGAAGGGAAGGAAAGGAATTCTCAATAGCTACTGCGCTATTTACAGTCGCTTATCCGACATGTACCACAAATGTGCTATGGAACGACATTACAGCACTATGCAGAAGGAGTTTGAAGATTTAGTTGATGATGAAAGAGCAAGAAACTCTAGCGACCGGCCTATGGGATTCATAAAGATGCACTGTTTGCTAAGTTTCAAACATAGGACTTACACAGCCAACCGACTGCAAATAACTGTTTGGTACATTGACCTAGGTTTCAAAATCTCTAAGGGCGTCTTCAACAGAATGAAATTTTGAGAAACCCTATAAAATAATGCACAGAAAATTAAGTACGACAAAAAAAAAACATTAACCAAGGTGACAACTGTAATGACGTAGCAAAGTTACTTATGTAAAATTACATTGCGAGAAAGGAATGGTCAGAGTTTGGAATAGCTTTGCTCAAGTCAAAACTAAAACTAAACACGTTCCATCCTTTGGCTCGTATGCCTAGGAGCAACACAGACTGATCGGCCCAGTGGCTTGCACTGCTGCCACGAAAACAAAACATGTTCCCCTGCCTGTCGGGGGTCCACAGTGACATGTGCTCATTTGAAAAGTTATAACGGAAATGATTGAAAAAAAATGACAGTCATAAAAACAAAATACAAACGAAGAGAGCTTTATGTAGTTTTGAAAATACACAGTGGTCAAGCACATGAAGTATAACTAAGAACCATTTAGCCCGCCCGGTTAGCCGTGCGGTCTAAAGGCGTCGGTACACAGACCGTGCATCCGAACGTTGGGCGTGCCGAGATTCTGACGTCATAGCGTGGAGTAGCACGTTCAGGAGTCTTTCCGAACGTGCAGAGCAATATCTGGAGTGTCAGATATTCTGAGCGTGCGTATGAGCGTTGACCAATGAGATGGCACAACGGCACCTACGTCAGATGCACGCCGTCTCCCATCAGTACAAAGTCGTGAGGCGCCATATTGGCATTCATTTGAAGCCTATATGTATATATGCCGTTTCTGAGCACCAGCAAATTGAGAATCACTGGAAAACCCGTTGTTAACTGTGTGATTCGGTCCAATAAAATAATGAGAAACATCATTTGTGGCAAAAGAATTATTGTAACTTGCGTATTATGAGAGTAGGGTATTTGAAAGGAGCGACACACTGAAGATCCACCCAAAACGCATTGTTCTCAGTACTATTTCTTATAATTAAATTTCAATTAATAACATATCTACGATTAAGGTTTTTAGCTAGGGTAATATACTATGATTAGACACAAGTATTGTGTTGTTGGTTTAGCGAAATGAGTAGCGTTACTGTGCTGAGTTGTATGGTGGGGGCGGTGGTTCGCGTCTTGACACCTCCAATTTTTTTCCCTAACTTTCGAGTTTTTATTAGGTTCTGATACTTTATTATTAGTTTTAATATAAGTATACACTATAATATTTGATGTTATGTAAATATAGGTTCACCTTTTTTTGAGGGGTGACTGTTCGATTGACCTAATCTACAGGACAGCTTGCGCTACTTGCATAAAGATATTTTGCTCCTTTTTCTTTTACGCTTCGTAATTCACATCTTGCAAAGATTCTGCTACTGGGTGGGAACAGTGATCAAGTAAGACTGACCTTGGGGTTTTAATAAAATGTGGGAATGATGAAATAATGTTTATCTCACGCGGAGAAATATTCCAGATTTGTACCGCACTGTTTGTAGGGGGAATTTTTATAAGCCTGTGTCCTTATTGATTGGACATGGTACTTTCCTTTTCGTGGACGATGGAGAAAATGTGGTTTTAATAGAGCTAACGTGGGAATTTTACGCGCGCCCGTTGAGTAAACAAAGTGATTTACGAATTAGAAACATCCCTCAACTGCCGATGGAATGCGTTGCGATCGCGTATCTCACGCTGGGGCCCACGTACCGTGTGCCAAGTCACATCGTTCCTGAGCGTTCAGCAGCACGCTCAATGTTAACGTTCGACAGCACGGTCCGTGTGCCGACGGTTTAACGCACGGCTTTCCGGACTGGGAAGAAGCGCCTGGTGCCCGGCACGAATCCGCCCGGCGGACTTGGGTCGAGGTCCGGTGAGCCGGCCAGTCTGTGGATGGTTTTTAGGCGGTTTTCCATCTGCCTCGGCAAATGGGGGCTGGTTCCCCTTATTCCGCCTCAGCTGCACTATCTCGGCGATTGCTGCGCAAAGAAGTTCTCCAGGTACGCGTACACCACTATTACTCTACCACGTAAACATAAGGATTACACTAGTCTGGTGTGAGACGTTTCCTGGGGGGGGGGGGGGGGGGGAGAGGGGGGGGGGGGGTGTCCACCGGGTGCCGAACCGCACAATAACCCTGAAAGAGTGGTTCGGTGTGGGACGGCGGAGGAGTGAAGTGGACTGCGGTAGTTGTCGTGGGGTTGCGGACCACTAAGGCTGCGGCGGGGACGCAGCCTCTCCGTCGTCTGTAGGCCCCCGGTTAACATGCAATACAATACAATACAAGAACCATCCATTACGCTTTACAGAAATTACTGTTATGTAAAGGACAGAGTAGTACAAAAAATTATACAGACAGCTGTAATGTTACGGCACAGAATAATACGGGTTCCAAGTTATAAAAATTTTTATCGAGTTCAGCCACCCAGACGTAAGAGAAGTTGGTTACGCCACAACTAGCGGTGGACCAGGAAGCACGGTGATGCAAGACAGATGGGCAGCACAGTCTGCAACTCTGCAGTAGCTGAATGAGAGAGAGCATACGCAGAGAAGGAAAGCGACTAAGCAAAATAGCACGCACGCTCGTTCACGTGGCGGGATGCCGCAGGAAGCAATAGCCACGGCTAGGGAAAACACTCGTCGACCAATTTAACTAGCTGCTAAGGGGGAATTAAAGCAAGGGTAGCAGAATAACGAGATCTTTAAATACTGGAGCCCCAGCCCCAAGTAGAGGAGAACGGTTCAGGTCAATGGGAACGATGGAGTCCGTGTCGACGGCATTCCGTTCCATGACCGTTTTGTTTTAGTAAGTCTTGCCTCAGTTCAACCAGCGCAGTACCAGCCAGCCGTGGAGTGCCACAGAGCTGAACTCCACTGACGAACCTCATGTTGTGCCACACCAACCACTACTGGTGAGAGAGCTGACGAACTACCAGCAGCAGTGCAGTACCACGTGCTGTAGTCTGTGAGTGTGGGACGGAAGACGACGACCAGGGTTCCTGGCGGACCACCGTCCGGTACACTAAGCGCCTCCGGGAAGCGGGGCCTACCAGGCCGGCAGTACTGGGTTCAACGCCTGCCGCCTACACCACACCGCGGATGGGGTGGTCCAGGGAAGAAGAGGCATGGAGTGGGATCGAGTCCACTCCCTCAGTCGGTAGCAGCCATCCATGCTGTCTGTACCAGGCTGGGTTAAGCGTCCGTATCGACGCAAGAGGAGCGACGTCTCGCTAGGACGCAGGCGCATGGACTGATGCAGCGTCCAACACCGAGAGTCTGTCCGAGACCAGGGCAGGAGGCAACTACAACTACATCTACATCCATACTCCGCAAGCCACCTGACGGTGTGTGGCGGAGGGTACCTTTAGTACCTCTATCGAGTTCTCCCTTCTATTACAGTCTCGTATTGTTCGTGGAAAGAAAGATTGTCGATATGCCTCTGTGTGGGCTCTAATCTCTCTGATTTTATCCTCATGGTCTCTTCGCGAAATGTACGTAGGAAGGAGCAGTATACTACTTGACTCCTCGGGGAAGGTATGTTCTCGAAACTTCAACAAAAGCCTGTACCGAGCTACTGAGCCTCTCTCTTGCAGAGTCTTCCACTGGAGTTTATCTATCATCTCCGTAACGCTTTCGCGATTACTATACGATCCCCTAACGAAACGCGCTGCTCTCTGTTGGATCTTCTCTCTTACAAGGGACAGTTATTAGGAAAAAGAGGCAATAATCTAGATAATTTCACTTTTTCTGATCATCTGTTAATTTCCACTCACAAACTGAAAAGCGTTGAAGAAATTTCCATTTTACATAGAGAAAAAAAGGTGTTAGGCTCGACGTACTCGATGAGCTGCAAAATTTCAAGCATATTTCAAAGAACGATGGCCTCATTCTCAATGAACAGTTACAATTACATAATAAAAAATTTGTCAATGATTTTAATCCACTACTGGCGGAATTTTGATTCCTCTATTTTTTACTATATTTTTTTGTCTCTGGTTCCGAAACATAATTTTCTTCGAATCTTATAGATATGTACTACTGTAGTTACCTTCCTTCATGTAGATATTTTTTAGACTGTACAGCTGTCTGTATAAATTTTCTACATTAGTTTGTTCCTTACGTAATAATAATTTATGTAAAGCCTTGTACATAGCTCTCAGTTATGCTCCATCTGCTTGACTACACTGTATTTTCAAAAATACATAAAGCTCTCTTCCCTTGTGTTTTGTTTTTGTAATAAACTGTCTTTTTTCAATTATTTCTGTTATAATGTTTCAAATGGGGACATGTCACTGTCAGCGACCGATAGGCGGTGCAACATGTGTTGTTTTGGTGGCACCAGTGTAAGCTACTGGGCCGATCAGTCTGATGTTCTTCCTAGCTAGGCATACGTGACAAAGGCTGGGACGTGTTTTATTTTATTTTTTGGCTTGAGCGTAGCTGCTCTGAGTTCTGACCATTGCTTTCTCGTTATGTAAAATTACGTAAGAAACTTCTGTACGTCATGGCAATTGTCATTTTGGTTCGTGTTTTTTTGTCATGCTTAATTTTCTATGTATTATTTCATAGGGTTTCTCAAAACTTCATTCTTATGGAGACACCCCTAGAGGTGTCGAGACCTAGGTCAACGTACCAGACAGTTATTTGCAACCGGTTGTCTCTTATGTTCGGAAAATTGTATACGGTTGCTGAGAAACAGCCATCCTTAAAACCGTAAGATTTCTACCTGCCCAGGTATCTAAGGCTGTGTCCAGGTACAAGGACATAAGAAGAAAATTGTTAAACACAGGTATGGCTATTAATTTAAATAAGCATTGCGAAGAAAATGGAATTTGACAAGTTACGTTTAATCCCATTTTAACGTTAGACTGTACATGAAGGATCCAAAAACTTTTCAGTGCCTAGTTCAAAAAGTTATTTGTGATAAAATTAGTGGTTTATACAAGAAAAAGGACAGATTACATGGAGTGGCCTACCTTTAGCATCTTGAGCTCACTAAAATTATTCGCTTACTTTTTAATTTTCAAATTGATGCGTTTTGGGATTTTATTAATGACGGGATGGATAACTATAAGAATTGTATTGCAAAAGGACACTAGAAGAAACTGGTTAATCTTAAGAGCGTATTACCTGTAAAAAAGCCTGTTAGCAGTTTTCAAAGGTCTTAATATAAATTTTTCAACAGAATTCTGAATAAGACTGAAATAGATTTTACACCAGAAGAAACTGCCTTGTTCGAAAAACGGCTAAAATACAATGTCATGCCTAACCTGTCAGACGAAATTGTAGAAAGTATGATTGTAGGTATTAAAATAGGCCTTGGTAGCGCCAAAATGGTCGCTTCGCGACAAACGACGGTAACTCATGATGTAAGTAGTATTTTTGAGAAACACGCAATTAAAAACTCCTGTCAGTATGATTGTGATAAAAAATTGGTTAAAAATAGTAATATCAAGCTGAAAGAAAACAGTGGCCTTATAACGAAGTCTGACAAAGGGAATGCTATAATCGTTGCTACTCAGAACGAATATGTGTCTAAAACATTACACATTTATTTTGAAGAGAATAATGTTCGGAGCTGGATGAGGACCCGACTCCCACGATAAAAAAAGAAATTAGGCTTGCCATTAACTGCGCTATGCTCCCATTTCCCTAAGTTCACTGCCGTTAAAGAAAACGGAAGGTCTGAAGCTTTCTAATTTGAGGCCACTGTGAATCTCACATCCGTTTTCGAAATGTTTTCGAGACCGTTTGCAATTTCAGTTAAAAGGCTCCTCTGCGTGTGCAGATGGAACTGATATAACCGCAGTATAATTCCCTCTTAAAAGGGAAATTCTTTTACGTTTAAAAGTGTTCAGGAGGTGTATGTTGTCTTGCTCAGGGGGAGTTACCACCATATCCATAATGAGGTTGCAAACATGATAAAATTTTTCGATCAACATTTGTGACTGAAAGGCTTTTTTCGATTGTGAATCTGAATAAGTCACGATTATGTGGCAACCTGAGTGGCAAAATCTGTGAAATCGTATGCGTCGGCCCCGTTTGACGGCAGTCTGTACCAGATAAAAATTATGTCCTAAGTGTGCCAAAGTAATTACATAACTGAAAGTTTATTTTGTTTGTGATCTGCGTTATTGAGAAATATGAAATACGAAACGAAGTCGTATGCAGTGCGACTGCATTGCCATTTAAATGCGGCGCTTTCGCAGTTTCGGCCTCTCCTCCCTCGTCACGCTCGAACAAACGTGGTGTGGTTGTGACTGGCTGGGGGGGGGGGGGGGGGTGGAGCTGTGCAGCCAGGCGAGACAGCTATGGCACGTGAGCCAGAGAGCCCTTCTCATGCCGTCCCTGGTCTCGTTTGACGAACATAAATGATTCAGTAGTTAGTGTCGGAAGCTCCATGAGGCTCTTCCTGGAATATGCTGTAGTGATCACGATGTTGACGAATTTAAATAATTCTGCTGCGTGGGTAGCAGACGGCCGGAGCAAGGAGGTCATAAAAAGCAGACAATCACTGGCAAAAAGGTCATTCGTGGCCAAGAGAAGTCTACTAGTATCAAACATACGTCTTAATTTGAGGAAGAAATTTCTGAGAATGTACGTTTGGAGCACAGCATTGTTTGCTAGTGAAGCATGGACAGTGGGAAAACCGAAACAGAAGGGAATAGGAGCATTTGAGCTGTGGTGCTACTGACGAATGTTGAAAAGAGCTAGAGGGAGCTGCAGATGGTAAAAACTGTAAAGGAAGACAGAGACTGCGATACATCCAGCAAATAATTGAGGATATAGATTGCAAGTGTTACTCTGAGATGGGGAGGTTAGCACAGGAGAGGAATTTGTGGCGGGCCGCATCAAACCAGTCAGAAGACTGATGGGTCAAAAAAAGAAAGTGTAGAGTGAGGCAGCGTGAAATGACGTACCCACATGTCATCCAAGCTCAATTCGACTCGATGCTCAGCGGAATAAGAGTCGTTGTTGCTGTCAGAGTTGGCAACTCTGTGTATTAAACGTAGCACCGTGTATACTCCCTAGCCATCTACGTGTATAAATAATCTCCCCATTACACTGTATACCTACAGAAGAGAAAATTTCATTTTTTATCACTTTAGACAAGAAGTATCTCAGGAAATCTGTGGCTATCTTTAGCACAATAACGGTTTGGAAAACAACTTCTCTTCGTTACCAATTCAATCTTTATTTGTAATCGGTTGCAGGTTCGAATCCTGCCTCGGGAATGGATGTGTGTGATGTCCTTAGGTTAGTTAGGTTTAAGTAGTTCTAAGTTCTAGGGGACTGATGACCTTAGATGTTAAGTCCCATAGTGCTCAGAGCCATTTTTTTTATTTGTTATCTCATTAAGCGTTTCGGGATAACGACGTCATCAGATCAGTGCTATGAAACATACAACGTAAGTTATTTAAAGAAACACGTCACAACAACGCGGTGAAGCTGACAAACATACCTGTCAAAATCAATATACTGATGTGTTGAAGCCGGCCGCTGTGACCGAGCGGTTCTAGGCGCTTCAGTCTGGAACCGCGCGGCCGCTACGGTCGCAGGTTCGAATCCTGCCTTGGGCATGGATGTGTGTGATGTCCTTAGGTTAGTTAGGTTTAACTAGTTAATGTGTTGAAGAGGGGCATTCTCAACGCTATACGAGGTCTCAGAGGCCACACCTCATGTTTGACTTAAATTTATCCGTGCTATATGAAACATTCTGAGGACTACAACTGCGTAGTAAATTTATGAAATAATTTCAACTGCTTCAGTGATTTTTTACTAATATTTAATTAGCATGACACAGTTCGCGTTCGCATGACACAGATGTTGCTGGGAATTTGTAATTGCAATTACTGACAATTTATAGAGTGCATTTGTAATGAGCGATCTGGATGATGCAAGCATTACCTGCTGCTGGGTCAAATTCCCAGTGGTCCCTTGTAATCGTAATGAGTGTCTCTACTCTGTTCCCTTCCATATTTTTAAATTTTGTATTTATTGAGCTAATTGTAACTTTGATGTGGCACACAGTATCGTTATTTAACGTTCTGACTGAAATTTATGTACCGTACTCTATTTGTGTCACCTCCTGTGCTCGCAATCTAGGAAGTTGGAATTTTAGAGCTCCGGTCTTGTTACAACTTCGTCATATAAGAGTTTGCCTATTGTGGTAGGCATACTGTCACTAACGCCACCCACAGACAGAGTGGTTCACTTTGTGGCATGTCGAACTGCTTATGTCAGTTTGGGCACTGATGGCTTTTCAAAATGAAGTAGGGGTCACTAGGATACTAATGAGGTAGAGGTTGCTAGGGTGCTTTGTACTGATTGTGACAGGTGTGTTATGAGATTCACTGCGTTGTTGTGATTTGTATCAACGGCCGTAGCGAAGCGGGTACATTGGTCCCGGTCAGATCACCGCAGTTAAGCGCCGTGTGGTGTGGCTAGTACTTGTCTGGGTGATGGTCAGGGTATGCCGACGCTCTGTTGACAATTTTATTTGCCTTTACAGTAGCGGGGATAGGATACTTTTTACTTTTTTTGTGGTAGTGGGGGTACAGCGACACCGTTGGATCTCGGTCTTACTGTCTTGGTGTAAGGGTAAAATTGGTTCTATTGGAATGACATCATTCCAATGACATCATTGGAGCGCACGTTGAAGGTATGGCGGTGAGAGTTGAGGTCCTGTATCACCTTCCGACTGTAGAAGTTCAAGGTAGCGGACAATATGGAACACAAAAAAATGGCTCTGAGCACTATGGGACTTAACATCTGAGGTCATCAGTCCCCTAGAACTTAGAAGTACTTAAACCTAACTAACCGAAGGACATCACACACATCCATGCCCGAGGCAGGATTCGAACCTGCGACCGTAGTGGTCGCGCGGTTCCAGATTGAAGCGCCTAGAACCGCTCGGCCACACCGGCCGGCGGGAACACAAATACATGGATACCGATATGGGTGGTCGTTTCATAGACTTCACATATCGAGGGGTCATATCAAGACTGATGCTTTATTAGTGACCGTAACATGGCTATCGTTAACCAAGGTCCGAATCTGATTCCTCGAGTATGGCAAGAGGAACAGTGTTGCGGTGCTAGATCAAATGGTTCAAATGGCTTTAAGCACTATGGGACTTAACATCTGAGGTCATCAGTCCCCTAGACTTAGAACTACTTAAACCTAAGTAACCTAAGGACATCACACACATCCATGCCCGAGGCAGGATTCGAACCTGCGACCGTAGCAGCCGCGTGGATCCGGACTGAAGGGCCTACAACCGCTGTCCAAGTGCTGGGGAGCTGTGGTGCCAATGTGGTGTAACAAGTGGCCGCGTCGCGCAGGGCATCCACTTTGTCATAGAGACGTGACCATGTGTGTTTCCTCGTGGAGGGTAACTATCCTCGTGGCGGGAAGAGCATGCAGGCTCCACCGAAGCACCTTATTCTGCTGGCGGTGGACGGTGTGCGTCCGGGAGGCATTAATCGTGGCCCAATCGGAGGGGCGTACTTTCGCAAAGGAGAAGCGACTGCGGGCACAAAGTGTAGCGAAAAAGTTTCCAGTTAGGCGGCTGAACCTGCCCTCCGGAATCTCCCAACAATTCAAGCTCTACGACTTTGCTTTTTATGGTTCTGTACATCAATCGATAAAAAGGGAAACCTTGTACCATCAATCACTTTGTTATCCGTTTGTCTGTCTGTTCGACTGTCAAAAACCCTTTTCTTCAGGAACGGGTACACGTATCAAGTTGAATTTTATGTCACTTACTATGGTCTAAGGTCTCTTGGCAATGTAATGAAAGTGCAGTAAGCTTCTGCACTGGCTTAGAAGCTTACATTCATTAAAGTGAGTGCAGTCAAAAGATACGGCCATTCATGACACATATTTTAATACTCGCAAACTTACTCATCAAAACCTATAGGGTATTCTCCTTTGGCCTAGAATCACGAATTTTTTTCAAGGAGATAAGTTTTACACTACAAGCAAAGAGAAGATCCAAAAATTCTTAATTTTGTAATTATCTCACATAATAAATATTTACGTGCGTCTGTGCAGACCCCTATTTCTCAAGAACATTTAGACGTATCATGCTGAAATTTATGTCACATATTAAGGTATATGGTCCCGTGTAAAAAAGTTAAGCTTGTAAGCCAATGCAACCAAAAGATACGGCCATTTATGTCATATGATTCGATACTCGCTAGCACAGTCATTAAAACCCTTATGGTAGTTCCCGTTGACCTACGATCATGAAATTTGGGAAGAAGCAATGTTGAATAGTACAAGTAGAAGGAAAAATTTCCAGAATGTTTTACTTTGTAATTATATTGTCATCCGACCTCAAACTTAAAATTAAAACCTCTAAAGCTTTGGAATTCAGTATGGGTAACAGGCAAAAATCTTTGATTCTGATTCCTGGGATGGGTGAACTGTCTATAAACATAACTGAGTTTGTTCAGAACCCACAGGGAGTGAGTCCTACCCGCACCTCACCAATTTTTTGTAACGTGTGTCTTTAAATGTCCTGTCTGATATTGCATGTTTCGCACCACAGATCTGATGACTGGATTATCAAGAAACACGGAATGAGATGATTAAAAATTATATTCGTGACCGAGACATGTGTATTAGCATTCAGTGGAAATTTCATTTTTTCCTTTCCTTACTGTTACACCAATTTTAATGACGAGTGGGTATACAGAAAATAATCGGAGGCGTTGTGTGTAAGTGCTGCTTTGAGATGAAGAAGTTGGCACAGGAGAGGAATTTGGAGCGGGTCGCATCGTATTAGTCCCGGAAAAGGGAAGAAAAAAGCATTGCAAGAAAAAGAAAACGCGTATCGTTTACACGCACAGCGTGACGTAACGCAGACCGCGTTCCGTGGGGCGTTGCCGGAGAGTTTAGGGGAATCTCTGCGCTGAGCTGTGCGTCTCCGCTACACGCCTGGGCTGCTTCAGTCGACGCTGCCGTCGCCTCTGCTACGGTGTCGGCCGACAGAACAGGGACAAAGGCAGCTGCAGAGCTAAACTGAGCTTCGCCTGGCCGCGCTGCCCAAGCAGTAGTAGCAGCAGCAGCAGCTGGTGTGGTGTGGAGTGTATATTTAGGCAGGGGTTCCGTGGCCTTCACCTCGGTCGCTCTCGCCGCAGCAGCGCGGCTCAGCCAAGGCCAAGGTCAGCAGCAGGCAGGAGGAGGGAAGGAGGGAGAGGGGAGAGAGAGAGAGACGGCAGGCACAAAACTCACGGCCAGGGACGGCACCGCTGCTATATACAGCGCCAGCCACCGGACACACACAGCTCTCTGCCCCTCCGGCTGCTCGGTCGGAGGCGCTTTGGGTGAAGGGGGGTAGGGGAGGGCATACCCTTATCAACTTGCACAGTAGCAAGGACCTTGTTTTGAATTTTTCGTACATTTTCTTTGGCTATCGTCCCCTTTCGTTCCGTTCAAACTAAAAGTGAGCTGTTTGGAATTTGAAAGAAGAGAAGGGGAAAGGTGCCCCTAAGCCGTCAAAACATGATAATTTAGAAAAATAGAAATCTATCATCTTTGCAAAAATTTGTTCTTCATGGCAAATTAGTTCATTGCCTGTTGTACGGACGTTGTCTACTTCAGTCACCTTAACTGAATGCGTTGTCATTTCACCAAACAGTAAAGGAAATCAAAGAAAAATTTGTAGAAAGAATTAAAGTTCAGGAGCAGAAGAAGGAAAAATCTTTGATGTCTGCCGATCACATTCTAATTCTGTCAGAGAGAGCAAGGGACGTGGAAGAGCAGTTGAATGGAATGGACAGTGCCTTGAAAGGAGGATATAAGATGAATATCAACAAAAACAAAGCAAGGGTAATGGAATGTAAAATTAAATCAGGCGATGCCGATGGAACTGGATTAGGAAACAAGACACTAAAAGTAGCAGATGAGTTCTGTTATTTGGGTAGTAAAATAACTGATGATGGTCGAAATAGAGACGATATAAAATGTACACTGGCAATGGTAAGAAAAGCGTTTCTGAAGAAGAGAAACTTGTTAACATCGAATTTAGGTCTTGGGAAGTCTTTTTCTGGAAGTATTTCTGTGGAGTGTATCCTTGTATGGAAGTGAAATGTGGACGACAAACAGTTCAGACAAGAAGAGAATAGAAGCTTTTGAAATGTAGTGCTACAGAAGAATGCTCGAGATTAGATGGGTAGATTATGTAACTAACGAGGAGATTCTGAATCGAAGTGGGGACAAAAGACATCTGTGGCGCAACTTGACTAAAAGAAGGGTCGGTTGATGGAACATCAAAGGATCACCATTTTACTACTGGAGGGAAATGTGGGGTAGGGGGTAAAAATTGTAGAGGAGGTAAAGGGATGAATACAGTAAGCAGACTCAAAAGTAGATTGCAATAGTCACGCGGAGATGAGGAGGCTTGCACAGGATAGAGTAGTACGGAGAGCTGCATCAAACTAGTTTTCGGACTCAAGACCACGACGACAACAACAACAACAACAACAATATTGGGCTCGTGGCATGACGGTTCAGTGGCTCCAAGCAGCTCCTTCTTACAGTGCTAATCACACCAGCGCACTCGTTTTACATTTCCGAGAAGAGTCACCGGCTGTAACAAGTGCAATGTCTTCGTCTGCAGTTCGTTTAAGGGAGGGAATTTTTTTTTCTATTGTACAATTTGCAGTATATAACTGCAGCAAACACCATCTGTTATACAAAATTTTACGGTTTTATTTTACAACTCATCATCATCATCATCATTTAAGACTGATTATGCCTTTCAGCGTTCAGTCTGGAGCATAGTCCCCTTTAGAAAATTCCTCCATGATCCCCTATTCCGTGCTAACATTGGTGCCTCTTCTGATGTTAAGCCTATTACTTCAAAATCATTCTTAACCGAATCCAGGTACCTTCTCCTTGGTCTGCCCCGACTCCTCCTACCCTCTACTGCTGAACCCATGAGTCTCTTGGGTAACCTTGCTTCTCCCATGCGTGTAACATGACCCCACCATCTAAGCCTGCTCGCCCTAACTGCTACATCTATAGAGTTCACTCCCAGTTTTTCTTTGATTTCCTCATTGTGGACACCCTCCTGCCATTGTTCCCATCTACTAGTACCTGCAATCATCCTAGCTACTTTCATATCCGTAACCTCAACCTTATTGATAAGGTAACCTGAATCCACCCAGCTTTCGCTCCCATACAACAAAGTTGGTCGAAAGATTGAACGGTGCACAGATAACTTAGTCTTGGTACTGACTTCCTTCTTGCAGAAGAGAGTAGATCGTAGCTGAGCACTCACTGCATTAGCTTTGCTACACCTCGCTTCCAGTTCTTTCACTATGTTGCCATCCTGTGAGAATATGCATCCTAAGTACTTGAAACTGTCCACCTGTTCTAACTTTGTTCCTCTTATTTGGCACTCAATCCGTTTATATCTCTTTCCCACTGACATTACTTTCGTTTTGGAGATGCTAATCTTCATACCATAGTCCTTACATTTCTGATCTAGCTCTGAAATATTACTTTGCAAACTTTCAATCGAATCTGCCATCACAACTAAGTCATCGGCATATGCAAGACTGCTTATTTTGTGTTCACACATCTTAATCTCACCCAGCCGGTCTATTGTTTTCAACATATGATCCATATATAATATGAACAACAGTGGTGACAGGTTGCAGCCTTGTCTTACCCCTGAAACTACTCTGAACCATGAACTCAATTTACCGTCAACTCTAACTGCTGCCTGACTATCCATGTAAAGACTTTTAATTGCTTGCAAAAGTTTGCCTCCTATTCCATAATCTAGTAGAACAGACAATAACTTCCTCCTAGGAACCCGGTCATATGCCTTTTCTAGATCTATAAAGCATAGATACAATTCCCTGTTCCATTCATAACACTTCTCCATTATTTGCCGTAAGCTAAAGATCTGGTCCTGACAACCTCTAAGAGGCCTAAACCCACACTGATTTTCATTCAATTGGTCCTCAACTAATACTCGCACTTTCCTTTCAACAATTCCTGAGAAGATTTTACCCACAACGCTGATTAAAGAGATACTTCTGTAGTTGTTACAATCTGTTCTGTTTCCATTTTTAAAGATTGGTGTGATTACTGCTTTTGTCCAGTCTGATGGAACCTGTCCCGACTCCCAGGCCATTTCAGTTATCCTGTGTAGCCATTTAAGACCTGACATTCCACTGTATTTGATGAGTTCCTACTTAATTTCATCCACCCCAGCTGCTTTATTGCACTGCAATCTATTGACCATTTTCACCACTTCCTCAAATGTGATCCTATTTCCATCCTCATTCCTGTCCCATTGTACATCGAAATCTGAAACATTACTGATCGTATTTTCACCTACATTGAGCAACTCTTCAAAATATTCCCTCCATCTGCCCAAGGATTCCACAGGATTCACAAGCAGTTTTCCTGACCTGTCCAAAATACTTGTCATTTCCTTCTTACCTCCCTTTCGAAGACTGCTAATTACACTCCAGAATGGTTTTCCAGCAGCTTGACCCAAAGTCTCCAACCTGTTTCCAAAGTCTTCCCAAGATTTCTTCTTGGATGCTGCAATTATCTGTTTGGCTTTGTTTCTTTCTTCAACGTAACTTTCTCTGTCTACCTGAGTTCTAGTATGTAGCCATTTTTGATACGCCTTCTTTTTCCTTTTACAGGCTGCCTTGACTGTGTCATTCCACCAAGCTGTTTGCTTCATCCTACCTTTACGCACTACCGTTCCAAGACATTCTTTAGCCACTTCTAGTACTGTGTCCCTGTACCTTGTCCATTCCTTTTCCAATGACTGTAATTGACTACATTCAACTAACTGGTACCTTTCTGAGATCATTGTTATGTACTTGTGCCTGATTTCCTTATCCTGAAGTTTCTCCACTCTTATCCTCCTACATATGGACCTGACCTCTTGCACTTTCGGCCTCACAATACCAATTTCGCTGCAGATTAAATAATGATCAGTGTCATCAAAGAATCCCCTGAATACACGTGTGTCCCTCACAGCCTTCCTGAATTCCTGATCTGTTATTATATAGGGTGTTACAAAAAGTTACGTCCAAACTTTCAGAAAACATTCCTCACACCCAAAGAAAGAAAAAATGTTATGTGGACATGTGTCCGGAAACGCTTACTTTCCATGTTAGAGCTCATGTTATTACTTCTCTTCAAATCACATTAATCATGGAATGGAAACACACAGCAACAGAGCATACCAGCGTGACTTCAAACACTTTGTTACAGGAAATGTTCAAAATGTCCTCCGTTAGCGAGGATACATGCATCCACCCTCCGTCGCATGGAATCCCTGATGCGCTGATGCAGCCCTGGAGAATGGCGTATTGTATCACAGCCGTTCACAATACGAGCACGAAGAGCCTCTACATTTGGTACCGGGGTTGCGTAGACAAGAGCTTTCAAATGCCCCCATAAACGAAAGTCAAGAGGGTTGAGGTCAGGAGAGCGTGGAGGCCATGGAATTGGTCCGCCTCTACCAATCCATCGGTCACCGAATCTGTTGTTGAGAAGCGTACGAACACTTCGACTGAAATGTGCAGGAGCTCCATCGTGCATGAACCACATGTTGTGTCGTACTTGTAAAGGCGCATGTTCTAGCGTCACAGGTAGAGTATCCCGTATGAAATCATGATAACGTGCTCCATTGAGCGTAGGTGGAAGAACATGGGGCCCAATCAAGACATCACCAACAATGCCTGCCCAAACGTTCACAGAAAATCTGTGTTGATGACGTGATTGCACAATTGCGTGCGGATTCTCGTCAGCCCACACATGTTGATTGTGAAAATTTACAATTTGATCACGTTGGAATGAAGCCTCATCCGTAACTAAAATGAGCTCTAACATGGAAATTAAGCGTTTCTGGACACATGTCCACATAACATCTTTTCTTTATTTGTGTGTGAGGAATGTTTCCTGAAAGTTTGGCCGTACCTTTTTGTAACACCCTGTATAGTCAATGACAGATCTGGTTCCCCTGCCTTCCCAAGTATACCGGTGAATGTTCTTATGTTTAAAAAAGGAGTTTGTGATTACTAAGCCCATACTGGCACAGAAATCCGAGAGTTGTTTCCCGTTCCTGTTGGCCTCCATATCCTCTCCAAATTTACCCATAACCTTTTCATACCCTTCTGTTCGATTTCCAATCCTGGCATTAACATCACCCATGAGCAGAACACTGTCCTTGTCCTTTACTCTAACAACTACATCACTGAGTGCATCATAAAAACTATCCATCTTATCTTGATCTGTCCCTTCACAATGCGAATATACTGACACAATCCTAATTTTATTGCTAGATACTGTCAAATCTATCCACATCAGTCGTTCGTTTACATACCTTATTGCAACTACGCTGGGTTCCACTTCTTTCCTGATGTAAAGCCCTACACCCCATTGTGCTGTTCCTGCTTTGACTCCTGACAGGTAGACCTTGTATTCTCCCGCTTCAGCCGGCCGAAGTGGCCGTGCGGTTAAGGGCGCTGCAGCCTGGAACCGCAAGACCGCTACGGTCGCAGGTTCGAATCCTGCCTCGGGCATGGATGTTTGTGATGTCCTTAGGTTAGTTAGGTTTAACTAGTTCTAAGTTCTAGGGGACTAATGACCTCAGCAGTTGAGTCCCATAGTGCTCAGAGCCATTTGAACCATTTTTTCTCCCGCTTCCTCTTCTTTCTCACCCCTTACCCGAACGCCACTAACAGCTAAAACATCCAGCCCCATCTTACTTGCAGCCTCTGCCAGCTCTACCTTCTTCCCAGAGTAGCCCCCATTGATATTAATAGCTTCCCATCTCATTACCATTTGTTTGCCGAGTCGTATCTTAGGAGTCCCTGGTTTGTCAGTCAGAGGTGGGACTCCGTCACCTCCAAAGGTCCGAGGCATTTTGCTCTGATTGTTGCCAGCATCGTATTTAAAGTACCAGGGAAGCTGGTTGCTAGCCTTACTTGCCCCGAGTCCCATTGGGTTCTACCCCTAACGGCTGAGGGACTAACCGGTGGATTTGGTAGTCTTTGCCGTATGAGCACAAAGGTGACCACAACTCAGAATATGTCCGAGATGCCCAGCCTTATTCCAAAGTAACTGGTATCCCGACTGTCGTGACCACTTACTTGGCCACTCATACGTTGCCCGTGGTTCATGAACTAGGACATGACTACAGGAACCCACACCATGAACCACTATTTTACAATTAGCAATATTTAATTTAATTGTTCTATAAACTGTCACTCTAACTGTGCGAGAAGTGACAGTTTGTTGGGAAGAAGAACGAATTGTGACACAGGAGCCGAGAAACGACGTAGCAAAATTGCAACCTTTGCATAAAAAAGGGATGCGACTTCTAATCAATTTGGGTGCCTGCTGAATAGGTATCGCTCCATTTCGACTGTATTCGTGATTTCCCTTCAGAGAGGTCACAGTTCGTAGTAACTGCGGTAAGACATCGAGTAAAACAGAAGTGACATCTGGCGTTCTCCAGTGAAGTGTTACAGCCTGTCTGCTGTTATTAATGTATATAAAAGATTTAGGCTACAGTCTGAGCAGCTATCTTAGATTGGTTGCAGATGATGCTGACGTTTACCTCTAGTAAAATAATCAGAGAGTCAAATGATCAAAAGCAGCTGCAAAATGATTTAGAGAAGATAGCTGTTTGGTGCGAAAACTGGCATTTGATACCCTAAATAATGAAAAGCGTGAGGTCATCGACATGAGTACTGAAATCAGTCCGCTAAATTTCGGTGACACGATAAATCACACGAATATAAAAGCTGTCAACTCAATTAAAATGCTGGGAATTACAATTACATACAACTTAAACTGGGACAATGGCAGAGATAACGTCGTGATGAAGGCCAAGCGAAGTCTGCGTTTTATTAGCAGAACACTCATAAGATGAAACAAATCCACTATAGAGACTGCCTGCCCGTCCTCTACTATATTATGTATTGCTGCGCGGTGTGGGATGCTTACGTGATAGGATTGACGTAGGTCATTTCGAAGGATAGCTTGTTCTGTATAATCGCGAAATTGGGGGAGAGTGTGTCCAGGATATGATACGCAAACGCGAAATTTCAATCACCCACCCCCTCCTCCGGGGGGGGGGGGGGGAAATATTTTGCTGGCGGCCATCTACATAGGGAGAAAAGATCTAGTAATAAAACAGGAATCAGAATCGCACGGAAAGATTTAGATGTTCGTTTTTACCAAGCACTTTTCGAGAGTGCTGCGGCAGACAAATAGTCTGAAGATGGTTCGATAAATTCTCTGCCAGGCACTTAAGTGTGAATTGCAGTGTGATCATGTAGATATGTACCTTGAAAATGAGCGTTTGGCGTCATTGGCCGGGAGGCCCCTCGCGGGGCAGGTCCGGCCGCCATATCGCAGGTCTTATTACATTCGGCGCCACATTGGGCGACCTGCACGCCGGATGGGGATGAAATGATGATGAACACAACACAACACCCAGTCCCTGAGCGGAGAAAATCTCCGACCCAGCCGGGAATCGAACCCGGGCCCAGAGGACGGCAATCCGTCACGCTGACCACTCAGCTACTGGGGCGGACATATGTACCTTAAAAGAGTTCAAGTAGGAGTCGATCAAATCCCAGAAATTGTCAAAGTTGAATTAATTTATTTGTAAAGTAACAAGACTTTTTTCTAGCGTCTTGTCACAGTCCGTGCGGCTCCCCCCTCCCCCCTTCCCCCTGCCCTCAGGAGGTTCGAGTCCTCCATCGGGCATGGGCGTGTGTGTCTTCCTTAGTGTAAATTAGTTTAAGTTATATTAAGTAGTGTGTAAGCTTAGGGACCGATGACCTCAGCAGTTTGGTCCCCTAAGACTTTACCACAAATTTCCAATTTTCCAATTTTGTAGCACTTGTGACTTGTGGGCAGTGGCATTAAAATTAACATTTCGTCAATAATCTAGAGATAGTTAATGAATATGTCTTCAATGACACACGTCTAGTTAAGTAACCTGAAAGCTGCATATGTTCTGGAGTAAAGTACATTAACTGAAGGAAAATGAAAACGAGAAACAGTGGCAGTACGTACTTCAGACTGTTACAGCATACTGCTATTAGTTTTCAATCCCTATAAAGTGACTTTATCGAACAAGATGATTTTTAACAGGTAGTGTGATTTTATAATCACATTTATGTCACAAAACTTGTACGTTTGAGTGTTCTAGATTCTATTGTTAATGTTAATACTGTGATATTAACAATTAAACCGAAAGTAATAAATGTAAATATAAAGTAAATACATAAAACTGAAACCAGTCACTTTTTGGAATAGTTATATATTATTCCATGAACCGGTTTTCGAACCTTTTGAGGTTCATCTTCAGATAGTTTTCTGGAAGTTATATCACTATTTCTAGCATAATGCTGATTGCCGGCTTGCGAAGTAATGAAGTTACTGGTTTGTCAGATACTTATGTATTGAGTACACGACATGAATAATAAATGAACTTTTCAAGCGATTTTTCTTTGACAAATGTCAGGGGCCAGGAACACGCTTCCCACTATTCCTATGGAACCCAAATCACACATAACTTGCTTGCTCTCTCCTTTTTTTGCACTGGAACCGATCTAGAGGGTAGCAGTTTTAAGTGAGCAGTTACACTAGGCATTGCGTTAACGGAGGCATTTAAGCAATCACTGTTCCTGCGCCTTTATACGAATGGAATGAGAAGGAACGGCAATAAATAGAACAGGGTGTCCATAATGTTAACCGTGATAACAAAACAATGTAACTCTTTATTGGATATAGTAAATGAAACATGCATTATAGGACAAACATTATACCACATATGCCTCTACTCATTAAGTTTTGAACCTTACGTAAACGTTTAATACAGATAATACACATCAACGTTTAAATCATTTCAACATGTGCACCCTGGTAACACGCAAAACATCAGGCTGGTATTCAGTCTCTTGACACACATTGTGCAACATGCCTGGTGTGACTGCGCCAATGGCATCTCTGATGGGTTGTTGCAATGTCACAATATCACGAAATGCTGTTTTGTACACAATATCTTCCACATTCCCCAACGAAAGAACTCTAGTGGAGTAATGTCAGGTGAGCTCGGAGGCCATGGAATTGGGCCTGGGCCTCTCTGTCAATTCACCTGTCGGAGAAGTTATAATTAAGCCGATTCTAGAGCCCAATGAGGGGCAGTGCCATCCTGGTAAAAGATGATAGTGTTTTGCTTATCCTGTAGCAGGGGAACGGTATAATTCACCAAAACGTCTAGCTAAAGGTGTCCCCTCACACTGATTTCAAGGAAGGAAAGTGAGACGATCACTCGTTCACACATTAACCCACACCAGACATTACTTTTGGCCTGTCCCGAATGTGTTCTCCTATGACATGACGTTTTTATGATTCCCAGATCCAGAGAGTATGGCGGTTAACTGAGCCACAAACATGAAATGTAGCCTCACCAGCACTCACATTGTCCTCATTCAAACTGTTCAGCATGTCCATTGGAGATTGTTCACGTTTCGGGCAGCCATGTGATTGTAATGCCTAAACAATTTGGACCTCGTACAAATAAAATTTAAGACGTTTCCGTACCACTTGATGCATTGTACTCGTTGGCGCCTGAAGCTCCCGTGAAGCTTGTCTAATAGATTTCTTTGCCGACCTCGTGAATGCGGTTTGAACTGCCTGTACAGTCTCCTCCGAAAAAGAAAGATAGTCTGCCGCAGTTTTTCCGTTTCTGAAGCGACCCGTTGCTAAAAAAGTTTCCATCCATGTTCTGATTAACTCTGACGTCAGCTGCCTTCTTTCCATAATGGGACACAAACATTTGCCGCGCAGTAATCGGTGGTTTGGTTTCTGCTAGCCACACAACACACTGGAGACGCAGCTGTACAGGAACTGCGTGGGTTCCCTAGTAGATCTGCAACAAAAAATAAGCATTACCTCGTAAATATAATTAATATTTAATCTTGAAATCAGGGCAAACATTTATGGACTCCCTGTACTTCGCACGCTTGCCAAGCGCAGTATACCGATTTGCAGACCACATATGATGACGTAGAGCAAATGGTTGAGTTGTGGCGAGCTACTGAACGTCCATGACCGCTGCTACGTCTCTACCGGCATCTGGAAGCGATACTACAGAGAGTATGCACATACAAAAATGTCTCCAACAAAATTTCGTCCCGTGCGTATTTCCGGTAGAAAACAGACGTCAAAGAAAGTAAATTTGACAAGTCTGTATTCATATGTGCGACGAGTATCAGCAATATTTTTAGCTGCGCTATCCAGTTAGTACTGTAAAAACACAAAAGAGGTTACTATAGGAATGATTAGCAACTTTACGCGTGGTTCCTGTAGGCGTACGTATTACACCATATCGTTGCACAGTTTACAATTACTGTATACACTGACGAGCCAAAACATAATGACCATCTGCTTAATAGCTTGTTGGCTATCTTTGTAACGCAACACATCTGCGTATCGTCGATTCTGCAGTACGTTGGTAAATTTGTGGAACTATGTGGCATCAGGTGTTTACGCGCCAGTCATATAATTTCCGTAAATAACCGGCCGCTGATTTGTGTACACGGTGATGGCGCTCGATAGCGACCCAGGTGGGAACCATCGAATTCACATTCGGTGGCCAAGACACTAATGCGATTTTCCTACCATCCTCCTCGAGCCACTGCAGCACGATTCTGGCTTTTGAGACACGGACAGTTAAACTGCTGAGAGACGACAATTATGCTGCTGGAAGATGACATCGCCATCAAGGAACATTACTACCACAGGTCCCATGCAAGCGCAGGAGAATGTCTCCCACAGCATAACACTGCTCCCACCAACCTGTGTCCGTGGTCCGGTGCACATTTCGAGCAGCTGTTCAACTCGAAGACGGCGTTTGTAGATACGACCGTCGACCTGGTGTAGCAAACAATTGATTCATCCGACGTGTCGACAGTGATACGCAGCCCAGTCTCGATGATTCCTAGCCCACTACAATCGTAATTGACATTGTCGTCATGTCAACATGTGGACACCCAGGGTCCTCCATCACACGTCCTCCTACTTCAGTACAAATGTCGACAGTTATGCGCCATTTGTGGCTACACAGGGGAACGAATCACAGCCGTACTCTCTCTAACGACTGACTCTCTTACGTCGTATTTAGCTGCGACAAATTTTATTTTGCATGGACCCCCATAATGTCCACGACGTCATATTAATGACGGGAAGGAAGAACCTGAAATATGGTGAACCGAAGCGATATGTTCCGCTTTACCATCCATCAGTCATGCAACAACTGCTTCTCTATGGCTCCCGGATTTCGTAATGCGAAGGTCACGTGACACGAGCGTCGGGTGCGCGGAGGTGGTCGCAGTTGACTGCGCTCCGTGTGCCGGGAGGCGAGCAAGAAGAAGAGCAAGAGAAAGGCAAGAGCCAGATGAAGAGCAAGGTCGCAGCGCTTCGGGTGCAATCCTAACCCAAAACCTACGGCGCAGTTGCGAGTTCTGGTCACCTGAGACGGCTGCTGGAGCTACCTGCGGTATTCCTTACTGCCGCGGTTCGCCGTGCGTAGCGGACGCACCGCCCACAACGCCAAGCCTAAGAGAGAGACAATTCAGCAGCGAACCGGGTCGCTGTTCTGAAGCATCAGATGCAGATTTCAAATTATGAGAACTGGGCTCCGCCTGATTATGCAAGACGCAAAATCTTCTAACATCCATTGTCTTGCTCAGACACGTTTAGTCGCATTTGTGCCATCCTCAATGGCGTATTATACTATTAAAGTCTGAAAACACAACATTTCTTCAGAAGAAATGTGTCAGCCAGAAATTAGCCCTCTCACTATTTTTTTGGAAAACATGTGTTGTGTAATCTCCCCCCCCCCTTCTTTTTTCCATCTATTGTCCACGTTAAACAATGCCCAGTCCAAGTAATTAATAAGCAGAGTCTTTTATGAAGAGAAGAGCGAAGATTACAGTAAACTTTCAAGTTTACTTAGCCTGTCATGTTGAGATGGCTCCAGTTCTTCTTGTCTTGGGGTCTGATTCTTGAAGCTGAAAATCTAACATCAGGTCGTCACGGTTGGTTCGAACTAAATAAATTGGAAGATTGGAAGATTGTTTTCGCAGAAATTTTTACGCAATTATATTTTCCACAGATTTTCTCACATTTTAGTACATCATAAAGTATTTCGATTTTTCACATTAACAAAGCCGAAATTACATTGTTCGCACCTATTATATAAAAATACGTCCGATCACATCAGAGGTAAGGTTACGACTCCCACACACTACGGAAATAACAATATTCCAAACGGTTTGTAATTTTTCTTAACACGTGAATTCCTACTAGTTTTGGTTACATTATTCAAATGTTCAAATGTGTGTGAAATCTTATGGACTTAACTGCTAAGGTCATCAGTCCCTAAGCTTACACACTATTTAACCTAAATTATCCTAAGGACAAACACACACACCCATGCCCGAGGGAGGACTCGAACCTCCGCCGGGACCAGCCGCACAGTCCATGGGTACAACGCCTTAGACGGTTACATTATTAATTTCGATTATTATTTCATAAATTAATCCAGAAATAAACACAGTAAACAGTACATTATTGCGTAATTAATAATAGAAATCTTGAGTGTGAAAATAATTCGTAATTTCAAATGTTTCTAAAAAAATTTAAGTCTACATTCAGAATTAGTACTCACTCATTAGAACATCCAAACTAAAATATTTAATAAAGTAATTCCTTTTGATAAAGTTTAGCTTGAAATATAAAATACTGTGTATAAAATTATATGAAAATTCTCAGAAAATCAACTGATATAATATTGATGCTCCAAAATCTGAAAAATAATACTGGTATCGACAACTAATGTTGAGGAAAAGTAATGCTATAGGAAGACGTCCCGTCACAACCGTCATACCTCAATAAAACAAAACGCCGCTGAGCATGGCACAAATGGGACGAAACGCGTTCGGATGGGCCAAGTAATGTAAGATGAATTTGTGATTTGGATAAAGAAGCGGCACCCAGTTCCCACAATTTCTCCTGACAAGACGGGATCGAGTCCCAAAGGGTTATGAATAAATGTAACTATTTTTCCACCTTTCCAATAAATAAATCGAATACTATTCCACAAGTACCTTCCGAAGGAGGTAGGTGTTGACAGGCGAGAGTCTTACTGAGGTATCAATACCGACCCTATTAATTTACTTAGAAGGTAGGTAGACGCTCGTTTATAACATTTGTAGATTTGGAAATCGCTTTTGAGAAAGTTGATTTCAATAACGTTTTGGAATTTTGAAATTATTTGAGATAAAATATAGAGAGCAGTGTCGAGAGACCAGACTTCAGTTTTAATAGTGGAGAACAGAAAAGGGAGGAGTGGTTGAGAAGGGAGTGAGACGTATTTGTCTCTTATCCTCTCTGTTACTCAATATTTACGTTGAGGGAGCAGTAAAAGAAACCGACGAGCTATCGGGAAAAGTAAATACATTGTAATTCTGTCAGAGACATCGAGGACCTGGGAGGTCAGTCGAATAAAATTGAAAGCGTCTTGAAAAGAAATGATGCTGTAACATGAACAAAAGTAACATAAGGATAATGGAGGTTAGCTGAACTAAATTAGGCAATGCTGTGGGAGTTAAATTAGGAAGAGGACACTGAAAGAATTTGACGAATTTTGCTATTTGTGCATACGAATAAGAACTTTAAGATTTGCAGATGATACTATAATTCTTTCGCAGACGGCAAACTACTTGAAACGTCAGTTCATCAAAATGGATAGGGTCTTCAAAAATAAAAGGTGAAGATAAAACGAGAGTAATGCAGTGTGGTAGAATTAAATCAGATCATGCTGAGAGAATAGATTAAGAAGTGAGACACTGACAGCAAAAGAAAAGATTTGTTATTTGGACAGCAACTGACGCAAGAGGGAGAAAAGACAAAAAACGTAAACTGGAAGCTGCACAGAAAAGCTTTTCTGAAAAACAGAAACGCGTTAACATGTTACGGAAATTTGTGTAGCAAGATTTTTCTTAAATTATTTGCTTTGTATATACCCTTACATGGAAATGAATTTTAGACGATGGACAGTACTGACAAGAAGAGAATAGATACTTTAATTACATTTATTGTATAAATAATAACACATGCTATCCGTATTTTGCAACCAAATTTACTTTGCTTTAACTGAACATGATTCACCTATTCACACTAGGCATCTTCTGTGTTTTTCATTTTTCGAATCTTTCCCTGAGTCCACTGGCTTTTCTTTAGGTAACAGATAGATGGCACGGGTTCCTAATTGATAGTATGTTACAGTTACGCGTTTTACACATAGTACATGTTCCTAATTGATAGTATGCTGCTGTTACGAATTTTACTGTACATAAAGTTTCTTGCTGCACACTGCATTTGCAAACTACATTACACTTAAAGGCTTCCAGAAATTACTGCAACGAGTCACCCTTTGTTTTACTCTTCACTTTATATTTTCCATTACCGGTTCCGAATCACCTAACGATTCATTATCACATGTAAGCAGGAATGTTGCGAGAATTAAGATGTAATAGATATGTACCATCTGTTGGTGAATCACTAGGCGATTCTACACCGGTAATGGAAAATAACAACTGAAGAATAAAACAAAGGGCGTCTGCTTGTAGTAGTTTCTGGAAACCTTTAATCATCACAGTTACAGTGTTCACACCCACAATGGACAAAAGTTTTTAATTACTCTTTCTTAGAAGCGCACTCCAATCTGTTCAACCTAACTGTTCGCCCTTTGCTAACAACTGAAGAGATTGGCCCAAACCAGTTCGCTAGTCGGTCATTCGACGGGAAACCGATAATACAAGAAGTGATTCGACTCTTTCTAATTACTTAAATGTTTCCTAAAAATTGATAATAAAATGCTTTGATTATGTAATGGTAGCACAATTTCACAAGACTCCCCCATATCATTATGAACAAATTCTGAATGTCGGTTTAGTGATAATTAATAAACGAAAATAACATTCTTGGCTCGCAGGCTGGAGGGTAAACTGTCCACGTTTTATTATAGCAACCAATCAGGTCACAAGTCGATTCATCTGGCACAATTTCCTGCAACATTTGTAATTGTGTAGTAACATCTCTCGATCGTACCTTAGTCCCTCTTATGACGTCAAGCAGCAGCTATTATATATTCATTCGGCTGAGATGTGATGTGTGGGAATAAAGCTTTGGCTCCAAAAACCAGAAATGTTACATGTAGAGCCAGAAACTTACTTTGTTTGGACGCGTGCAGTGCTGACTTGCTGTTCGGCGAACTGAAGCTGTTGAAATGTGTTGCTGTAGAAAGAATATAGAAGACTGGTTGGGTGGGTCGAATAATTAATGCAGAGGTACCGAATCGAAAGCTTGAGCAAAAGCAATAATAGTTTAATAGAAAACAACCCAGAGGTTGAATGAATAGCTAATTGGTGATGGAGGTAAGTGGGCGAGATTAAAACAGTAAAGGGATAACAAGCCTTGGCTACAGTAAACAGGCTGAAACGTAAATATGATGCAGTAGTTATGTGTGGGTGAAGAGATGTGGACACGACGGCCTGGCATAGAGAGCTGTGTCAGATGAGTTTTCGGACTGATGACTAGTGACAACATTCATAACAGACATTCATAAGTAGAATAGTTCAGGTACCACGGTAGAATTAAAGCGCACAGGATTTTGTGGAGGTAACTGCCAAATGTTCGAAAATTTGTTGGAGGCCATTGCACATGACGAGCTTCAGTGGACTGTCCAGAATCATTTGTTCAGTTGATGTAAAAGTAGACTTCGGCTCATCACGCTAGTACTGGAGGAAATATGCATTTCAGTTTTGGTCCAAGGGGAACATAAACTTCAAAAATATTGAGAAATTTTCTCACACAAAAATGAAATATACTGCAGCGAACGCATCACCTGCCGCGAAGTAATTGGATCGGCAATCTGAATACGATTTTCGTTTACCCTCGTCGGGGAGCGAGCACTTGGCATTATTCATCGTCGGAAGCGGCACCGCCTCTAGGCGGCTTCTCCGCTGTGATCCGCACGCCGTAAATCCCGGGTAATGTATGCGGCAGCTTAGCGACGCCGACAGCAGAGACATCTGGCGGCGTGATCAGGAATGCGGTCGTTGTGTCTCCATCAGGAACGGCCTCGATATGGCCAGGTCTCCGATACAAGTGATTTAGCGCTAGTTTCAGCTCGTTCGTTTAGTCAGTGGCGCTAAATTTTTTCAGCTGTGGTAGTGACTGAAATTGCTAATTGGAGATATTGGTTTCATTTGTGAAATAACTGGAAGGAGTGCCTGACTATCGGATTCCTTCAGTCTCATTGAGGAGCGTTCCGTATTATTCACAGTCGGAGGCGCCCGTTCGCGGAAGAAGTCCGCTCTAGGAAGTTTTCAACGCCAGAAGGCTTTAGCAAAATACAGGAAAACTTGCTGAAGATCGACTTTTGGTGCATGTTGCAGCACTGACGGAAATGAATGTAACGTGTTGACAGTAAGCAGGTGGACAGATGCTTTACTTTTCGCGATAAATCACTCGAGACAGTGACAAACGTTAAACACTTAGGACTAACCGATGCAGCGACGTAGAGAGACCACATAAAACTAACTGCAGGGAAAGCAGATGCAAGATTGATATCTACTGGAAGAATGTTCAGGAAATGTACAACAATTCAGCCACGAAAGAAGAGCGTTACAAAAGTTTCATTCGGCCGATTCTTGGGTACTGCTCGTCTCTCTGGGATTCATACCAGGTAGGACTGATAGAAGAGATAGAGAAGAGACAACGAAAAGCCCCGCGTAGGCGATCGTTTAGTTGGCGCGAGGGCGTAAAGGAGACGATCAAGAAACTCACGCTCAACAAGCTCCAGTGGTGGGCGCTACAAGAGAGCCGTTGTGATTCACGGAGAAGTTTAGAAGAGTCGCGCAGCATACTACTTCCTCCCACATAAGTCTCACGAAATGACCACAACCAGAAAATAAAGAGACTAGAGTGTATCTTATTCTCTAATACTGGATAAATATTAACAAATTAATTCACCACTGTACTTTTATATTCGTTCATTTAATAGTTATCGTTTTACACAGAAAACGCCACAGAAAATTCGCTTCTAACGCAATCAGCCACAGAAGGAAATTTAAAGTTTGCCTAGCTTTGAAAAATCGGAAATTTGTGGTAAGTTCATATGGGACCAAACTGATGAGGTCATCAGTCGATGGCTTTTTTTTTTTCTTTGGTCATCAGTCTACTGACTGGTTTGATGCGGCCCGCCACGAATTCCTTTTCTGTGCTAACCTCTCCATCTCAGAGTAGCACTTGCAACCTACGTCCTCAATTATTTGCTTGACGAATTCCAATCGCTGTCTTCATCTACAGTTTTTGCTCTCTACAGCTCCCTCTAGTACCATGGAAGTCATTCCCTCATGTCTTAGCAGATGTCCTATCATCCTGTCCCTTCTCCTTATCAGTGTTTTCCACATACTCCTTTCCTCTCCGATTCTGCGTAGAACCTCCTCATTCCTTACCTTATCAGTCCACCTAATTTTCAACATTTGTCTATAGCACCACATCTCAAATGCTTCGATTCTCTTCTGTTCCGGTTTTCCCACAGTCCATGTTTCACTACCATACAATGCTGTACTACAGACGAACATCCTCAGAAATTTCTTCCTCAAATTAAGGCCGGTATTTGATATTAGTAGACTTCTCTTGGTCAGAAATGCCTTGTTTGCCATAGCGAGTCTGCTTTTGATGTCCTCCTTGCTCCGTCCGTCATTGGTTACTTTACTGCCTAGGTAGCAGAATTCCTTAACTTCATTGACTTCGTGACCATCAATCCTGATGTTAAGTTTCTCGCTGTTCTCATTTCTACTACTTCTCATTACCTTCGTCTTACTCCGATTTACTCTCAAACCATACCGTGTACTCATTAGACTGTTCATTCCGTTCAGCAGATCATTTAATTCTTCTTCACTTTCACTCAGGATAGCAATGTCATCAGCGAATCGTATCATTGATATCCTTTTACCTTGTATTTTAATTCCACTCCTGAACCTTTCTTTTATTTCCATCATTGCTTCCTCGATGTACAGATTGAAGAGTAGGGGCGAAAGGCTACAGCCTTGTCTTACACCCTTCTTAATACGAGCACTTCGTTCTTGATCGTCCACTCTTATTATTCCCTCTTGGTTGTTGTACATATTGTATATGACCCGTCTCTCCCTATAGCTTACCCCTACGTTTTTCAGAATCTCGAACAGCTTGCACCATTTTATATTGTCGAACGCTTTTCCCAGGTCGACAAATCCTATGAAAGTGTCTTGATTTTTCTTTAGCCTTGCTTCCATTATTAGCCGTAACTTCAGAATTGCCTCTCTCGTCCCTTTACTTTTCCTAAAGCCAAACTATTCGTCACCTAGCGCATTCTCAATTTTCTTTTCCATTCTTCTGTATATTATTCTTGTAAGCAGCTTCGATGCATGAGCTGTTAAGCTGATTGTACAATAATTCTCGCACTTGTCAGCTCTTGCCGTCTTCGGAATTGTGTGGATGATGCTTTTCCCAAAGTGAGATGGTATGTCGACAGACTCATACATTCTACGCACCAACGTGAATAGTCGATTTGTTGTCACTTCCCCCAATGATTTTAGAAATTCTCATGGAATGTTGTCTATCCCTTCCGCCTTATTTGACCTCAAATCCTCCAAAGCTCTTTTAAATTCTGATTCTAATACTAGATCCCCTATCTCTTCTGAATCGACTCCTGTTTCTTCTTCTATCACATCAGACAAATCTTGCCCTTCATAGAAGCTTTCAATATATTCTTTCCACCTATACGCTCTCTTCTTTTCATTTAACAGTGGAATTCCCGTTGCACTCGTAATGTTATCACCCTTGCTTTTAATATCACCGAAGGTTGTTTTGACTTTCCTGTATGCTGAATCTGTTCTTCCGACAATCATTTCTTTTTCGATGTCTTCACATTTTTCCTGCAGCCATTTCATCTTTGCTTCCCTGCACTTGCTATTTATTTCACATCTCAGAGACTTGTATTTCATTATTCCTGTGTTTCCCAGAACATTCTTGTACCTTCTCCTTTCATAGATCAATTGAAGTATATCTTCTGTTACCCATGGTTTCTTCGCAGTTACTTTCTTTGTACCCATGTTTTCCTTCCCAACTTCTGTGATTGCCCTTTTTAGAGATGTCCATTCCTCTTCAACTCTACTGCCTACGGAGCTATTCCTTATTGCTGTATCTACAGCCTTGGAGAGCTTCAACCGTATCTCGTCATTCCTTAGTACTTCATTATCCCACTTCTTTCCGTTTTGATTCTTCCTGACTGATGTCTTAAACTTCAGCTTACTCTTCATCACTATATATTGTGATCTGAGTCTGGATCTGCTCCTGGGTACGCCTTACAGTCCAGTATCTGGTTTCGGAATCTCTATCTGACCATGATGTAATATAACTGAAATCTTCCCCTTTTCCAAGTATACCTCCTCCCCTTGTGATTCCTGAACAGAGTATTCGCTTTTACTAGCTGAAACTTGTTACAGAACTCAATTAGTCTTTCTCCTCTCTCATTCCTTGTACCAAGCCCATATACTCCTGTAACCTTTTGCTTCTACTTCTTACCCTACAAGTGCACTCCAGTCTCCCATGACTATTAGATTTTCATATCCCCTTTCAGTATCCTCATACACTTTCTCTATCTCTTCATCTTCAGCTTGCGACATCATGTATACCTGAACTATCGTTGTCGGTGTTGGTTTGCTGTTGGACACTTGTTAGTGGACATTGACATCGACCGTGTCCAGCCTTCGCCTTTATGCCTGCTTGAACTCTGTTGGGGACACTTTCAGTGAGGTGTGTGAATGTCTGCCGGCCGAAGTGGCCGTGCGGTTAAAGGCGCTGCAGTCTGGAACCGCAAGACCGCTACGGGTGCAGGTTCGAATCCTGCCTCGGGCATGGATGTTTGTGATGTCCTTAGGTTAGTTAGGCTTAACTAGTTCTAAGTTCTAGGGGACTAATGACCTCAGCAGTTGAGTTCCATAGTGCTCAGAGCCATTTGAACCATTTTTCTTTGTGTGAATGTCTGTGGAGGAGTGGCATCCTATTATTCCTCAAGAGCGGGGACCACAGAAGGCGGTGGTGTCGGACGCTGGGGTCTGGAGTGAATTCGACGTCCTAACTCATCCCAAACGTGTTCGAATAGGTACAGTTCAGGGCTCTGAACAGGTCAGGTCCATTTCCAAAAACTATTGCCTCACAGGCGCTGCTTTATGACAGGGTACGCTGCCGTGCTGATCGCCTCCGAACTGTTCCTTCACTGAACGTAGTACACAGTGTTGAATAATGTCTTTGTATCCTTCTGCATTTAGTGTTTTCTTAAGCGCTGAAAGGGGACCAGACCCTACCACGGAAACCACTCGCCGGCCGGTGTGGCCGTGCGGTTCTAGGCGCTTCAGTCTGGAACTGCGCGACCGCTACGGTCGCAGGTTCGAATCATGCCTCGAGCATGGATGTGTGTGATGTCCTTAGGTTAGTTAGGTTTAAGTAGTTCTAAGTTCTAGGGGACTGATGACCACAGATGTTAAGTCCCATAGTGCTCAGATCCGTTTGAACCATTTTTTTTAAAAAACACTCGCATACTGTAACACGCCTCCTCCGTACTTTACTGTTGGGATGGCAGGTGACGTTCTCCTGGTATTCGTGAAACCCAGAACCTTCATTCGGATTGCCACAGGGTATAGACTGATTCATCACTTCAGATCACTCTTTTCAGTCGTCCTCCGTCCAGTGGTGCCACTCATTACACCATCTCAACCGCCGTTGAGCACTGACTGCGGAAACGTGTCGCTTGTGAGGAGCTGCTCGACTATTTGACACCGTTGTCTTTAGATTCCTATGCACAGCCAATAGATTCCTACGCACAGCTAATGTGCTAGCTGGACTGCTGGCAGCACTTTGGAATTCACGAGTGATTCCCTCCGCTGGTTTCATGCGCTTTTTTTTACAATCACCCTCAGCAATGCTCCACAGTCCCTGCCTGACAGCACATGATCTCTGCCTGGTCTTGATTTAGCTGCGGTTGCTCATTCGCGTTTCTACTTCATACTCACATTACCAGCAGTCGACATGGAAAACTCTACAAGGGTTGAAATGTCCTTGATACATTTGTTATCCAGATGACATCCACTGAATCAGTCCACGTTCGAAATTCCTGAGCCGTCCTGACAGACTCATCCTACTGTAACTCTTTCTCTACCGACAACATAACACACCAAGCCTCCTTTTGTACTGGTTGGTACGCTTCTCGCTATATCTGGTGGTTAGTTCCGCATACATGGGTAAAATCTTACGCCGAGGCCACATAACTGCAAAGACCTTAAGGTCAAAGATATGACCAGCATTTGCTACGCTTCTAGCAGGCAAGATCAATGTGTAGTATAATACACCAAGCCTCCTTTTGTACTGGTTGGTCCGCTTCTCGCTATATCTGGTGGTTAGTTCCGCATACATGGGTAAAATCTTACGCCGAGATTACATAACTGCAAAGACCTTAAGGTCAAAGATATGACCAGCATTTTCTACGCTTCTAGCAGGCAAGATCAATGTGTAGTATCTAGGGAGGACCCCAGGACCCCAAAATACGAGGTGCAACAATAAAGTAATGAGACTGATTTTCTTCGCAAGATGTGGCAACCCTGCAGGCTAGTGTAGCCACAATATCTTTGACCTTGCTCTATAAGATGCTTCTAGTCCAAGCGGCACATTGGTGCAACTGCTCAGTCGTGAGTTGTGCTGTAATACGTTAACACATATTTGTGTCTCTCGTCACGGAAATAGAACCGCATAATATTGCGCAACGGTATGCCATTTCTTTTTGCGTTAAATTGGGTGAAAACGCGACGACAACTTATGGTAAGCTTCAGAAGGCTTTTGGAGAGGGGGTTATGTCAAGAGCTCAAGTTTCTCGTTGGCATAGAATGTTGAGTGAAGGCAGAACGAATGTTGAAGATGAAGACCGCAATGGACGACCATCAACCCCACGGATGGATGTCAACTTGGCCAGGGTGCGTGAACTCGTACTATCTGATCGAAGATTGTCCGTGAAAATGATTGCAGAAGAACTGAACATGAATCGCGAAACGGTTCGTCTAATAATAACTGAAGATCTTGGTATGAGAAAGATTGGATTCTGCATCACGATAATGTGCCATCCCGTACTGCTCTGTCAGTACAGCAATTTTTAACCTCAAAACAAATTTCAGTACTACCACAGCCACATTATTCACCAGATATCGCTCCGTGCGACTTTTTTCTATTTCCAAGAGTCAAAACGGCGGTCAAGGACACCATTTGCAAACAACACAAGATGTCCAAAAAGCTGTGACGAGGGTCTTGGAGGATATTACAGAAGATGTTCCAGAAATGTTACCATCAATGGCAGAAGCACTGGAAAAAGTGTGTGCAATCAGAAGGGAAGTACTTTGAAGGAGACAAAACTAAACTTGACCTAAACGGTAAGCAATATTTTTTTTTCACACCAGTCTCATTACTTTATTGTCGCACCTCGTATGCTGTTACATGAATATCTTATCCCAAAATTTGTGTGTGATAAGTTCAGGTACTTGTAATTTGGTAATGGGGGAATTACGGAGCGTTTCTACTAAAGTGACAGATATAACTGCTTCATACACTGACCAGCCAGAACATTATGACCACCTACGTAATAGCCTGTATGTCCGCGAATAATAGCGGCGACGTTTCGTGGCATGGAGGCAGTGAGGCCTTGGTAGGTCGCTGGAGGGAGTTGGCACCACATCTACACGCACAATTCCAGTAAATTCCGAGAACGGAGGCGATGAGCTCTGACACCACGCTTAATCACATCCCAAATGTGTTCGACTGCGTTGAGATCTGGCGACTTGGGAGCCCGGCATATCAACTGGAACTGGCCACTGTGTTCCTCGAACCACTCCACCGCTTTCCTGGCCTTGTGACATGGTACATTATCATGTTGAAAAATGCCGCTTCCGTTGGTAAACATGATCGTCATGAAGGATTGTACGTGGACTGCAACCCGTATACGATATTCCGTGACCGTCATGGCACCTTGCACGGCTCCATTGGACTCATGGATGCCCATCTGAATGTTCCCCGTAGCATAATGAAGCCGCCGCCAGCTTGTCTCCGTCCCGCAGTACAGCTGTCAAGGAGCTGTTCCCCTGGAAGACGACGGATTCACCCCCTCCTATCGACATGACGAAGACGGTATCGGGATTCACCAGACCTTGGAACGCTCTGCCACTGCGCCAACTTCCTGTGTCGGTGGTCACGTGCCCATTTCAGTGGTAGTTGCCAACGTAATGTCGTGGTGTTAACATTGGCACATGCTTGGGTCGTCGGCTGCAGAGGCCCCGCGCGTCTGCTACGGTCGGGTCGCAGGTTCGAATCCTGCCTCGGGCATGGATGTGTGTGATGTCCTTAGGTTAGTTAGGATTAAGTAGTTCTAAGTTCTAGGGGACTGATGACCACAGATGTTAAGTCCCATAGTGCTCAGAGCCATCTGAACCACTTTTTTGCAGAGGCCCACGATTACGAGTGTTGGGTGCACTGTGTCATCAGAGACACTTATACTCTGCCCAGCATTACAGTCTCATGTTAGTTCCGCCACAGTTCGCCACCTGTCCTGTTTTACCAGTCTGCCCAGCCTACGACGTCTGACATCTGTAATGAGGGGTGGCCGTCCACCCCACGACGTCTGGACGTGGTTTCACCTTGGTTTCGCCACGTGTTGAAGACATTCACTACAGCCCTCCTCGAATAGCCGACAAGTCGTGCAGTTTCCGAAAGGCTCGTGCGGAGCTTCCCGGTCATCATAATCTACCCTCGGTCAAACTCAGGTGGATCACGCGCCTCCCCCAGTCTACACACGATCAGCACGCTCACCGATACTACACGCAGCGTGCGTGTGTCTGACTAGCCGTCATTCCTCCCCCCGCGATGCTGGTATCGCCAGGACGGGTTTATATCGATACTAGGTCAGCGCTCATACAATTTGAAAATTTGGATGATTTATCCCTGCGCATAGATCACAGAATTTTAATTTCCGAAACTATTACTGGTGAGAACTGAAAATGCGGCTGTGGTGTTACCATTTCATTACGGAGCTTTACTTGAAGTTATGAGAGAAGTTAATTACTTGTGAATTTGTATTTTGTTAAAATATAATTAACTTATTGGAAGTTGTCAAGGTATATGTCAAGCGAGAAAATGCCGTTTAATTACGAACCATGTACCTGTTTTAATCTGGTACCGGCTGGACTGAATCTGTTCTCACCACGGATACATGCAGCTGACATTTTCTGTTGCTGCGGTAGCCTTAGCAGTCTGACGACAAGGCACGATTGATGGCCTGTTTGCTACAAGTACGTGTGATATGACGTCATTTTGGTTGAACAATGGCCGAAGAAATGAACTGAGTTTGCATACCTTCTGACCTGAACGTACATTAATACGGCTGTCGTGATAAATCATCATAAATGTGAGGCCCGGCGATGAGGGAACTTTCCGGCCCCTCTGTAGCGTAACCGGTAACTCGCGACCCGACCAGTGTTAATCAGGTTCCGCCGCCAGCAGATGCCCCAATACTCCTACACGTAAAGCTGTCGTGACAGCCGCTCGAGAACGACTTTTTAATTTTTTACTTGGTGGGTTTTAATGACCTGTTGACAGCGGCGTAGAAGCAAAGTGGTTCGGCTCTCCGGTTCGAAGCTAATTAGCCGAACTCTGCATCACAACTGTGGAGGCTTGTCCCACTCTTGACGTTAAGGTCTCTCCTGGGAGAGCCGTGTCCTGGGTGTAAACGTGCGCAGAGGATGGTTACGACGAGTCCACTCCAAGTGCACCACACTTCAGTGCAAACATCCCGCGTTGTTGTTGAAGATGCAGTTGGAGAGGAACAAACCTGTCGTATCGTCTCCATCTCAAATCAGGTCACTGTACACAAGTAGTGCAAAATAAACCGTCCCTTTTGATAGCGATCCGAAACGATGATGTCTTAATTCCCACTTGCACAGGTAAGTGGCGCTGTGATTTCGTCGCACTTTCTTCCAGCTTTCCTTCAATTGAGCAATGTCCGAACTCTTTTTCGACCAGTTGCGGTTTTTGTTCACGTTTCGCGCCAGTTTGCCACAAAGTTTTGTACTACAGACTTTGCTGGAGGTTTTGACAACACACTTCCAGGCTTAGACTCCTGAACAAACAGTTTCACAGACGTTTTCCATGAATTGTGATTCGCGTAACACTGGACAATGAACACACGCCGTGTTATCGTGAGCACCATTTTCTGTTGCATTCAGCCACTCGGTGTAAACACATCCTTGATGCATATGTGTAGACTCAAGCGACGAATGAAAATTTGTACCAAGGCTGGGATTCGAACCTGCGTCTCCTGCTTATGCGGCAGATCCACTAACCACTACTCCACCCTGACACAGTGACTTTGCATAATTGCAAGGGCTAACATGGCGCTCCAGGATAGTCCATTCAGTTGTGCCAAATCACTGTGCCAGGGTGAGTGGTTCTGCATCTGCCGCGTGAGCAGGAGACCCAGGTTCGTACCCCGGCCTTGGTACAAATTTTCATTCTTCGTTTGAGTCTACATATATACATCACAGATATTTGAAGCTTGGAAAGGTCTCTGCAACAATATAGTTTCAGTTGATAAATACATCTGCCTCTCTCACTCACTCTAAGATAATGACGCAGAGAATTGCCTGCGACAGAACATGCAAAATGGTTCAAATGGCTATAGGCACTATGGGTCATCAGTCCCCTAGACTTAGAACTATTTAAACCTAACTAACCTAAGGACATCACACACATCCATGCCCAAGGCAGGATTCGAACCTGCGACCGTAGCAGCAGCGCGGTTCCGGACTGAAGCTCCTAGAACCGCTCGGTCACAGCGGCCGGCACAGAACATGCAGGATAGGCGCATGTGGCAGCATTTTCTGTGACGGGCAGTCCTCCTATTCACTAACAGGGGTCTATTCCGTGTCAGTTTTACAAATACTTTCCGGATTAGTTCGATTTTGGCCACTCTGTATAGCTATACGCATCCTTCGTAATCCACTGTGCAGTGCATGGTGGAGGATGCATTATACCAGTATTATTGATTTCCTCTTCCACTGACATGCTGATTGAGGTAAAAATGACTGTCTGTATGACTCAATAGTCAACCTAATCTCTTTTCTTATTCTCAAGATCAGTATGCAAGATATAATATGACGACGGGAAGATTTTCTTGAAGTTTCTCTCTAATATCGCATCTCTAATGTATCTAACAAGGTTCGTAAAAGTGCACGTGTTACCATATAAGCTCTCCAACATCAGTGTTATTTATTTTCATGTTCCGTGCATCGTAGTGGGGACTTGTCGCTGTGATGTGGAGCGAGTCAGTTTCACAACTGTAGTACAGTTTCTCAGTGAAAGACATTGCAACACTTCGAACATTTACATGATTTCTTCCAATTTTTTTGTTAATGCATGATTTATACTTTTGTTCAACCTCTCTCTCTGTTCCTTTCTTAAACACACACACACACACACACACACACACACACACACACGCACGCACGCACGCGCGAGCGCGCGCACGCACGCACGCACATCGAAATGCGTGATATTTACTGTGCCATCTGTTCATAAATATTCGTTCTGTAATAGGCAGTCAAATGAAAACGAGACAAATGGAAATAAAAGTAAGCAAACTGTTCAAAATTTCAAAAGTAATCGCCGCAACGGTTAATACATTTATCCCACCGTGAGACAAGACAGTCAATACCTTCATGGAAAAATGTCTGTGCCTGCCTACGGAACTAGGATTGTACCGAGAGGTACAACTCTTCGTGCGAAGCAAATCGACGACCATGAATGTCTTCCTTCAGGGCTCCAAACAATGGGAATCGCATGGGGTGAGATTTGCACTGTACGGAGGATGTGTAAGGGCTTCCCAGCGACACTTCTGCAGCACAGTTACGACAACCTTGGCACACTTTGGACCCACGCACTGCAGAAGTGTGCAGGTAACCACCCCCTCGGTCACATACTGTGGGGAGTTGGGACGATGCAAATTTTGCGTTCTTTACCTGCTCTCAAGGGCAGTTTTCATCTCTGAACAAATTTAAAACTCTCCCTGTTCCTTTGAGTGAATTCCCTTGCTGCGAGCCAGCTAGAAAAAGCTCTCCTTGGCAGCAGAGAACGACTGGCCCTCACCATGATAGAAGGAAGGCGAGAGAAGAGGTAAATTTGCTGCCCATTCGCCAGTAGTACAGAATATTTCCTGCAGTTATTTTGCACCGGTAAGGGTCGACCACATCTACCATGGGGATGAGCATATGGCATTAAGAAACATGTTGCGTGACAGTTTAGGTATAAGCTGCTGCCGGCCGCTGTGGTCGAGCGGTTCTAGGCGCTTCAGTCTGGAACCGCGCAACCGCTACGGTCGCAGGTTCGAATCCTGTCTCGGGCATGGATGTGTGTGATGTCCTTAGGTTAGTTAGGTTTAAGTAGTTCTAAGTTCTAGGGGACTGATGACCTCAGATGTTAAGTCCCATAGTGCTTAGAGCCATTTGAACCACTTGTGTCGTAAACAATGGAAATCATACTTCACCTGAAACTTATATTATCGGCAAAAACCATTAATATGTAACCACACTGGTACGTGACTGTACGATTTCTAAGATCCCTTAACAGACCTCTGCTACATGCACAGTTATCTCGTTTAGATAATATTCTCACTCCTCCTTTCCGTCGAATGAATATTTTACAGTATCCGTGCTCTAGTGGTAGTGTCTTTCATTGGTAATCAAAACATCCTCGGTCCCACGTTCGAAACCCGCTTCTGCTTAAATTTTGAATAAAAATCATCAGTAATGGCGGACAAAGATTTCCGGCATAAGAAATAACCCTCAATCTGCCAACAGCCTTGTCAAAGAGAGCTGAGAAATGGACAGAGGCTCAGGGCACTCTCTTGCTCTTAGGGTGGGGAACTGCCCCTAAAAGGCGGAAGAACCAGCAATGATCAAGGGAAAGAGGATGCAGCAGGCAATGGAAACCACTGCATTAAAGACGAATAACGTACACCCACAGGACATATGGCCTGTAATTGAAAAAGTGTCATAATGATCTCACCATTGGCAAAAGATTCCGGACCAATCCCCCATTCAGATCTCCGGGAGGCGACTGCCAAGGGAGAGGTGACTATGAGAAAGGCATTTAAAACCAACGAAAGAGTAATGTTCCACGAATCGCAGAGTGGATTGTCAGAAGTTTGAACCAGGCAGGGAACCTAGAAAATCTGAAAAGGGAAACGCTAAGGCTCAGTCTAGATGAAGTGAAATGGGAAGAAGACAAGGATTTATGGTCAGACGAGTGTAAGGTAATACCAGTAACAGCAGAAGATGATATAAGAGGAGTAGGATTCGTTATGAGTAGGAGGGTAGGACATAGTGAGTTACTGTGAACAGTTCAACGACAGGGTTGTTCCCATCAGAAACAGCAGCAAATCAACACCGACAACAATAGTTCAGCTATACATACCGACGTCACAAGCAGGAAATGAAGCTATAGAGGAAGTATGTGAGGATACTAAACAGGTAATTCAATATGTTGAGAGGCACCCACATGCCTTGCTCATACTGTGGCATCAAGCAGTCAGGCCCGCAAGATGAGTGGTCTGCCAAGCGAATGGATTTATTCATATTTCTCAGTGACTGATTATGAGCTCTAGTACTATTCTCCTGAAACTTCCTGGCAGATTAAAACTGTGTGCCCGACCGAGACTCGAGCTCAGGACCTTTGCCTTTCGCGGGCAAGTGCTCTACTGGCAGAAGTAAAGCTGTGAGTACCGGGCGTGAGTCGTGCTTCGGTAGCTCAGATGGTAGAGCACTTGCCCGTGAAAGGCAAAGGTCCCGAGTTCGAGTCTCGGTCGGGCACACAGTTTTAATCTGCCAGGAAGTTTCACATCAGCGCACACTCCGCTGCAGAGTGAAAATCTCATTCTGGAAATTATTCTCCTGTTTGAATATTACGCAACGGAAACGCACATCTGACTATTAGTAATTTACACAACTCGGACTGTTCACTACGCACTGGCAATACCACATTTTATTTCTTATTTAACGGCTTTGATCAACACGTGGCCATCGCACTGAATATGAATGGCGCACACATAATAAATTCTGGATATCATGACAACATACAATTCGAAGGAAAAGGCCACAATCTTTTTCTTTCCACTATCTTATTTATTCCGATAAATTCTATAACCTAAATACACAAATTCTATAACCTACAACAATAACACAAGAGAAATTCCGCCCAGGCATGGCTTTACATTGGTGATTCTCTATCTTATGGTCTCGTAATTATTTAACGCTACAGTGCACTTTCTGGATAGGATGGTGGATCTTTTGCTATATCTCACACTTCGACTCTCACACCCTTCATCACGAAAATTTCCTCCAGACCGAGCGGTACAAAAAGGAACGAGCATAACCCACTGCCTCTGGAACTATCGTGCTACTCTCTCATGCAAACTACACATACTTAAATTACACGAAATACACCACACTGGCAACATGGAATACAACACAAGGAATAGTCACAACGTTATAATCACATCACTTTCAGCTTTCCTACTTCAATTAGTATTTATCCCAGTTTCACACGACACTGCCCCACTTCGTAAATTTTCTTTCCTACTATGAACTATCGAGGATATATGCACGTCTTCCTGTGCAATGCAAGCCAAGTGGCGTTGCTGGATAGACGGCTGACTCACCTTGCTTCTCTCTCAGAGTATTATAGTTTGAATCAAGCGTCACACGGAAACATAACACGCAAAGTAATATTAAGAACATATTCGTCACACACGCGGGTCCTCAACTGATACCATGGACGAGTACTTCTCTTTATCCTTTGTCTCATACACAGATTGAGACTCACACAGTACTCACCACGTGGAAGGACTCGTCTCTAATTTCAAGTCCTGCACTCGCCATTTCTTAAATATTTCCAACTTATAGTACACACGCTAGTAATTCAGCTTAACTTAAGCACTCGGAAGTATTTCAACTTATTGCTAGACGTGGTTTCATTGTGACCGTTGGTCACTTCCGAAGATTACTACGATCCCCTTAATATTACCTGCCTGACATTTAATTCTCCCCACAAAAGTTCCTGAAATAGAGAAATTATTATTCCAAACTACTCTTAAGTATTTCACATGCATAGCATGTCTCCACTCTTTTGTCTCTACGGAGCACACCTAAGACAGGTCTTACCAACGCAAGATCCAGCGGCAGAGTGCTGAAAACATGGCCGTTCTTCAGATCCTCTCGCACCTTTGTCGAGGTGGGGGAAGAACATGCTACCCATTGGTCACCACATTTCAGGCGCTCAAAACTCCGGTAAATTTCATCTCTTTGGTTCCACCAAAGGTGACCAAAAGATCGTCTAAAAGATGATCATATATTCACATTCACTATCTGCGGTTAGCAGACGACCATACATTCATTCATTTCACAGATTTCACAAAATGGATGTAGGGATTTGTTTTGTGGGAGTGCACATGTGATCAATTAAATAAATAAATTGCCATTCTTTCCCACACTGGTATGCGCCTTCGCTGTATTAATTGAAATTGAGTTATTATTAGAAAAAATATGTTGTACTGACAAGAATAACGAAGAATGTTGTACCTATTTTCATTGTCGGGCGGTACTGTACCCTTTCAATGTAAAGGGAGATGAAAATCTATTAGTCATTGGGGACTGACATGCGGTTGGAGGGAAGAACAAAGGGTTATGGGAGAATACGGGCTTGGAAGTAGGGATAAGAGAGGAGAAACATTAATTGAGATCTGCAATACATATCAGATGATAATATGGACTACTCTGTTCAAGAGTCAAGAAGCAAGAGGCATACTTGAAAAAGACCGGAAGATACAGGAAGATTTCAGTTAGATTACATCATGGTCAGGCAGAGCTTCCGAAATCAGATATTGGATTGTGAGGCTTACCCAGCGTAGATATAAACTCAGATCACAATGTAGTAATGATGAAAAGTCGGCTCTAGTTTAAGAGACTAGTCAGGAAGAATCAATGGGTATATAAGGGCGATACAGAAGTACTAAGAAATGAAGAGATACGCTTGAAGTTCTCTGAGGCTATTGATACTACAATAATGAATAGCTCAGTAGGCAATTCAGTTGAAGAGGAATGGACATCTCTAAAAAGTGCAGTCACAGAAGATGGAAAGAAAAACGTAGGGTTACGGAAGATAAATGTGAAGAAGCCATGAGTAACGGAAGGAATACACTGAAGACTCAAAGAAACTGGTACACGTGACTAATGATGAGTAAGGCCGCCGCGAGCACGCAGAAGTGCAGCAACACGACGTGGCATGGACTCGACTAATGTCTGAAGCAGTGGTGGACGGAATTGACACTATGAATTCTGCATGGCTGTCCATAAATCCATAAGAGTACCAGGGGGTGGAGATCTCTTCTGACCAGCACGTTGCCAGAGATCCCAGAGATGCTCAATAACGTTCATGTCTGGGGAGCTAGGCGGCCAGCCGAAGTGTTTCAACTCAGAACAGTGCTCCTGAAGCCACTCTGTAGCAATTCTGGACGTGTGTGGTGTCGCATTGTCCTGCAGGAATTGCCCAAGTCCGTCGGAATGCACAATGGACATGAATGAATGCAGGTGATCAGACAGGATGCTTACGTACTTGTCACCTGTCAGAGTCATATCTAGACGTGTTAGGGATCCCGTATCGTTCCAACTGCACACGCCCCACACCATTACAGAGCCTCCACCGGCTTGGAGAATCCTCTGCTGACATGGATTCGTGGATTCATGAGGTTGTCTCCATACCCGTACACGGCCATCCGCTCGATATAATTTGAAACGAGACTCGTCCGACGAGGCAACATGTTTCCTGTCATCAACAGTGCAGTGTCGGTGTTGACAGACCCAGGCGAGGCCTAAAGCTTTGTGTCGTGTAGTCGTCAAGGGTACACGAGTGGGTTTTCGGCTCCGAAAGCCCGTATCGATGATGATTCGTTGAATGGTTTGCACGCTGACACTTGCTGATGGGCCAGCATTGAAATCTGCTGAAATTTACGGAAGGGTTGTACTTCTGTCACGTTGAACTATTCTCATCAGTCGTCGTTGGTCTCGTTCTTGCATGATCTCCTTCCGGCCGCAGCGATTCGGAGATTTGATGTTTTACCGGATTCCTGATTTTCTCGGTACACTCGTGTAATGGTCGTAAGGAAAAATCCCCATTTCATCACTACCTCGGAGATGGCGTGTCCCAACGCTCGTGCGCCGACTATAACACCACGTTCAAACTCGCTTATATCTTAATAACCTGCAATTGTAGGAGCAGTAACCGATCTCACAACTGCGCCAGACACGTATTGTCTTATATAGGCGTTGCCGACCACAGCACCATGTTGTTGTTGTTTTGGTCTTCAGTCCTGAGACTGGTTTGATGCAGCTCTCCATGCTACTCTATCCTGTGCAAGCTTTTTCATCTCCCAGTACCTACTGCAACCTACATCCTTCTGAATCTGCTTAGTGTATTCATCTCTTGGTCTCCCTCTACGATTTTTACCCTCCACGCTGCCCTCCAATACTAAATTGGTGATCCCTTGATGCCTCAGAACATGTCCTACCAACCGATCCCTTCTTCTGGTCAAGTTGTGCCACAAACTTCTCTTCTCCCCAATCCTATTCAATACTTCCTCATTAGTTATGTGATCTACCCATCTAATCTTCAGCATTCTTCTGTAGCACCACATTTCGAAAGCTTCTATTCTCTTCTTGTCCAAACTATTTATCGTCCATGTTTCACTTCCATACATGGCTACACTCCATACGAATACTTTCAGAAATGACTTCCTGACACTTAAATCAATACTGGATGTTAACAAATTTCTCTTCTTCAGAAACGCTTTCCTTGCCATAGCCAGCCTACATTTTATATCCTCTCTACTTCGACCATCATCAGTTATTTTGCTCCCCAAATAGCAAAACTCCTTTACTACTTTAAGTGTCTCATTTCCTAATCTAATTCCCTCAGCATCACCCGACTTAATTAGACTACATTCCATTATCCTTGTTTTGCTTTTGTTGATGTTCATCTTATATTCTGCCTGTTTACATATCTCTGTAATTGAATTCGCGTGCCTATACCAGTTCTTTGGTGCTTCAGTGTACTTCAGTTGATCGACGAAAGAAGGAAGTACAAAAATGTTCCAGGAAATTCAGGAATACAGAAATACAAGTCACTTGGGAATGAAATCAACAGGAAGTGCAGGGAAGCTAAGACAAAATGGCTACATGAAAAATGTAAAGAAGCAGAAAAGGAAATGATTTTCGGGAGGGCTGACAGCAGACAGAAAAGTTAAAAGAACTTTCAGCGAAATTAAAAATGCAAGGATGGTAACATTATGAACGCAATGCAGTTAAATGCAGAGGAGAGAGCAGATACGTAGAAAGAGAACATTGAGAGCCTCTATGCGGGGGAAGACTTATCTGATGACGAGACAGTAAAGAACCAGAAATCGATAGGAAAGAGATTCAGGATGCAGTATTAGAACCAGAATTTAGAAGAACTTTGGAAAATTTAAAACAAATAAGGCGGAAGGGGTAGATAATATTCCACCGCAATTTCTAAAATCACTGGGGGACGTGGCAACAAAACGATTATTCACGTCGGTGTGTAGAATATATGAGACTGACGATATACAATCAGATTTTCGGAAAACATCATCCTCGCAGTCCCGAAGACTGCTAGTGCCGACAGGTTCCAGCATATCGCACACTCAGCGTAAAAGCTCATGTATCCAAAGTGGTGACAAGAATAGTACACGGAAGAATCGAAAAGAAAATTAAGGATGTGTTAGATGACGATCAGTTTGGCTTAAGGGAAGTTAAAGGCACCAGAGAGGCAGTATTGGCGTTGCTGTTGATAATAAAAGCAAGACTGGGAAAAATCGAGACACTTTCATTGGGTTTATCGATACGGAGAAAGCGTTCGACAATGTACACTGACGGATAATATAGAATATGTACAAGTACAAAGAGGGAACAATGAGAGTGGAAGACAAGAACCAGGTGCACAGATTAAAAAGGGTGTAAGACAGGGATGTAGTCTCTGGCCCTACTGTTCAGTCTATACGTTGAAGAATCCATGTCTGAAATAAAAGGAAGGTTGAAGAGTGGGATTCAGATTCAGGGTGAAAAGATATCAGTGTTAAAATTCGCTGATGACACTGCTATCCTCAATGAAAGCGAAGAAGAATTACAGGACCTGTTGAATGGAATGAACAGTCTAATGAGCACAGAACATGGATTAGGAGTAAACGGAAGAAAGGCGGAAGTAATGAGAAGCAGCAGCAATGAGAACAGCGAGAACATAACGTGGTAATCGGTGATCACTAAGTAGATGAATTTTGGGAATTCTGCTACCTAGGCAGCAAAATAACCCATGACGGACGGAGCAAGGAGGACATCAAAAGCAGACTAGCACTGGCATCCCTTGCCAAGAGAAGTCTACTCGTATCAGACATAGGTCTTAATTCGTACGCATTAGGGAGATTAAACACAGAACGTGAAAGTTTAATTGTTATTCTTAAACTCCTGTTTGTAAATCTCAAGCTTGTATCTCAAAAGTAGTAAAATTTATTTTGATATCGAAATGTGTAAATTACGGTGCAGAACAACAGAACTATGTGAAAATTTAGTTTTGAACGGACTTAAAAACTCATGTTTGTAAATCTCAAGCTGGTATCTGAAAAAGTGGTAAAACTTATTTTGATATCGAAATGTGTAAATTACACTACTGGCCATTAAAATTGCTACACCAAGAAGAAATGCAGATGATAAACGGGTATTCATTGGACTAATATATTATACTAGAACTGACATGTGAAATCATTTTCACGCAGTTTGCGTGCATAGATCCAGAGAAATCAGTACCCAGAACAGCCACCTCTGGCCGTAATAACGGCCTTGATACGCCTGGGCATTGAGTCAAACAGAACTTCGATGGCGTGTACAGGTACAGCTGCCATGCAACTTCAACACGATACCACAGTTCATCAAGAGTAGTGACTGGCGTATTGTGACGAGCCAGTTGCTTGGCCACCATTGACCAGACGTTTTCAATTGGTGAGAGATTTGGAGAATGTGCCGGTCAGGCAGCAGTCGAACATTTTCTGTATCCAGAAAGGCCCATACAGGACCTGCAACATACGGTCGTGCATAATCCTGCTGAAATGTAGGGTTTTGCAGGGATCGAATGAAGGGTAGAGCCACGGGTCGTAACATATCTGAAATGTAACGTCCACTGTTCAAAGTGCCGTCAATGCGAACGAGAGGTGACCGAGACGTGTAACCAATGGCACCCCATACCATCACGCCGGGTGATACGCTAGTATGGCGATGACGAATGCACGCTTCCAATGTGCATTCACCGCGATGTCGCCAAACACGAATGCGACCATCATGATGCTGTAAACAGAAGCTGTATTCATCCGTAAAAATGTTGTTTTGCCATTCGTGCACCCAGGTTCGTCGTTGAGTACACCATCGCAGGCGCTCCTGTCTGTGATGCAGCGTCAAGGGTAACCGCAGCCATGGTCTCCGAGCTGATTGTCCATGCTGCTGCAAACGTCGTGGAACTGTTCGTGCAGTTGGTTGTTGTCTTGCAAACGTTCCCATCTGTTGACTCAGGGATCGAGACGTGGCTGCACGATCCGTTACAGCCATGCGGATAAGATGCCTGTCATCTCGACTGCTAGTGATACGAGGCCGTTGGGATCCAGCACGGCGTTCCGTATTACCCTCCTGAACCCACCGATTCCATATTCTGCTAACAGTCATTGGATCTCGACCAACGCGAGCAGCAATGTCGCGATACGATAAACCGCAATCGCGATAGGCTGCAATCCGTCCTTTATCGAAGTCGGAAACGTGATGGTACGCAGTTCTCCTCCTTACACGAGGCATCGCAACAACGCAACAACGTTTCACCATGCAACGCCGGTCAATTGCTGTTTGTGTATGAGAAATCGGTTGGAAACCGTCCTCACGTCAGCACCCACCGGCGACATCCTTGTGTGAATGCTCTGAAAAGCTAATCATTTGCATATCACAGCATCTTCTTCCTGTCGGTTAAATTTCGTGTCTGTAGCACGTCATCTTGGAGGTGTAGCTATTTTAATGGCCAATAGTGTACGTTGCAGGACAACAGAACTATGTGAAATACATACATCAAACAATTCCCCTGCGAGAAAACAATCCCAATAAAATTAACATATCCCATCTGACGGCAAAAAAATGATTCTGATTAGACTTGAACATTGCTAATGTTGATCTTCAGTCTTGCAAACAACCATGTTCCAGAACTGTTGTTGTATTTACACAGCAAATGAAGGTAAAAATTAACGCATCCGACTCTCTGATAAAACTGCTTGAAAATTCACAAGACTGCACTTTACTGAGATCTTCAACTGCTATCAAGCCTCTGAACTGATATGATATTATTTTCACAAATGCACTCTGCCAACCGCTGTGCCTTGCAGCGGACATGAACTTTGATGGTAATTAAATTTATTGGCCTACCTGCGCACACGCAACGCTTGTCTGATTTGCAATTTGTCACTATTAGGATAACGACGATTCTGTCAAAAACCAAATTTCATTTGCCGTGCATGCGATGTGCAGTGCAAAATGGTATTTTACCAGCTTTCATAAAATGCTTCTCGGTACAAAATTCGCGTTATGCAATGCGAAAGTAAAAATGGAAAGGGGAACTATCTTATCGACCGATAAATGAGAACAAAGATTCCAAGTTTATCTATGCTTCGTTAAGCCATGATAACAATACACCGTTTCATAAAGCTCTCATACCTACAAAAGTTAAGAATATATTTCTTAACAACTTTCCTGTGTACAATTACCTTCCTTATGTTGCAACTACTAGACAAAACCGTATCTTTCATTATAAAATTTCTATAGCGAACTTCAACCATACGCAGTGTTCTAACAATAAGAAGGTACGCAGTTACAAATATATATAGGCCTTCGACATTCTCCCATTAACATCATCATCTCATTTCCTCAGTATCTTTCCTCAAACCATATTGTTACAAAATCCTTTTTGTATAATGCTGCCTCCAGTACAGTGTAGGCCAGCTTCCATCCTTTTCGAACCGAGTACATTGCCAGACTGTTCGACACACACTGACCCTGCTACTCCCTGAGACATTCTGACCAACATCTCTGGTCTCAAACACAGTCTTACAAAGAATATGATTATATCGACAGTACAGAGGTTGAGCATATTTATCAAATTTGGAACTTCATTCACATTTATGGCCACAACTTCCTGAAAACCGTCATGGTAAATAGGAAAATCCCTTTCAAACGAAATGGAAAGGAGTTTTTTTTTGGCATACTGTGATGCAGCTGACTTTATATGAAATTTTACGGCATCGGTCTCGGGGAAGGAAACTTTACATAGTGTGCGATTATGAAAAAGTATTGCCTCGGAAACTGAGCTAACGATGTTTTATAATCAACGCTGCCTGGGCGCGTTTGAATAACGAAGACTGGTAGCTATTTTTCTCTAGAGATAATTTATGCTCACGAATGGATACCAGTAGTGAGAAGTTATTGCTTGCTTTTTCAGGCATTAAAATTGTGATGCCTTGGCCACACTTGGACACTGTTGAAATTAATGTCGGTCGGCGAATAAATTATACGTCGAGATCTGAAAAGCGTTTATTATGTCTACAGATGTTTAGCGTAAAGTTATAGAAGTCGTATTCTTTCTCAACAGACTCCAAACTATTAGCTTTAGAGATGTTAACGTTGTTACATAAATGTGACAATGTTATACGATGGCACTTGTAGTGGGACAGACACATAAAATGAGATGTGCCGAGAGTTATTGTTGTACTTGTAGAGAAATTATAGAGAAAGAATAGCAAACGAGACCCCACACATGGTTACAGCGTCCTGATGCACATATGCTAGGTTCGTTTTCATTGGAAGAATCACAAGGAAATGTAGTTTATCAGAGACATCAGTGAAAAAAGAAAAAAATACTCAACAAGTTTACTCTTACTAGCCACTGTTTATTTATCTCCACGAAGCGCTTCAAAGGTTTAAACCTCCATCATCAGGTGGATTAACATTTGTTAGTATGATGTATGTGTGTGTTGTGTTACGCTTTTTGAAGGAACTTGTGGCTATGTCAGCAGTGGTCACAGATTCCTTTCATTGTCGTAACACATCACATTTATACTCTCATATTTTGTAAACGACGCCAGACGCCATCTTTGTTTACAAAATATGACAGTATACATGTGATGTGATACGTCAGTGAAACGAACCTGTGAACACTGGAGACAGTGCCATAAGTTCCTCCAGAAATCGTAACACAACACCCACACATATCATACCAAAAAATATAAAGCCTCCTGATAATGGAGATTTAAACCTTTGAAACGCGTCGTGCAGATGAATAAATGGTGATTGGTGACACTAAACTTGTTGTTTCATTTGATTTCAATAACAGTCACAGTAACGCCTAACCTAAAATGTTAGCATTAAAATAAATACTCGTGCATCTGAGTCTTGGTCCTTGCTTGTCAGCCTCAGACCGTTACGAGGCAGAATTAATAGAGGAGAAAGGGAAGTTCGGAAGAAGAGCGGTCCATTTGATCACAGTTTCATTTCGTAAGCGCAAGAACACTTCCACCCACGTACACTTTATGGAATGACCTAAACGAGAAAATCGGAGAAATTAGGGATACATTCACGAGTGGGACAGGAAAAGGAGCTAATGATCGTGATACCGTAACACAAGTACCCTCCGCCGCAATCTGTAAGGCAGTGTGCAGGGTACAGATGTACGTGTAATTTTGGGTACTGCAGAAACGAATCTAAGCCTAAACAAAGTCTCGAGACAGACGTCGGGCGAATTAAATACGTTCTCCTAGAATCGCAAGGAGACTTTCTGTTATTTCAAATCCAAACTGTACGAATGAAAAATCGTCCATTTTCATACTTTCGCTCTACACAATGCTGCATTTTTAAAGAAATTCGTTTTTTTTCAGTAACTGATTGCTTCCCACTCTCACGGGCAATGATAGGAAAAGTGTTCCCAACACCAATAAGGAGTTGTACGAGATGAGCGAAAGTTGAAAGGCGTGTTTCCACAGCTGAAAGATGTCTATTCAAATTTCGCGCCTGTCGCATAAGAGTGGCGTTAGTGGTGCCACTGTGTGGATGTAATCACGTATTAAATTTGCTTGAAATACGCGCTGTAACGGTCGTGAGCGTTAGTTAGCGTCGAAATTGGAAGTAGCCGATTTTAGTCGAGAATGCCTTTAAGATGACGAAGAACTCTTTTACCAAGAGCTCATTGAGTCTGAACGAGGCAGTGTAATAGGGCTACGGGAAGCTGGATGTTTCTCCTGCAATACTGCAGGAAGACTTGGCAGGATTGTAGCCTCTGCACATGACTGCTGGCAGCGGTGGTCACTGGAACGTACGGTCGTGAGAAGAGAGTGTTCCGGACGGCCACGTGGCACTACCGAGAGGGAAGACCATCGTGCTCGGCCTATGGCTCTGGCGCATCGTATCGCATCTGCAGCAGCAATCTGAGCAGCAGCACTATAGCGACACAACAAACTATTACAAATCGGTTACTTCAAGGAGAGCTTCGAACCAGATGCCATGTAGTGTGCGTTTCACTGACCCCAAACCATCACCTTTTATAACTTCCGTGGTGTAGGCGAGAGCCCATTGGAGGACAGGGTGGAGGTCAAGTGTGTTTCCTGATGAAAAACGGTTCTGCCTCGGTGACAGTGATGGCCATGTGTTGGTTAGAAAGAGGCCAGTCGAGGGCCTGCAACCCGCCTGTCTGCGTCTTAGATACACTGGTCGTACACCTAGTTTTGTGGTCTGGGGTGCGATTTCTTACACCAGCAGGAGCACTTTTGGTTATCCCACGTACCCTGGCTGCAAATTTGCACGTTAGTCTGGTGATTCGACCGGTTGTGCTGCCAACCATGAACAACATTTCAAGGTGTGTTTTCCTACAGGATAACGCTTGCCCGCTCTTGTAGCCCAACATGCTCTACAGAGTGCCGACATGTTGCCTCGCCCTGCTCGATCACCAGATCTACCTCCAATGGAGCACACATGGGACATCATCGGATGACAACTCAAGCGTCATCCACAAAGAGCATTAAGCATCCCTGTATTGACCAACCAAGTGCCACACGCACTGGAGTCCATCCTACAAACTGACATCCGGCACCTTGAAACACGTATGTAACATAGCAGCGATGGCGAGGCATTGTAGCATCTGTGACCAGAGAGTTTGCGCTTGACCGCGCGAGTGTTGCGAGCGGTTCTCAGTACTCTGTTGTCAGTCGTTGCGAGTCTGTAGCTGTGTGTAGTCGTGCAGTGCAGTACGCTAGTAGTCGTCATGCAGAGCGGTCGGTCAGTAGTAGCAGCCCAGTGCGGTTGTGTGATGTAGGCGGTCGGCAACACTGGTCAAGATGCTGAATGAGGTACACTGTTAATTAATATAATCATTAGACAATGTAAAACTTATTTATTGTAATCAATCTCTAACAAGTCCCCCAATAATAATTTTGATTTCAAAAGCATTTTTCAAAAATTTTATTTTTTTATTGAACTAAAGATTTTGTTGCACTTCCCATTTCATTCCACTTCTTTTGAAGAAAAATTTCAGTAAATTCACTCTTCGGGGGCAGGAGGAGGCTTTGTCTGTTAGGCTCATCGAGCTCGAGGCGCAGGCGTCGGCTCGTAGTGGCGTTGGGGCAACTGTGGTGAGACCTATGCCTACTTCGGTGGCCTTGGAATCGCATGGAACCCCTGATGTCGCTGCGTCTTCCGGCAGTGAGCATCTTACCGGTCAGCCATCACTCCAGGGTGAATGGCGGACAGTGGTGGGCTCGCGCGTGCCTGGCCGAAAGGCGAAGGTGGGATCTGGCCGCGTGGCAGCTGCCTTACCCCTTTCCAACAGGTACGGGGTGCTTCCTAGTGGTGATGACATCGTTTCCGAGCCACCACAGGATGCCTCGCCTGTTGGGCCAGTGGCCGATTCTCCGGCAAGGTCCCGACAGTCACAGAGGGCGGGCCTATTAGTTATAGGGAGCTCCAACGTTAGGCGGGTTATGGAGCCCCTCAGGAAAATAGCGGTTAGGTCGGGGAGGAATGCCAGTGTGCACTCGGTGTGCTTGCCGGGGGGTCTCGTCCGTAATGTGGAGGAGGCCCTTCCGGCAGCTATTGAACGCACTGGGTGTGACCGGCTGCAGATAGTAGCACATGTCGGAACGAATGACGCCTGCCGCTTGGGTTCTGAGGCCATCCTTGGTTCCTTCCGGCGGCTGGCTGATTTGGTGAAGACAACCAGCATCGCACGCGGAGTGCAAGCTGAGCTTAATATCTGCAGCATAGTGCCCAGAGTCGATCGCGGTCCTCTGGTTTGGAGCCGTGTGGAGGGTCTAAACCAGAGGCTCAGACGACTCTGCGACTATAATGGTTGCAAATTCATCGACCTCCGTTATTGGGTGGAGAACTGTAGGGCCCCCCTAGACAGGTCAGGCGTGCACTACACACCGGAAGCAGCTACTAGGGTAGCAGAGTACGTGTGGCGTGCACACGGGGGTTTTTTAGGTTAGAGGGACCCCCCCTTGGGCGAAACGATAAAATACCTGACGGCTTACCAGAGAGGACATTATCATCGTTGATAAAGAACGTCCGTCCTCAGAGACCAAAAACAGGAAAAGTTAACGTAATATTGGTAAACTGCAGGAGTATCCAGGGCAAGGTTCCTGAATTAGTATCTCTTATTGAAGGAAATAGTGCGCATATAGTATTAGGAACGGAAAGTTGGTTAAAACCGGAAGTGAACAGTAACGAAATCCTAGACACAGAATGGAATATATACCGCAAGGATAGGATAAACGCCAATGGTGGAGGAGTATTTATAGCAGTAAAGAATTCAATAATATCCAGTGAAGTTATTAGCGAATGCGAATGTGAAATAATCTGGGTTAAGTTAAGTATCAAAGGTGGGTCAGATATGATAGTCGGATGCTTCTATAGACCACCTGCATCAGCAACCGTAGTAGTTGAGCGCCTCAGAGAGAACCTGCAGAAAGTCGTGAAGAAGTTTCGTGATCATACTATTGTAATAGGGGGAGACTTCAATCTACCAGGTATAGAATGGGATAGTCACACAATCAGAACTGGAGCCAGGGACAGAGACTCTTGTGACATTATCCTGACTGCCTTGTCCGAGAATTACTTCGAGCAGATAGTTAGAGAACCAACTCGTGAAGCTAACGTTTTAGACCTCATAGCAACAAATAGACCGGAACTTTTCGACTCCGTGAATGTAGAAGAGGGTATCAGTGATCATAAGTCAGTGGTTGCATCAATGACTACAAGTGTAATAAGAAATGCCAAGAAAGGAAGGAAAATATATTTGCTTAACAAGAGTGATAGGGCACAAGTCGCAGAATATCTGAGTGACCACCATCAAACGTTCATTTCTGAGGAAGAGGATGTGGAACAAAAATGGAAAAAATTCAGAAACATCGTCCAGTACGCCTTAGATAAGTTCGTACCGACTAAGGTCCAAAGCGAGGGGAAAGATCCACCGTGGTATAACAATCATGTACGAAAGGTACTACGGAAACAAAGAAAGCTTCATCATAGGTTTAAGAGTAGTCGAATCATAGCTGATAAGGAAAAGCTGAACGAAGCGAAAAAGAGCGTAAAGAGAGCAATGAGAGAAGCATTCAACGAATTCGAACATAAAACATTGGCAAACAATCTAAACAAGAACCCTAAAAAGTTTTGGTCATATGTAAAATCGGTAAGCGGATCTAAATCCCCTATTCAGTCACTCGTTGACCACGATGGCACCGAAACAGAGGACGACCGAAGAAAGGCAGAAATACTGAATTCAGTGTTCCGAAACTGTTTCACTGCGGAAAATCGTAACACGGTCCCTGACTTCAGCCGTCGCACGGACGCCAAAATGGAAAATATTGAAATAAACGATATCGGAATTGAAAAACAACTGCTATCACTTAGTAGCGGAAAAGCATCCGGACCAGACGAGATACCCTTAAGATTCTACAGTGATTATGCTAAAGAACTTGCCCCCTTTCTATCAGCAATTTATCGTAGATCGCTGGAAGAACGTAAAGTACCTAGCGACTGGAAGAAAGCGCAGGTCGTTCCCATTTTCAAGAAGGGTCATAAATCAGATGCGAATAATTATAGGCCTATTTCGCTTACGTCAATCTGTTGTAGAATAATGGAACATGTTTTGTGTTCTCGTATTATGACGTTCTTAGATAATACAAATCTCCTTCATCATAACCAACATGGATTCCGCAAACAGAGATCATGTGAAACTCAGCTCGCCCTATTTGCCCAAGAAATTCACAGTGCCGTAGACACTGGCGAGCAGATTGATGCCGTATTCCTGGACTTCAGGAAGGCATTTGATACGGTTCCGCACTTACGTTTAGTGAAAAAAATACGAGCTTACGGAATATCGGACCAGGTTTGTGATTGGATTCAGGATTTCCTAGAAGAAAGAACACAACATGTCATTCTTAACGGTTCAAAATCTGCAGATGTAGAGGTAATTTCGGGAGTACCGCAGGGAAGCGTGATAGGACCTTTATTGTTTACAATATACATAAATGACTTAGTTGACGACATCGGTAGCTCCGTGAGGCTATTTGCAGATGACACGGTTGTCTACAAGAAAGTAGCAACATCAGAAGATTCGTACGTACTCCAGGAGGACCTGCAGAGGATTAATGCATGGTGCGACAGCTGGCAGCTTTCCCTAAACGTAGATAAATGTAATATAATGCGCATACATAGGGGCAGAAATCCATTCCAGTACGATTATACCATAGGTGGTAAATCATTGGAAGCGGTAACGACCGTAAAATACTTAGGAGTTACTATCCGGAGCGATCTGAAGTGGAATGATCACATAAAACAAATAGTGGGAAAAGCAGGCGCCAGGTTGAGATTCATAGGAAGAATTCTAAGAAAATGTGACTCATCGACGAAAGAAGTAGCTTACAAAACGCTTGTTCGTCCGATTCTTGAGTATTGCTCATCAGTATGGGACCCTTACCAGGTTGGATTAATAGAAGAGATAGACATGATCCAGCGAAAAGCAGCGCGATTCGTCATGGGGACATTTAGTCAGCGCGAGAGCGTTACGGAGATGCTGAACAAGCTCCAGTGGCGGACACTTCAAGAAAGGCGTTACGCAATACGGAGAGGTTTATTATCGAAATTACGAGAGAGCACATTCCGGGAAGAGATGGGCAACATATTACTACCGCCCACATATATCTCGCGTAATGATCACAACGAAAAGATCCGAGAAATTAGAGCAAATACGGAGACTTACAAGCAGTCGTTCTTCCCACGCACAATTCGTGAATGGAACAGGGAAGGGGGGATCAGATAGTGGTACAATAAGTACCCTCCGCCACACACCGTAAGGTGGCTCGCGGAGTATAGATGTAGATGTAGATGTAGAAAAAAAGGAATATTATTATTTGCAATGCAGTTCCTCCAAGCCGTGCGCAGAAATAAGAGCAGAAATTTGACATCCAGTTATTCTGAGGTAAGACTTTGATTATGATTGTTTTACACAGGGCCAAAGACCGATATTTCGGTTTAATTGAATTTTCTTATCACTGAATGGACTTTAATTTTTCGTGAGGAATTTATATTTGAGTCAGATTGCGAATTTCACATTTTTGTTGCCATTGTCAGTACATTTCATTGTGGGCAGGTTACGCATAGAGCAATGTCCATTAGTATTCTTAAATAATATTGTCATTCATGTAAATTTTTGTAGGGAGGTTACACTCGGCTCCCATTTCTATTAAGTATTGTCATTCTTTTTTCTTTTAAAAATTTTGTGGGGAGGTTACACTTGGCGACACCCAGTCCAGGATCGTATTTCGTTGAGAGTCTTTTGAGCGACAGTCAGATATCTGCTCTTATTTGCTTAGATATAATTAGGATTTGGCGCAACGCTTTTACTAATCTTGTGACTTTCCTTCTACAGGTCAACGGCAATTTGTTGCTTTGTTGTATTTGTGTGTTGCTTTTGCATTGTGTTTATTTGTTTTGTGAAAAATTTTGACTATTGTAAAAATGCCGCGAAAGACTGTGAATAGTGTATCGCGAGGTATTACGAACGAAATTACCGGCTCAAATGACTTTACCGATAGTAATTGTGATACGCAGCGTAATGATGACAATCCTGCGTTCACTAACAATCAGTGCATTCCAACCACTAATGATGACTTTTACCCTCATAATGAACAAACGAACTCAATTGTCTCGTCTGTTAATTTGACGACAATTGATGGCGCGGAGCGGTCTATAGTAATGAGCGCTGCCGAGCCTAACACACCCGATTTAGAAAATCCAAGTAATGTACAGACAAATTTGTCTAATGAAAATGAACAGGATACACAAAGTACGACGGATTTATTTAATTCCGAAATAGTGAGTGACAGTGTAGGTCCGACTGATAATCATTTTGGTAAGTTACGGAATGACCAAATGGTCACACAGAACGTGACAATTGCATGTACTCCATCACAGAGCACTGAGAATGCAACTGCTACTTTTGATGTGAATCAATTTATGGCAATAATGCTACAGTTTAAGAACGACCTTACTGCAAATTCCAAACAACAGAACGAAAAACTTGACAATAATGCCGAAGATCTCAAACAACTTAGGGAAGATAACAAACAAGATAACGAAAAACTCAAACAATACTTAAATGAAAAATTAGACGACAATTCGAGACAGCTTAGTGAACAAATTAGAGCCGTTGCTGCGCAGTGCCATGACACTAAGGAACAGTTGCGCGTGGAAATTGAGGCTTGTTCACGAAAAAATAGCGAAGAAATTAAGTCTGTTGCGCAGGAATTAAGAGAAATGCAAACAGCCGCAACAGATACACTCAGAGACGAAATTAGCGGAGTCGCTAAACAATGCTCTGAAAAAGCTACACAATTACGGGACGAGTTTAAAGCCATGACGGTAGAACTTTCGCGCACAGTGGACGCAAAGATAGACGCGAAATTAGAACAGCAGAACACACAGATTAACGAGCGCTTTAATCAGCACATACAGAACAGTGATACGCGTTTCCGCAAATTTATTCAGGATCAAAATAAAGTCAAACGTCAGGTTATGGAAACAATCACTGCACAAAGACAAGAGGACAAACGTAAAATGTTCGCGAAAGCGAAGACGTATGTAGACAATAATATTACTACAGTGTCCGACAAAATTAATACCATAGAACAGTTGAACGCGGAATTAAGGGATGAAATTTCTGATCTTAAATCAAAAACAGATACACACACAGTAAATATTCAAACAGTGACAGATAGATTCGAACAATTAGATCTAACACAGGAATGCGATGTCATCAAAGCTGATGTTAAAAAACTGAGCGAAACTACGCGTAAGTTGCAAAAACAGATTAATGCGTCCGATTCTAAAACCGATGATCAGGCAAAAATACTGACAGAAAAATATGATGAATTGGCCAGTCGTATTGATGCTATCGAAAGTGCTAATGACAATAAATCAGACGATACTGCACCGGTTTCATTTAACCAAACACCTGAATTTCAAAATTTACAGCAGACAATTAATGAGATCGATTCATCTAACAATACGTTACGTAGGAAGTTGTCAAATTTACAACAAGAAGTAACAGAGATCAAAAACATTTCAGTTAATAACATACCGCAACAGACGCCACTTTATGAACATGTGTCAGACTCACGCAGCGCGTATAATTTGGGTAATCTACAGAGAGTACGGGACTTAGATTCCGATCAACCACAGTTCAATAGATTCTCTTACGATCCTGAACCTGTTCCATCACACAGAGATGATAATTTCGACTACAAACATTTTCTGTCAGTGAGAAAGTTTAAGGTTTTCAAAAACGATAGAACGCAGATTCACCCACTGGATTGGATTCAACAGTTTAGCTTTGCTCTTCCACCGACTTGGCCTGTAACACATAAACTTGAATTTATTTGCAGTTTTTTGGAAGGCGAACCGGCAACTCGTATGAGACCGATCGCGAGGCCATGCTATTCAGTAGAAGAGTTTCAGAATGCTTTTCTATCTGCGTATTGGTCGAAGACGACACAGCGCGGAATTAAAGACCAACTAATTAGTTTGCCGAATTACGAGAACTCAAATTTTCCCAGTGTGACGCAATTTTTTGAGCACATGGTACAACAAAACCAGTACCTAAGTGAACCGTACAGTGAATCCGCACTTACACAATTATGCATTTCCAAATTACCACGGTCATTACGAGTGTCACTTCTAACGGGCCAGCAAAAAGAAAACATTTCAGCATTCAGAGATCTTTTACAGCTCTTGGAAGTACAGCAATCTGATTATTCTTTTGTAAACAAAAACTTTTTGAGTAACAACCAAGGTCAACAACCGTACTGCAATTATGATCAGGGACGTAATTCCAATCGGAAAGATAACAGACGTTTTAGGAACGACAACTACCAAAACTTTAATAACAGACAGAATTCAGATTATCAATATCGTCAAAATTTTCAGCAACAGGAAACACATTTTGGTAACAATAGACGTTTTCCACCACAACAGTATGAAAGTCAGCCGGTTGGAATACATAACCAACAATGTAATGCACAAGGTCAACCAGGCTTTAATGTTCCGCCGCGTGCGCATATAGCCCAAGATCCAACAAATAGTAAAGCGCGGCAACAAGGAAACAATTACCTACAGAGAAGACAGTATTTCAATGCCTATCGTAATGCACCGTATAGGAATGACTATCACGACAGACGTAAAAACGATGAGCAGAATTATCAGCGTACATATAATAACAGTCGGTCTCACCAGCAACAAAATAATCAACAAGGACCTATTCTCATGAATGAACCCGACAGTAGGTACCATCCAGAACGTAATACGTCTGGAAGAAGTAATAGGACAGTTCAAATAGTCGAAATGCCACAACATCCTCCTAATAATAATAACGCGTCAGATAGAATCTGACTAGATACTGCACAGATCGCATCTTCCAATAATACAAGCACTACTTTAGACACGCAAAATGTTGTTCACGAAAATGTAATTACTTTTGACGACATCAGAGACACTCTTTTACAGGAAAGACCAGTTATTCAGAAAACCATTTCACATCCTGTTATCGAAATTAAAATTGGTTCATCGAAATTCTCAGCAGTAATTGATTCCGGATCACCAATATCAGTAATAAATGAGGAGACTTTCAACGAGTGCAACAAAGAGAATACCTATCCGACATTACCTTTAGGCAAAACAAAAGTGAAAGGAGCAGTACCGAGTAAAGGAGTAGACGTTAAATTACAGACGCATTTATCATTTTGTATCGCAGGTCACACGTTTCACTCTAATTTTTGGATTGTTCCTTTATTGACAACAGACGTTATTTTAGGCACGAATTTTCTGGTACAACACGACGCAGTTATCGATTTTCAGAATTCTTATTTAATGTTAAAGGATGAAAATGTACAACTTGCTTTAGAATTTCAGCACTCATTATCTGCGGAAGAACAAACAATCAACCGCACAGAGGTCATTTCCGCAACACGTGACATAGACTGTAATCCCACCTTGTTAACGGATACGTACGTACACAACTATAATACTCCAGACGAAATGGACTACGAAGTAATACAAATGATTTCCGATAAAGTTAGACAAAGCAGTGCAACTACAGACGACGAACGAACGCAATTACACAAAATTCTTTTACAGCAAGCTCCAGTTTTTGACAACATTCCTGGTACTATGTCCGGCTTTATGTATGAATTTCAAGTCAAACCGCACGACACATTTAAAGCAAAGCATTATCCTATTCCATACATTCACAGAGAACAGGTTAAAAAAGAATTGCAGGATATGCTTCATCAAGGAATTATTGAACCAGCAGTTAGTCCGTACATAAACCCGCTACATATTGTTAAGAAAAAAGATGGCTCACTTCGCCTTGTACTTGATTCACGTCACATTAATGACATTATTATTAATGAAACAGATCGACCACAGACACTAGAGGAACTTTTACAGAAATTTCATGGTACAGCTATTTATTCTACACTAGATTTGAAATCGGGATTTTGGCAAATTCAACTTCATCCGAACTGCAGAAAATATACAGCTTTTCTCTGTTTCGGCGACTGTTATCAATTTTGCAAACTACCGTTTGGCTTAACTATTTCTTCTGCAGCTTTTATTCGCGGTTTGAACACTATACTTCCGACAGAACTTAAAGACAGAATTACGACGTATGTAGACGACATTCTTATCGCAGAAGCTAACTGGTCCGAACACAATCTGATTCTTGAACAACTGTTACAAACTTTTCATGCACAAGGACTTACAGTTAATCTTAATAAATCGCACTTTGGCAAAACTTCCATAAAATTTCTTGGACACGTAATTTCAGCAGAAGGCATTGCACCTGATCCGGAAAAACTTCAAGCTCTACGTGACATTACCGTTCCTACGACGAAGAAGCAATTACGCAGTTTTTTGGGCTTAATTAACTTTTTTCGTAAATTTATTCATCATTCTGCTTTAGACACACCCAGGTTATGCCAATTAACAGGTAAAAACACAATTTGGTCTTGGGATAAGCAAGCACACTCTGAATTCATGAACCTGAAACATGCTTTGTTGAATGCACCACTTTTATCGCACCCAGATCTTACCAGAAATTTTTCCATTGCCACTGACAGTTCCAATACCGCTTTAGGCGTACACATTTTCCAGGAAATTGAAGAAGACGGTTCTACAGTAATTAAAAACATCGCATTTGCAAGTCGCATTCTGTCACCTGCTGAACGAAATTACTCTGTTACAGAATTGGAAACATTATGTGTTGCATGGGCTTTTACGAGATTTAGGCACTTTCTTTATGGCAGACATACCACCGTTTACACAGACCACAGAGCGACACAATTTTTACTTTCGGCTAAACTCACTCACGACAGGTTAAGCAGATGGAAACTATATTTACAAGAATTTAATTTTACGATTGTCCACATTCCCGGCACACAAAATGTTATAGCAGACGCACTATCGCGTTCTCTCGGCAACAATCAGCAAGACGTAGCAACCAACTTCTGCAAAACAAATTTCAGTGTCATGTACATTCAGCAAGTTGCATTTGAAAACTTTATTTCATCGTCATTACAGGACATAGCACAAGAACAAAATAAAGACAATGTGTGGAAAGAAATTAAACACCTTTGGCAAGATAAGAATAATGTTACGATTAGGAACCACTACACAGTACGCAATGACATTCTGTTTCGCCGCTCTCATCCTGACAGCAACAATTGGTTATTATGCATTCCGGACGAACTGGTCAACAAATTAATTTGGTACACTCATTTAAGCTACGCACATTACGGAGCACGAAAATGTTTTCTTATACTGAGACAGAACTGTTATTTTACCAACATGGAGAAACGTATACGACGAGTTTTAGCGTCTTGTAAAATTTGCCAGAAAGCTAAATCAGACACCACTTCACATATTCCTCCTTTATATCCCATTATACCTGTTAAATTAAGACATATGGCCGCTGTAGATATTTTTGGTCCGATTCCGAGAACTAACAGAGGTTTTTGCTACATTTTTGTCGCTGTTGAGCTCACTTCAAAATTTGTTACTTTCACTCCATTACGCAAAGCTACTGCTAAAACTGTTTCAAATGCATTTGTAAAACATTTTCTATCTCATGTAGGGCATGTAATGAAAGTAATTTCTGATAATGGATCACAATTTCGTAGTAGCGTATGGACACGCATGTTACGAGCTAGAAACATTTCTCCGATATATATATCCAAGTACCACGCTTCTTCGAACCCCTGTGAAAGATTAATGAAAGAAATTGGTAAACTGTGCAGAATATACTGCCACAAAAGACATATTGATTGGGATACACACATACTCTCATTCCAAGATGTAATTAATTCCATTCCAAATGAATCCACTATGCTATCTCCGTCTGTTATACTGAAAAATGCTGAACCACCTAACAAAATTAAAGAATTAATAACATTTCCTACATCTCGTCGATTACGACACCACGAAATAATTGACATTGCGCTGAACAACATCAAACGTGCCGCAGAGCGCCGGAGAAGACAGCAAAAACAGGTTTGTACACGCCGAGACTTTCACGTTGGACAGAAGATATTAGTACGTACACACTATTTATCCAGCAAATTAAAAGGTAAGTGCAGTAAATTTGAACTTCTATACGCAGGTCCGTATCGGATTCGCAGCATCCCTCACCCCAATGTTGTACACGTCGAAACTTTGAGAACTAGAAAATCGAAAGGCAATCACCATATCTCAAACATTAAGCCGTTTATTGAGTGAAACCACTGTATGATTCAACACACTATGATGCCATTTACTAATGCAATTATTTCACGTGACTAATTACTGATGATTATCGTATTTTTTCTTGGCAAGTGCCCGGCAAGGTAAGGTTAGCAGGTCGCTTTTCTTGTCGTTACACATCAGACCGTGCACATTTTCCACTTTTTTGTGTATATGATTGTACTCCAGTTTTGTTTGTATGCACTATGAAATAGTTAAGATATAACACACACCAGTCGACTTTGACATTTTTTTTGCCTTATGACATCTCAACATCGTGACTGTTTCACATTTTTTTTTTTTTTTTGCTGCTGCATTGTATTATTCTGTGTATATTTTGCATCTGAACACTGTCAATGTCTTTGACATATTACGTTTTCTGTCATGTTATGCTGTATGTTTAAGTATGTTACCATAAACCAGTCATTATTTAGTGGGTATATGATTTAAATGCAAGACATTAATCTCTGTTCATCAATTTCAGAAAGAAATGATGTATGTAAGAAATAAATCCAACAGAAATGGGAATTTCACCTACGGAATAAACGAAAGGAGATGCAATAACTTTATGAGGAAGAGTAAATGGATCAGGATTAACAAACATTAACAAGAATATACAATACTCATCATAGAATAGCAGTCTTAACTAATTTTTTCTTTCAGAATACAAGGTGATTGATGCAGGCTGTCAGACTGAACTACACATCTTAGTTTTAGTGATGAAATATGCTAGAGATAAGGAATAGTTGTATAATGAGTAATGAAGTGATATTTTGCAGATGATAATGAATACTGATGAATAATGATGAAGGATATGGTATTATGAATAATGAAGTTTTTCTTTACAGGTGATGATAATAGTGAAGTTATGATGATATGGATAATGAAGTTTTCTTTACAGATGAGGATAATGTTGAAGTTATGTATTTATGTTATGTAGTTATTTAAGTATTTGTTGCAGTTTGCTTTGACAGCAGGTGTTATATTGCATAGTAGGATGACGGAAAGTTTTGGAAAGGACAGCTATGGAACACATTTTTATACACATTTCACTACCTGTTAATTCGAAGTTCACTACTTTTCAGCATAGTGTGCGTTTCTTCTTTCAGGTCAATAATCCATTTTGTATTTTTTTCCAGGAGAAGTTTTTCATGATACTTGCTAAACCTGTTACTTATTATACCTGTTCTAGTACTTGCATTTTTTTTGTATTTTTACCCATTTGTGTTTATCATTTATAAATGTGATCACATATACTGCCTTGTTACATAACCTTGCTACAGCTGACTCATGACAAATGACGTTACCTATCCTCATTTGCAGCAATAGGTCAAAAGCAAATAGTGTTATGCCTCAGCAATTAATTATCGATCCCAATGCAATGCATTGCTAACAAAAAAAAAAAAAAAAAAAAAAAAGGTATTACCAGTCCCAAATAGTGACACCAGTTTGAGACAATTCTGAATAATACTGATTAGCTCTGAATAGTACGTCACTTGAGTAATGACTTCTTAATGAGACAAAAAAAAAAGGTATATATTTAAGATAATGCTTTGTCACTAGCTAATAACTGCCACTGTTTATTGTAATGAGACTACTTATAGTGCCTATGATTATTAATGCTTTGATTGTAATTAACTGATTTTAATAATGACTTTGTAATGATCTGAATACTACTGAATGAGGAACACTGTTTATTGTAATGAGTACTTATAATGCCCATGATTATTAATGCTATGACTAATTAGCTGATTTTTAATAATGACTTCGTAATAATCGGAATAATACTGAATGATGATTCTATTCAATACTTGCTGGCCACTGAGTGCCAATAATTAATGTCACTCCACGAATTGTTATTAATTATGCCATTGATTAGCTCTTGTTTCCAATGTTGATACTTTGTAACCAGAAAGGAATGTGACTGTTTAATAATGCTTTGTAATTAGGAGAAGACTAATGATTATTATTGGAATGACAAATGATTAATTAACTGTAATTACGAGAAGGTTAATGATTCTTAATTATACTCTGTAACTGAAAAGAATGCGATTATTTCATAATACTTTGTAACCAGGAAAAGAAGGCTACTGATTCTATGTAAAACAATTAATGAACATTTTTTCTGTAATACTGCATACTTAGTACAGAAATGTTCAATAACTGGGCTATGAATGCCGCAAACTACTAATTAAGTCTGTAATTGTCAATATTATGTGACATAATGTCCTTATCCTCATAAGCTAACTACCCTGAATTACTGCAATGTCCATTTGTCCTGTGTATCCCACTGATCATGGAGCACTATCTTTGGTTTTGCACTAATTCTACGTTGGTGTGCCTTGTAAGAGCGTGGTGTTGACACGACATGCTGTCCACCACCGTGAGCGATGAAGACATTATTATGGTCCCACTGTTTGGTGTACGTAATGCACTGCCAAAATGAAAACATGGAACATTACTACGACAGTTCAGTGTCTTGGCTACACTGATAAATTCTGATGGGAAAAGAACTTCAAGTTGTGTCACTTGGTGTTGTACTTCTGTGGAAAGATATGGACTTTCAGAACAGCTGTGTGCAATCTAAAGTGCTACAACCATGATGCAATCCTTCCCTTTCCTATCCTGATTCTTGTCACATAAAGAAAAAATTTTTTTGGTAACATCATTTATGTTCATAAGTTATACATTTTTCGATTCGCTGAACTCCAATGCGAGTATACTTATGTCACTTGTCATCATGATATTTTTTCTTACCAGTCTGTTTATTTGTTCTGAATATGCTAAAGAATTTTTTCAGTGCCTGTGCACTTTGTTATCTGTCAAATAATTTGTATATGCATTTTTTCTGATTTGCTACTATGTTTTGTACTCACATTTTGTCTTTGTCTGATATATCTTGTACTTAGTGCGTGTGCACAACATTTACTTTATGTACTACATCTAATTATTCTGTAAATTGTAGAAGTTTATTAGTTAATTAAAAATTTTGCCGCGATTGGCAAGTCCAAATGACTCACCATCGCTGCCAAATTTTTGCCCCCCCAGTGGAGGGTTATGAAACACGTATGTAACATAGCAGCGATGGCGAGGCATTGTAGCATCTGTGACCAGAGAGTTTGCGCTTGACCGCGCGAGTGTTGCGAGCGGTTCTCAGTCTGTTACCAGTCGTTGCGAGTCTGTAGCTCTGAGTAGTCGTGGCGTGCAGTACGCTAGTAGTCGTCATGCAGAGCGGTCGGTCAGTAGTAGCAGCCCAGTGCGGTTGTGTGGTGTAGGCGGTCGGCAACACTGGTCAAGATGCTGAATGAGGTACACTGTTAATTAATATAATCATTAGACAATGTAAAACTTATTTATTGTAATCAATCTCTAACAAGTCCCCCAATAATAATTTTGATTTCAAAAGCATTTTTCAAAAATTTTATTTTTTTATTGAACTAAAGATTTCGTTGCACTTCCCATTTCATTCCACTTCTTTTGAAGAAAAATTTCAGTAAATTCACAGAAAAAAAAGGAATATTATTATTTGCAATGCAGTTCCTCCAAGCCGTGCGCAGAAATAAGAGCAGAAATTTGACATCCAGTTATTCTGAGGTAAGACTTTGATTATGATTGTTTTACACAGGGCCAAAGACCGATATTTCGGTTTAATTGAATTTTCTTATCACTGAATGGACTTTAATTTTTCGTGAGGAATTTATATTTGAGTCAGATTGCGAATTTCACATTTTTGTTGCCATTGTCAGTACATTTCATTGTGGGCAGGTTACGCATAGAGCAATGTCCATTAGTATTCTTAAATAATATTGTCATTCATGTAAATTTTTGTGGGGAGGTTACACTCGGCTCCCATTTCTATTAAGTATTGTCATTCTTTTTTCTTTTAAAAATTTTGTGGGGAGGTTACAACCTGCACTATACAGTGCATGCATGTCTGCATGCTTACATTCAACTTTCTGGCGGTTACACCGGTTATTAATGTACCACCATTTCACATTTCCAACGGCATTTCTAGCACTTATATTAACGTGTGATCTTGTAACCTTAATCGCTCTAATATGTTACCTAGACAAATGTCATCCTGAAATTTCAATACTCTACATTAGTCATTTTTGGCGTTGGGACTTTTTTCCGGAGTGTAATTTTTTCCATTTTGTAACGCAAAGCAATAGCTATGACTGAAGTCAGCTAATTGTGTCAGCTGTAAAGCCTACGCCATGATGCGTTCCAAAAGGTGACAAAACCTATCTTTTAACGGAGAAGTACATGGAACCTCGGTAGAAGTCTGCGATTAGTGTGTTCAGCACCTACGTAACTGACGTAACTGCTGAAAAGCGACTGTACTTCTGCTTGGCCGTTGACTTTGTTCACACGTGCTCTCTCCTACAGCTCTTTAATTCTGGTTAACTTCGTTTCGTCTAATTTATTTAATAATGGCAGATTTCTAACATTTTGATTGTCCTCGTTGGCGAGATTGATGTGTTACCAGCGTCAGGAAATGAATTACCATTAAATCTCGATAAAACACAGAACATGAAATTTAGTAACATTCAAAGAACTTTAGAAGATATAAAAATAGTCTACGTAGACAATGAAATACAAGAAATAGAACGTGTCAAAGTTTTGGTGCTACAGATAAATCACAACATAAATGGTAAACCCGCACACTACGATTAAGAAGCGCCTTAGCTGAGCTATGATTGCAGTAAAATGTACATTTTATTACTGCAATATTTGATATATAAATGAGGAAACTAGTTTATTCTTCATATTTCTGTACAATAATGACTTACGAAATCATGTTTTGAGATGAGGTAAGGTATATGAAATAATGTCCGGGTCAGTTTTAGTCTGCCCATGCTGTGTCTGCTTTTACGTCTAGAACATTCTGCAGAGTCCAGTGGGAAAACCTTGTTATTTTGACAACTGATTCACGATATATATATTCATTAACGTCCTTTCCATTTGTCGATAATTCTCTTTCTCAAAAAGCAGTTAAAAAGCGACAATCTCTACAAATTTTTGTAGGGGAAATGTCTTGTAGGTAATGAGACAAAATTTAAGTCTGAGTTTAAGAACGTACTGTTGGGTAGTTTCTTCTGATCCATTGAAGGGTACCTCAACAAAAAAATTAAAATGAGTATTTTAGGTTAATTTAAAAGATTAGCAGTGAAGCTAACAATATTTCATTGCATTAAAACATTTCACTGTACTGCACTTAAGTACTTCATAGATTCCGTTCAGCAGGATTCGTGGCTTACGACGAATGATATGTAATTCTGTAGTGTAGACCAGGTAGCACTTCCTCAAAGATGATGTACACTAAGGTGGCAAAAGTAATGGGGTAGCCTGCCTGGTTAGCCGTGCGGTCTAACGCACTGCTTTCCGGGCGGGAAAGCGTGCCGGTCCCCTGCACGAATCCGCCCGGCGGATTAGTGTCGAGGTCGATGTGCCGGCCAGTCTGTGGATGGTTTTTAGGCGGTTTTCCATCTGCCTCGGCGAATGCGAGCTGGTTTCCCTTATTCCACTTCAGTTACACTATGTCGACGTTTGCTGAGCAAACACTTTCTCCACGTACGCGTACACCATAATTACTCTACCACGCAAACTTAGGGGTTACACTCGTCTGGTGTGAGACGTTCCCAGGGGGGGGGGGGGGGGGAGGGGGGGACCCACTGGTGGCCGAACCCCACAACAACCCTGGATTCGGTGTGAGGCGGCGGTGGTGTGAGTGGACTGCTGTAGCCTGTTGTGGGGTTGTGAACCACTGACGGCTACGGCGGGGACGAAGGCTCTCCGTCGTTTCTAGGTCCCCAGTTCCCTGCAATACAATACAATGGGATAGCGGTAAGTACATACACAAATGGAGATAGTACCGAGTACACAAGGTATAAAGGGGCAGTGCATCGGCCGAGCTGTCATTTGATACTCAGGTGATTCACGTGAAGAGCTTCCCACGTGATTATGGCCGCACTGTGGAGGTTAACAGTTTTAAACACGGAGTGGTAATTGGAGTTAGATGCGTTGGACGTTCTGTTTCGGAAATCTTTAGAGAATTCAATATTCCGAGATTCACAGTGTCAAGAGTGAGCCGAGAATACCAAATTTTAGCCATTACCTCTCACCACGGGCAACGCAGTGGCTGACGCCCTTTATTTAACGAGCGAGAGCAGCGGCGTTTGCGTAGAGGTGTCAGTGCTAACAGACAAGCAACACTGCGTGAAATAACCGTAGAAATCAAATGGGACGTACGGCGAACGTATCCTTTATGATAGTGGTGCGAAATCTGCCGCTAATGGGCTATGGCAACAGACGACCGACGTGAGTGCCTTCGTTAACAACACGACATCGTGGACTCTAGACTACTGGAAAACCGTGGCCTTGTCAGATGATCCCCGATTCCAGTTGGTAAGAGCTGATAATGGGGTTGCAGTTTGACGCAGACCCCATGAAGCCACGAACCCAAGTTGTCAACAAGACGCATTACAAGTTGGTGGTGGCTCCATACTAGTGTGGACTGTGTTTACATGGAATGGAGTAGGTCCTCTGGTCCAAATGAACCGATCATTGACTGGAAATGGTTATGTTCGGCTACTTGGAGACTATTTGCAACCATTCATGGACATCATGTTCCAAAACAACGATGAAATTTTTGTGGACTCTCACTGGGCCGCAGTTGTTCCCGATTGATTTGAAGAACATTCTGGACAACTCGAACGAATGATTTGGCCATCTAGATTGCCCGACATGAATCTCATCGAAAATTTATGGGACATAAAAGTTCGTGCACAAAATCCTGCACTGGCGACACTTTCGCATTAATGGACATCTGTAGAGGCAGCATGGCTCAATATTTCTGCACGAGACTTCCAACGACTTGTAGAGTCCATCCCACGTCGTGTTGCTGCACTACGCCGGGAAAAGGAAGTTCGACACTATATTAGGAGGTATCCCGTGACTTTTGCCACCTCACTGTAAATTTCTGTATTATTTTATTTTCAGTTTCCATGCAATTACTTTGTGCTTATTTTTAATTATGTTAATGTAATGCAGAGAGTAACAATTGAAACTCTGAAACGGGTGAAGTGATTACGAGTAAATAATTGTGTAATTAAGAATTTTAGTTAATTGTTAAATAATTAATGAATTATGATACTGTTGTTTAGATTTACGTCTACCTTTATTACGTCTTTACCCTTATTTCATTCTGTCTTTTACATAGTGAATTTTAAATGAGTCTCATTGCTTGGCCTTTTAATTAATTAAAAAATAAGCTTAATTGGCGGCTATGTGAAGGAGGATGTTTAGATACTGGTCTGTACGCCATCTCCAAAAATATGTAATGTGTTATCCTGTCGAGAGACTTTAACATGGCAAAGCACTGTCCCAAATTATCTGAGGATTCATTTCCTCGATGCAAAATTATTTAACTTATTTATCGAAGTATTACTTGTGGGTCATAGTGCGGTGTAGAACAGGCACACGTGTTGCAGACGGCAATAATGAGGGTGTTGGTTGAACACAAGCCCAAGGTTTGCCTTGTCCCTTCCAGCAAACAGAATTCAGGGCTTCGCACCAGCCAGTCGCTCACGTGACCACTCTCCGAGATTGCCACCAGATGTTTACATGTTTTCATTACATTACACACGTTCTCCCCATGCGCCGTTCTGCGAATGGGACAGGGAAGGGAGGAAATGACAGTGTTACTAGAAGTACCCTTTGCTAACCACTATAACGCGGCTTGCGGGGTACAGATATAGCTGTGAATATACAACAGTAATTGCGCGACTGAAAACGCAGGCTTCGGGCAGTTCATCCGCATCTACCGATTTGCTTCTGCACTTGGCAAGCGGTCGCCCGTATTTGAGCTCACTGTTCGTGCTCATATCTCTTCGTCTTTTCCCAACCATTCTATCTTCTGCAAGAGATTGTACAACTAGTTGATATAGTACTCTCTCTTCTATAAACCTCGTCCTCTCATCTCTCAAGCTCCTCGAGACTGTTATCATCTCCTGTGGCCTTCTTTTTGGACGGCTGTAATTTTATATCCGAGTACTTAGTACACCAGATTCTTGCCCGTAACATAAAGTACATCTCCTGCCTACTCGAGGTGCTGCCACGAGTAGTAACGTTTGAGCCCACTCCACTTTGCACGCCCTGCGTACCATGTGAGTGACTTCATTCTTAAGTCCGCCCTACCGTCTGACTAAGAAAACAGCAGTATATTTGCTTCTGACAAATCTTAACAACAGTACCAGAATAGATCAAAAAGGCCTTAATTACCAAATGGTACCGGCCGCTGTGGCCGAGCGGTTCTAGGCGCTTCAGTCCGGTACCGCGCTGCTACAGGTCACAGGATCGAATCCTGCCTCGGACATGGATGTGTGTGATGTCCTTATGTTAGTTAGGTTTAAGTAGTTCTTGGCCTAGGGGACTGATGACCTCAGACGTTAAGTCCCACAGTGCTTAGAGCCATTTGAACCAAATGGTAATAATAAAACATGATTTAATCTTGACTGATTAAAAAATCTAAAACCATACTTAAAACAATGAAACGCTATTTAACACAAATATCTAGGTAAGATAATTTTAAACCCAGAAACACACATCAGTTGAAGATTTGACACATTTTCCAATAACGTAAGAATAAGATACAACAGATTCAGGTATACGTCGGGATCCCAACGCACAACAAAATTTGTTTAATAGGAAGGCCACAAGCTAACAGATACAAATTCAGAATTATTCCAAGTGTAACTTGAACAGGAAAACGTTAAGTAGTGCGGATGCGGTTGGAGGGAACAGCGCGAAAGACAGAGAGCGGCGAGAGCTGCCGAGTGTGTGCACTCCAAATGATTTAAGCAGCCGGCTAAGCAAAGCGACGAGGCGTCAATGAACGGGGCCCGATCCTGTGTAACTCGTACCAGCAAAGGAGTGTAACAGATTAGTAACGCAGTTTCCTACAACACATTACATTACATTAATACTTGTTCCATAGATCATGAATGCGACATTTCGTAATGATCTGGAACGTGTCCGTTTAACACAAGTTTTCTTTACACAATAAATTAATTTTTTTTTTACAGTTACTATTTCGTATCTCAAAATTCGTCTATTGAATAGGAGGAGTTGTCATTCAGAAATTCTTTTAACTTGTTTTTTAGATGTTGGTTGGCTAACTATCAGACTTTAATTCTATTTGGCAAATGACCAAAGATTTTTGTTGCAGCATAATTCACCGCTTTCTGCGCCAAAGCCAGATTTAAGCCAGAAAAGTGAAGATCATCCTTTCTTCTAGTGTTGTTGCTATGCACTTCGTTATTAATTCTGAACTGGGATGGATTGTTATTCTAATTACACGATTTTGTGCACTGACTGCTTTTTCGCTTAATGATATGATGCCATTTGAAAGCTGTCAATAAAAATAGGCATAGTACACAAATTTATTGACATGTTTATCACCAAAATTTGCAACAACTTTAATAGCATATATAGTTGAACCTAACTGTTTCAGTGGATCATCGATGTGTTTCTTTCAGTTCAATTTCTCATCAATACACGCACCCAGAAATTTGGAATATTTTGCCTTATCAACAGACTTCTGTTCAAAGTCTATATTTATCAATGGTGTTAAGCCATTTACTGTGCAGAACTGTATATACTGTGGTTTCTCTAAATTTAGTAGACTAAATGTGCAGAGAACCACTAAATAATTTTCTGAAAGACATTATTTACAATTTCCTCAGCTGATTCCTGTTTTTTGGGTGTGATTACTGTACTTGTATCATCAGCAAAAAAACTAGCCTTGCATCTTCATGGATATAGAGTGGCTAGTCATTAATATAAAATAAGAATATTAAGGGACTCAAGACTGAACCTGTGGGACACCATTCTTGATACCTCCCCAGTTAGATTGTTAATAAAAAATTTCGTAAGTGAATATATGTATTGTAAAGGTACTGTAAATATACCGAGTTCCTTCAGTAAATGTCTGCAAGGTTATCTAGGGTGGGCTCCAGCTATTATTCTAATTACACGATTTTGTGCACTGACTGCTTTTTCGCTTAATGATATGATGCCATTTGAAAGCTGTCAATAAAAATAGGCATAGTACACAAATTTATTGACATGTTTATCACCAAAATTTGCAACAACTTTAATAGCATATATAGTTGAACCTAACTGTTTCAGTGGATCATCGATGTGTTTCTTTCAGTTCAATTTCTCATCAATACACGCACCCAGAAATTTGGAATATTTTGCCTTATCAACAGACTTCTGTTCAAAGTCTATATTTATCAATGGTGTTAAGCCATTTACTGTGCAGAACTGTATATACTGTGGTTTCTCTAAATTTAGTAGACTAAATGTGCAGAGAACCACTAAATAATTTTCTGAAAGACATTATTTACAATTTCCTCAGCTGATTCCTGTTTTTTGGGTGTGATTACTGTACTTGTATCATCAGCAAAAAAACTAGCCTTGCATCTTCATGGATATAGAGTGGCTAGTCATTAATATAAAATAAGAATATTAAGGGACTCAAGACTGAACCTGTGGGACGCCATTCTTGATACCTCCCCAGTTAGAGGACTATGCTGATTTTTGCATACTATCTGTACACTTAATTCCAAACTTCTGCATTCTTCCAGTTAAATATGAATTAAAACATTTGTGCACTGTTCCACTCATACCATAATACTTATGCTTATCTAGCAGAATTTAATGATTCACAAAGTCAAAAGGCTTCGAGAGATCACAAAATATCCCAATGGGTGATGTTTGGTTATTCAGAACATTTAATATTTGATCAGTGAAAGCGTGTATAGCATTTTCTGTTAAAAGTCTTTCTGAAAACCAGATTGACATTTTGTTAGTACTTCATTTTTACAAATATGTGATGCTACTCTTCAGTACATTACGTTTTCAAAAATTTTGAATAAAGCTCTCAGAAGTGACATTGGGCGGTAGTTGTTAGTATCAGACCTATCCCGTTTCTTATGCAATGGTTTAACAATAGCATCTTTCAGTCTATCTAGAAAAATGCCCTGTTTCAGAGAGTACTACATGTGAGGCTGAGAGTGATACAAGTTTATAGTACTGTGTTGGAAATGCTATCAATTCCATACGAGCTTTTACTATTGAGTAAATTTATTATTTTCCTAATTCCAGTAGGAGAGTGGGGTTGAATTTCAGTTTTATCAAATTGCATAGGTATTGCCTCTTTCATATAGAGCCTTGCATTTTCTAAAGAGTAGTTGGATTCTACTTTCTCTACAACAATTAAAATGATTCTGCCTTTTTGTTAAAGAACTTTTCCTTATGTTCTCAGTTGCCCCATTTCCCTTTTAACAATATTCCACATTGTTTTAATTTTATTCTTCATCTACATCTACATCTACATGTACACTCCGCAAGTCACCCAACGGTGTGTGGCGGAGGGCACTTTACGTGCCACGTCATTACCTCCCTTTCCTGTTCCAGTCGCGTATGGTTCGCGGGAAGAACGACTGCGGGAAAGCCTCCGTGCGGGCTCGAATCTCTCTAATTTTACATTCGTGATCTCCTCGGGAAGTATAAGTAGGGGGAAGCAATATATTCGATACCTCATCCAGAAACGCACCCTCTCGAAACCTGGAGAGCAAGCTACACCGCGATGCAGAGCGCCTCTCTTGCAGAGTCTGCCACTTGAGTTTGCTAAACATCTCCGTAACGCTATCACGCTTACCACATAAACCTGTGACGAAACGCGCCGCTCTTCTTTGGATCTCCTCTATCTCCTCCGTCAACCCGACCTGGTACCGATCCCATACTGATGAGCAATACTCAAGTATTATCAGAGGTGCTAATCTAAGACGTAATGCACATACATTTGGACTTTGTAGCAGCAGTAACCGATCTAACAACTGCGCCAGACACGTGTTGTCTTATACAGGTGTTGCCGACCGCAGCGCCGTATTGTGTCTGTTTACAAATCTCTGTATATGAATACGCATACCTACACCAGTTTCTTTGACGCTTCAGTGTATCTGTTAGAACGTTCTGTATGCACTCCCAACGCTGGTCCGCTATCGCGTAATCTCGTATTCTATTTGTTGAACGACGTCGGTAGGTGCGTATCCATGTTTACGGATCGGAACTGTAGCGGAATGCGATACAGTTTCGAGGGACAAGGCATCAACGTAGCCACTACTGACCGTGGCGTTCTGGATGTTTACGTTTTACACTATGCTTGGACCAGATACAATCCTTCGACGGAGGTGTCTGTTGGTAAGCCGTCGTCTGAGCTTGACCCACGTGTACCGCGGACGACCCGTTCCCACGCGCTGCCCTCACGCACGGCACGCATCTGCGCGGGGCAGACAGACGCTCCGAAGCACGCAGACGGCCTGCGGGAGGCGCGGGCGTTGTCCGCGGAGCCTGGCGTGGGAGTCACCATGTGTGTGTGTGTGTGTGTGTGTGTGTGTGTGTGTGTGTGTGAGTCTGGCTCAGGAATCCCGTCTCATCAGGTGCAGCCAGGTGGCCGGAATGCAGGCTTGTTCCGTGCCGTACGCGGCGCACCGTAGCGCCTAACAAATCAAATGGCTCTGAGCACTATGGGACTTAACATCTATGGTCATCAGTCCCCTAGAACTTAGAACTACTTAAACCTAACTAACCTAAGGACAGCACACAACACCCAGCCATCACGAGGCAGAGAAAATCCCTGACCCGGCCGGGAATCGAACCCGGGAACCCGGGCGTGGGAAGCTAGAACGCTACCGCACGACCACGAGATGCCGGCGTAGCGCCTAACAGCTGCTGGCTCGCTGTCCCAATCACCACAGCGTTCCACACACAAGTTATACCGTACGTCTGAAACGAGGTGACACGCTTAGGCACTGGACTACTGTCCAGGAGGACGGCTGTAGGAATCAGCGCCTGGCCACACAGAATCAATTTTTCCGTATTTTCTCCATCATTTAACCTTGCTTTGCTGCTATGTTCCTTCGTATCACCTTTAAAACTCGATACTAAATTCGGTTGGGAAGGGCGTACCGCAGAACTGCTTAAGCGGCTAAGCAAGTCTGTATTTGCAGTGAGAATGATGTCAGACGGAGGCGATACAAATATAGAAAACTTGCATACTTTGCTTACTTTCATTCCATTATGTCATACGGGGTCATATTCTGGGGTAACTCATCAAACCGAGCAAGTTTTTGGGGTGCAAAAGCGTGTGATAAGAATCGTTTATGGCAAATAAATGTAAATGTTGTGTGACTAGGGCCTTCCGTCGGGTAGACCGTACGCCGGATGCAAGTCTTTCGAATTGACGCCACTTCGGCGAATTGCGCGTCGAATCGTTTGTGGACATCATGTAGAAACCTGTTGAAGGAACTTTGTGTTCTAACCACTGCTTCTCAGTATATAAAGACCTAAAGTATATAAAGACCTAAAAGACCTAAAGACCTAAAAGACCTAAAATCACTTACCTTGATCCAAAAAGGGGTCCAATATTCAGGAACACACGTTTTCAATAAATTGCCAGCAACCATTAAAAACTTGATTTGAGATAAAGCACAGTTTTTGAAAGACTTTTTGATAGGCAACTCCTTCTACTCTATAGATGAATATCTTACTTAACAAAGACTGTCAGGCCAGCTTAAGTAAAAATATCTGCTAGATTTCAGTTTGGACAGCACTTGGTCACAACAGTCAAGATTAGGTATTTTGTGTATGATAAATTTATTAATAGTGCATAACAATGTTTCATTCTGAAAGCTTGTTAATTCTTTAAATATTAGCTGTTCCAGTTTACTGCATTGTATTCACCTATTTCGACAATCTCCTGACAAATGGTCAGGGTAGTAAGTATTATACTAAAATGTTTCATGTTTTTATGTTATACTTTCTGACATATTCCACACGCACTAGGATACTAGGATTAAGAATGTCTTTGATGCGTTTAGCATCAGTGTGCTTACCAAAGAAATATTTATTGTTATTCAGATTTGTATCATTCTCATCTTCACTTTCTTCACCTTCTGTGTCGTGTCCACTGCAGAGTCTGGAGTATGAGTCTACACCTTCTTCACCTGATTCTTCACTGGCCATTTCATTTAGCGATGTATGGTTACACTGAGATTCTCTCTCGTCCATTTTAGTCCTCTTCTGAAACAAATTGGGTGATTCAGCATTATGAATGTGCTAAAATCGTATTTGTGTTACAGTAACAGATACAACTAGTGCTACTGTGGATCCTGCAGACACAAACCTGCTTCCTACCTGCGGCTCTGGCAGACCCGGACACGTCAAATTCACTCCTAGACAATGTACTCCAATCCACATTCAACAATCAAATTTCGCAAGATAAGAAGCTGCACAAAATGCGGCACGGATATAGTGTTCTGAACCTAACAAAAACTGATCACTAACACAGCCCTGGGTCTGGGAGAGCCGACAGTAGTAATGAAACGTTAAGGGAACAGTACTCTTAGAAAATTTCAAAAAATCTAGCTTTTGTCTCAAAATGTTTTCCGGAATGTCGCCAGAAACTGTTACCGAGTTACATGGCGGCTTCTCAAAAGGTGTCTCCGAAAACCATTTACAGCCAAAAAGAAAAAAAAAAGTAGTCGACATCGCGGCTTATATGGCAGCACGTAATTTCAACGACGGTCTAAAAAGCATTACGGAAATTATGAATGTGCTCGAACTTCTGCATAAAAATGGGTGTAACATGTATCGAGCGAACAAAGCAGCTAATGACAGAAGCTGACAAAGAGGTCCTCAGGACCACCATGGCCACGAAGAAGGTAGAAGAAACCCTTCTTTTACACCTGGAAGTGTTCCTGTACTGTCCTAGGATGTCTGGCTAGAGGTATGTTTAACTTAACTACAAGAAATGTACCCTCAAACTTTGAACGTGTTTTCTTCGAAACTGTATTTTTCAAATTGGCGTGGAACATAACTTGAGAACGGGATATACGATTCTGATCGGAATTTGACGCCCCTATTAAAAATTTAAGTCTCTATCAGCGTACGTCACTGTCTTGCGACATCTTCAAAAATCTATTTTCGGTGCACGCTTTTGTCCCGATTTTTTTGGGCGGAGCAAATGACATTTGCTTCAGCACTCCACATTTTGGTTAGAACTTATATTTCTCAATTATTCTACGTATGATGATTGAAAATCTATTGAAAATGACGCACAAAATTATTTTGTTCCAGGTCAGGTAGGAGGACTTCGGGAATTTCCGCCTATGACCAGTGTTCCGGGTGCCAGGGGTTCTTCCACCTGGCGCAGTTGTTACAGGAAGCGTCCGATGTGGACATAAAAATGATTTCTTATAAACAAAAGTGTAAGGAAATGAAACCACACCATCAGATTCAACATTACTTTTTGTTTTACCTGAGAAAAATGACAACGAAAATCATTTATTTTCATTCGTTCAAAGAGGGCTACCCCCTTTAAGCAATGGCAGGACGGCTCATTTGAAGAGACATGAAATATTTCTGGAGCGTGTGCTCCATCCCTAACGATCTCGTTATCGACGGGACGTTATGGGCAGAAGGTGCCCTGAAAATGATGAAAATGTGAATTTTTTCCTGGTGATGATGACGGTTTGAAGTATGCTTTGTGAGAATATGAAAGTACTTCACATGAGACCCTTATTTAACGATCCTAACAAGGGAACCTCCCCATCGCACCCCCCTCAGATTTAGTTATAAGTTGGCACAGTGGCTAGGCCTTGAAAAACTGAACACATATCAATCGAGAAAACAGGAAGAAGTTGTGTGGAACTATGAAAAAAATAAGCAAAATTTACAAACTAAGTAATCCATGAGGAAGATAGGCAACATCAGGGACAATGTGAGCTAAGGAGCGCCGCGGTCCCGTGGTTAGCGTGAGCGGCTGCGGAACGAGAGATACAAATATGGAGGAACGTCTCGGAAAACGTGTTGCCTAAACATGCGAAAGAGACATGGTACAAAATAATTAACAGAACGGTACCAACCAACCAAAGACTGGCGGAGATAAAACTCGTCGCAAGTGACAAGTGTGACGTATGTGGCATGACCGACACCCTCGAGCACCGATTCACGTGCGGGAAGGCCATCAACATCTGGGAAGTGTGCCAGCAGATGGTGGCCCACATCAGCAGAACGGCGCCGGGAAGCATCACAGTGGAAGCAATCACCGCCCCAGACTGCAACCCATTTCCACGGCCCAAGCGACTGGCGACTCTCTGGATCCTCGCTATGACGGCACACGCCATCGTAGCGCGGAGGCAGACCGACCAACTGGCCTTCCTGATGGACCTCTGGGAGGAGAACAAGACGGCCCAGCAGCACAGGCGATACCACGAGAACTTCAAAAACTTCCTGCAGATTCCACTGCAGACAGCAATCGCCAGAGTCCTCCCCAGCCTGTGACCCTCAGCACCGCCACCAGCCACCTCACCACACTCACCACAAGAATAACGCGTACAGTGATAGTGAACAAGTGCAACACAAAAGATAAAGAGCTTTCTCTTCTCGCATCAAATAGTGAAGTATAGTAGTATAAAGTGAAATCAGTGATACAAAGTGCTTCTCACCAAACATCTGTCATGCTCGCAGCCAAACAGTGTCGAAAGTGTGCACAGAAGTACTACCAGTTTTTTTTAATTAACTTTTCTTCCATTATTTGTACTATACTGAATAGGAAACAAGCATTACTTAGTGGAAAGTGCCAACTACTCATTATTATTATTAAATATATTTTTTTAATGATTTCCTTTACTTTGTGCCTATAAAATTCTATTGATTAGTCACACTATCCTTTCTGCTTCTCTTATGTAATATGACAAAATTTTCTCTCTTCTTCAATTTAGGTATATTCTGTAGTATATGTAAAAAAAAAGTTTCTTCCACTTCTGCTCCAGCTATCATGGTGACGTTTCCCTCATACTGTCCCACTTAACAGTGTAAAATAGAGGAAGAGATCAAACCAGAGTACACAATGTGCATGTGGCATCACAAGTGCATCACATACAGAAGAAACATAAACTCAAAACCAATGCATCGATGCCAAATATAAACTGTTATGCCTGTCCTGCAGTGTATACCCCCTAACCAACACTAGGAATATAATATATTAATAGAATAAAATGTCTTTTTTTTAAAATGTATCGTTGTTAATATATTTAAATAAATATATATGGTTACAAAAAAAAATGTTCAAGTCTTACTTCGAGTGAAAATTATAATTTTTTATTTTCAGACAATTATTATCTGTCCGTCCGTTATGTTTTCATCATTTTTTTGGGAGAGATTATCACATCCACAAGAAAACCTAAATCGGGCAAGGTAGAAGAATCTTTTTACCCATTCGCCAAGTGTACAAGTTAGGTGGGTCAACAACATATTCCTGTCATGTGACGCACATGCCGTCACCAGTGTCGTATAGAATATAGACGTGTTTTCCTGTGCAGGAATCGGTTTACCTATGACCTTGCGATCAAATGTTTTCAGTTCCCATTGGAGAGGCACGTTCTTTCGTCTACTAATCGCACCGTTTAGCGGTGCGGTCGCAAAACACAGACACTAAACTTATTACAGTGAATAGAAACGTCAATGAACGAACGGACAGATCATAACTTTGCGAAGATAAAAAAAAGTAAACTTTTCAATCGAGGGCGGACTTGAAACAAGGACCTCTCGTTCCGCAGCCGCTCACGCTAACCACGGGACCACAGCCCTCCTTCCCTTACATTCTCCTTCATGTTGCCTATCTTGCGCATGGACTAATCAGTTTGTATATTTTGCTTATTTTTTTCATAGTTCCACACAACTTCTTCCTGTTTTCTCGATTGATCTGTGTTCAGTTTTTCAAGGCCTAACCACTATGCCAACTTATAACTGAATCTGAGGGGGGTGCGATGGGGAGGTTCCCTTGTAAGTAATTTTAAACCGCAGCTTGCAGAGTTACATACGGTCACTTGTTGCTCTATGACTTTTCTTTGAATTTATGAGCCTAATAATACTTTTTTACGTTGATTTGAGCGTTTATCTATTGGCTAAATTGCTTGTTGTTTTGCATTAAATTGTTACCAATAGTATGATAGCACATACGGTGTTTTTTCTGAGCAAAGAAATGGAGAAACCGATCTCAAAAGTTTTCAAGAAAAGGTATCGGGGTTTCTGTTTGGCGTGCGTGCTATTAGAAATGGATTAACAGCAGGAAAAACTTTGTGTGTCATTGTGAACTTGCAAGAATGCCAGAAATATAATTCTGTACTCCATGTTGCTTGCAAATCAGTGGCAGAGCGCTCTGCGACAGAATTAGTGAAAGAAGCTCTGAGTTTAAATGACGAATGCACAGCAGGAATGTATTAAAGGCACGGTAAGTGCAATGAAAAATTAAAGTCAGTTTCTAGTAAGTTTTGTTTTTTCTAGCCTAAGGTCCCTTTTCTCTGAAACCATTTATCCGAGAGCAATGAAACTTTAAGTCAATTATCTCAGAACACGTGCATGAAGTGATATTTTCGTAGCTTTCGAGCTATTCCATGAATGACCCTACGACCTTTTCTATTTTAGAAACTTGCCCGAAAAACAGATCGTTAGTAACATATTTTTTAAAAATCACAATTTTAATATGTTAATCATGGAAAAGCATCAGCTTTTTCACAAACAATGTAAATGTATGTGAAAAAGTTTTAGTATTCTACTGTCAATACTTCTTGACAGAGGTACATTGAAAACGGTCAGTTTAACTTGGTGGAAAGAGAAGGTAACATCTCGCCTTAATCCTATTATCGTCCCTATCTTAAAACCTGGACCATTGTCTTTCACAGGCAAACTTACTGGCTGACGGGCAATAGATATACAACATGTTTGTTGGAGTGGCAGTTTTGCGCAGCAAGAACGTAAATACTAGTTTATAAACAAAACACCTTTCTCGTACTGCAGTATTGGCTGTTGTGGCCCTCAGTCCAAAAACTGGTTTGATACAGCTCTCCATGCTACTGTATCTCGTGCAAACCTCTTCACCTCCGAATAACTACTGCAACCCACATCCTTCTGAATCTGGTTATTGTATTCATCTCTTGGTCTCCCTCTACAATTTTAACTCTCCATCCCCACCCCCCACCCCTCCACCCCAAAACTTCCCTCCTTCACCAATCTGACTATTTCCTTATGCCTCAGAATGTGTTCTAGCAATGGAAAATAAAGTAGTGTCACATACTTATTTTGTCCCCAATTGTGTTCATTACTTCTTCATTAATTTTCCGATCTATCCATCTAATCCTCAACATTTTTCTCCAGAAGACATTTCAGAAGATTATATTCTCCTTTTGTGTGGACTGTTCTGTTTATCGTTCACGTTTCACTTCCATACAAGGGTACACAACAGAGAAATAACATTCAGAACAGATTTCGAAACATTTAAATTACTATTCGATAATAGCAAATTTTTCTTTTTCGGAAACGCTTATCTTGTTATTGCCAGTATATTTTATGCCCTCCCTACTTCGGCCATCGTCAGATATTTTGCTGCTCAAAGGCCAGCAAAACTCTTGTACTACTTTCAATGTTTGATTTTCTAATCTAATTCCCTAGACATCACGTGACTGAATTCGGCTTCACTCCATCACCCTTGCTTTTCTTTTGTCGTTGTTCATGTTATAACCTCTTTTCTGGACGATTACGATTCCATTCAACTGCTGTTTCAAGTCATTTGTCTTCTCTGACAGATACAACGTCTTCAGAAAACAAAAATTTTTTATTGGGTCTCACTGAACTTTAAAGCCATTCTCACATTTCTCCTTGGTTTCCTTTCTGTTTGCTGAATGCACCGATCGAATAACATCTACATTTATATTCTGCGAAGCAGTGTGAAGTTCATGGCAGATTATACGTCCCACTGAACCAGTTGTTAGCGTTCCTTTCCGTTCCGTTAACGTGTGGAGCGCAGGAAAAATGATTGCTTAAATATCTTTGTACGTGGTGTAATTAACCCAAACCTGTTCTCATGATCCTTATGCGAGCGGTATTTAGGGACTTGTAGTTTATCCCTAGAGCCATCATTTAAAGCCGGTTCTTGACAATTTGTTAGTAGACTTCTTCGATATAGTTACGTCTATCTCGAACAGTCTGCCAGTTCAGTTCTTTCGACATGTCAGTGACACTCTTTAGTGTCAAACAAACCTGCGACCATTCGTGATGCGCCTCTGTAAATACGATCAATATCCCCTGTTAGTCCTATATGGCAGGAGTTCCAAACACTTGAACAATTTTCTACAATGCGTCGCACGAGTGATTTTTAAGCAATCCCCTTTGTAGACTGGATTCCCAATAAACCGAAATCTGCTTTCTTCTTAAGCCACGACCGAGCCTATGTGATCGTTACATTTAATGTTGTTGTTGTTGTGGTCTTCAGTCCTGAGACTGGTTTGATGCAGCTCTCCATGCTACTCTATCCTGTGCAAGCTTCTTCATCTCCCAGTACCTACTGCAACCTACATCCTTTTGAATCTGCTTAGTGTATTCATCTCTTGGTCTTCCTCTACGATTTTTACCCTCCACGCTGCCCTCCAATACTAAATTGGAGAGCCCTTGACGCCCCAAAACATGTCCTACCAACCGATCCCTTCTTCTAGTCAAGTTGTGCCACAAACTTCTCTTCTCCACAATCCTATTCAGTACCTCCTCATTAGTTATGTGATCTACCCATCTAATCTTCAGCATTCTTCTGTAGCACCACATTTCGAAAGCTTCTATTCTCTTCTTGTCAAAACTATTTATCTTCCATGTTTCACTTCCATACATGACTACACTTCATACAAATACTTTCAGAAAGGATTCCTGACCCTTAAATCTATTTTCGATGTTAAAAAATTTCTCTTCTTCAGAAACGCTTTCCTTGCCATTGCCAGTCTAAATTTTATATCCTCTCCACTTCGACCATCATCAGTTATTTTACTCCCCAAATAGCAAAACTCTTTTACTACTTTAAGTGTCTCATTTCCTAATCTAATTCCCTCAGCATCTCCCGACTTAATTCCACTACATTCCATTATCCTCGTTTTGCTTTTGTTGATGTTAATCTTATATCCTCCTTTCAAGACACTGTCCATTCCATGCAACTGCTCTTCCAAGTCCTTTGCTGTCTCTGACAGAATTACAATGTCATTGGCGAACCTCAGAGTTTTTATTTCTTCTCCATGGATTTTAATACCTACTCCGAATTTTTCTTTTGTTTCATTTACTGCTTGCTCAATATACACATTGAATAACATTGGGGAGAGGTTACAACCCTATCTCACTCCCTTCCCAACCACTGCTTCCCTTTAATGCCCCTCGACTATTATAACTGCCATCTGGTTCCTGTACAAATTGTAAATAGCCTTTCGCTTCCTGTAGAATTTGAAAGAGAGTATTCCAGTCAACATTGTCAAAAGATTTCTCTAAGGTTACAAATGCTAGAGACGTAGGTTTGCCTTTCCTTAATCTATCTTCTAAGATAAGTCATAGGGTCAGTATTGCCTCACGTGTTCCAACATTTCTACGGAATCCAAACTGATCTTCCCCGAGGTCGGCTTCTGCCAGTTTTTGCACTCGTCTGTAAGGAATTCGCGTTAGTATTTTGCAGCCGTCACTTATTAAACTGATAGTTATGCCTTGTAAATGTTACACCAAGGTATTTGTATGATTTTGCAAGTTGCAACTGTAACTCACTGATGTTATATTCATAAGATTCTATAGTTTTTTGTTTTGTGAAGTGCACAGTTTTACATTTCTAAACATTTAAAGCAAGTTGCCAATAAAAGATAAGCGCTAGTCTGCTTTTGTTCTGCAGTATTATTTTTAATGTGTTACCCGGTTTACGGCTTACAGGGCCATTTCCAGACATTTACTGGGTATTGTGCCAAAGAAGTTACAGTGTTTGTAAACGAATTTGGAAAAGAAGTTACACATCTATATTGAAGCGCAAACGTACAGTAAATAGCATCTTTGACAGTATCATGGTAATGCAATGTAAAAAGTAAAACGTTGAACAGTAAATAAACATAAAGGCAGTAAACAGGAAAAAATGTAGCACAAAACTACTGCAGGAGGTATAAAACATGGAGAGTGATTCACAAACCAATTACAAGAGAGAATTATCAATGTAATAACAGAATATATGAGGAACTTACGAATATCAATAAGATAAATTGAAATGAATAAATGAATGTCCATTTATCTTACTGATATTCTTAAGTTCCTCATATATTCTGCAGTTACATTGATAATCATTTCTTTTAATTGGTTTGTGTATCATTCTTAATTTTTATACCTTCTGAAGTAGTCTTCTCAAGTACTAATTTTATTTTATTTTATTGGTTTTGTTTATTAGTGTAAATTGTGATGTAGGCTTGCTCTTGCAGTTTTGTGCTAAAGTTTTTGTTGTTTACTCCGTTTATATTTATTTACTGTTCAACTTTTTACTTTTTACATTGCATTACCACGACAGGGTCAATGATGTTATTTACTGTACGTTTGTGCTTCAATCTAGATGTGTAATTGCTTTTCCAGTGTCGTTTACAAACACTGTAACTTCTTTGGCGACAATAGTCACTAAATGTCTGAAGATGGCCTCGTAAGCCGAAAACCGGTTAACGGAATATAAGTAATACTGTAGAACAAAAGCAAACTAGCTCTTTTCATTTATTGTACTGTTGTTCTACTGCAAACCGACAGAAAATTCAGTTAACAAGTTGCCAGTCTTTGCACCTCTTTGAAATCTTAGCATGATCTGACTGAATATTTGTACAGCTACATTCAGACCATACTTCGTTGTTGATAACTGCATCATTTGCCAAAAGTCTGAGGTTACTATTCATATTGTCCTTAAGATCATTAATACACAATATGAACAGCAGGAAACCCCACCACACTTTCCTTGGGAAGTTACTTCTACGTGTCGATGCATCTCCATCCTAGATGACGTACCGTGTCTTCCCTACCGAAAGCTCTCAGTCCATTCATAAATTTCGCCTTATACTCCTTATCAAGGAATACGGCAGCTTGATACATTGCTCTCAGACTACATCCCTGCCCAATCAATTCTAGTTTTTGTTTTTTTCTGGGCCTACGTGTGACTATAGTTCAGCCTCTAACATCAGTGCCACTTATCTCCCTGTAGCGTCGTCATGAGGGCCCTGTCAGAGAGGAAGCACTTGATGCTGCGGTTGCGCAGACTGAAGTTACCTCGTAGACGAGAGGGGCCGCGGGCTTTGTTACGTTACGTCGCGTTAGACTGCCGTCTGGCTTCACGGCGTTTTGCAAAGCACTGCGCGTGGAAGCTCGTAGTCCCTCTCGTCTTGCGTCGCCTCGCAGCTGTCTGACCGCCGGCCGCAGGCGCGGAACAAAGAGCGACGCTTTACGACCAGAGCTGTGAGGGGGTCGGAGGGGGCGAGAAGAGGCCGCGGCGCCGTTTTACGGTCGGTCCGTCGTCGCGATAGCAGCGGCCCAGGCCGCCGGCAGCGGCCGATTTATTTCAGCGACGCAGCCACACGACGGACGCAGCACACCTCGAAATTACTGCTCGGCAATGCGTCAGCCGGTCTGCGGTTTCACAAGCAGGAGATGCCTCTGCAGTCCCACAATGCTTCCGTTTTTGCCCGCCGCTTTGTTAGGCTGATGCAACTACAGTGCTAGGAGACATTCTCACCGAGGCGATGGGATACGTGATAGGAGTCGCTATACGACGCACAACCATCTACATCTACATCCATACTCCGCAAGTGAGATGGCGGAGTTTTGAACAGAGACAGTAAATTTGTAAGACTGGATGCCATGAACTGATATATATATTATGACTTTTGAACACTATTGAGGTAAATACATTGTTTGTTCTCTATCAAAATCTTTCATTTGCTAACTATACCTATCAGTAGTTAGTGCCTTCAGTAGTTTGAATCTTTTATTTAGCTGGCAGTAGTGGCGCTCGCTGTGTTGCAGTAGTTCGAGTAACTAAGATTTTTGTGAGGTAAGTGATTTGTGAAAGGTATAGGTTAATGTTAGTCAGGGCCATTCTTTTGTAGGGATTTTTGAAAGTCAGATTGCGTTGCCCCAAAAAATATTGTGTGTCAGTTTAAACACAGTCATGTATAATTTTTCTAAGGGGACGTTTCAGTAGGAGGGAGCAATATACTGCTTGACTCCTCGGTGAGGGTATGTTCTCGAAACTTCAACAAAAGCCCGTACCGAGCTACTGAGCGTCTCTCCTGCAGAGTCTTCCACTGGAGTTTATCTATCATCTCCGTAACGCTTTCGCGATTACTAAATGATCCTGTAACGAAGCGCGCTGCTCTCCGTTGGATCTTCTCTCTCTCTTCTATCAACCCTATCTGGTACGGATCCCACACTGGTGAGCAATATTCAAGCAGTGGGCGAACAAGTGTACTGTAACCTACTTCCTTTGTTTTCGGATTGCATTTCCTTAGGATTCTTCCAATGAATCTCAGTCTGGCATCTGCTTTATCGACGATCAAATTTATATGATCATTCCATTTTAAATCACTCCTAATGCCTACTCCCAGATAATTTATGGAATTAAATCCTCCCAGTTGCTGACCTGCTATATTGTAGCTAAATGATAGAGGATCTTTCTTTCTATGTATTCGCAGCACATTACACTTGTCTACATTGAGAGTCAAATGCCAAACCTGCGTCAAAGTGTGTGGGATGGTTCAAATGGCTCTAAGCACTATGGGACTTAACGTCTGACGTCATCAGTCCCCTAGAGTTAGAACTACTTAAACCTAACCTAAGAACATCATACACATCCATGCCCGAGGCAGGATTCGGACCTGCGACCGTAGCAGCAGCGCGGTTCCAGACTGAAGCCTCTAGAACCGCTCGGTCACAGAGGCCGGCTGAAGTGTGTAGGAAAATAGATGCAGCGACCTAACTGGTTCACACTGGGACGACAGTGATAAGACATGGGCGCTTACCTCTATCGTATCGCCCGGTGCAACGTGGAGTGCTGGTTGCTCCACGCAGATTTGGAGTCATAAGAAGCGCCTCGACAAAAAAAAGGGTAAGAAAATGAAACACCTACTGTCGTCCTTATGTTGTCATTTACTGCGTAGCTACCAGTTTCAGCGCTTCAGTGCCCAATCTTCAGGCCTTAGTTCACGCTGAAGGGGTTCTCACGATCGATATATACGCTCCATCAGTCCCAACAACTGGTTTATGCAGACTACCTATAACTGTGATGACGTCTCTTCATCCATCAACTGTCAACTGACCCAACTGCATTGTAGAGCCGGAACTGATAGCTACACAATAAATCCAGAATGAGATTTTCACTCTGCAGCGGAGTGTGCGCTGATATGAAACTTCCTGGCAGATTAAAACTGTGTGCCCGACCAAGACTCGAACTCGAGACTTTTGCCTTTCGCGGACAAGTGCTCTACCAACTGAGCTACCGAAGCACGACTCACGCCCGGTACTCACAGCTTTACTTCTGCCAGTATCTCGTCTCCTACCTTCCAAACTTTACAGAAGCTCTCCTGCGAAACTTGCAGAACTAGCACTCCTGAAAGAAAGGATATAGCGGAGACATGGCTTAGCCACAGCCTGGGGGAAGTTTCCAGAATGAGATTTTCACTCTGCAGCGGAGTGTGCGCTGATATGAAACTTCCTGGCAGATACCAGATACTGGCAGAAGTAAAGCTGTGAGTACCGGGCGTGAGTCGTGCTTCGGTAGCTCAGTTGGTAGAGCACTTGCCCGCGAAAGGCAAAGGTCCCGAGTTCGAGTCTCGATCGGGCACACAGTTTTAATCTGCCAGGAAGTTTCATATCAGCACACACTCCGCTGCAGAGTGAAAATCTCATTCTGGAAACATCCCCCAGGCTGTGGCTAAGCCATGTCTCCGCTATATCCTTTCTTTCAGGAGTGCTAGTTCTGCAAGTTTCGCAGGAGAGCTTCTGTAAAGTTTGGAAGGTAGGAGACGAGATACTGGCAGAAGTAAAGCTGTGAGTACCGGGCGTGAGTCGTGCTTCGGTAGCTCAGTTGGTAGAGCACTTGCCCGCGAAAGGCAAAGGTCCCGAGTTCGAGTCTCAGTCGGGCACACAGTTTTAATCTGCCAGGAAGTTTCATATCAGCGCACACTCCGCTGCAGAGTGAAAATCTCATTCTGGAAACATCCCCCCAGGCTGTGGCTAAGCCATGTCTCCGATATGTCCTTTCTTTCAGGAGTGCTAGTTCTGCAAGTTTCGCAGGAGAGCTTCTGTAAAGTTTGGAAGGTAGGAGACGAGATACTGGCCGAAGTAAAGCTGTGAGTGCCGGGCGTGAGTCGTGCTTCGGTAGCTCAGTTGGTAGAGCACTTGCCCGCGAAAGGCAAAGGTCCCGAGTTCGAGTCTCGGTCGGGCACACAGTTTTAATCTGCCAGGAAGTTTTACACAATAAATGTTATCTTGAGGACGGCTGTAGGCATTCCAGTTTATTACAAGAGTGAACGGCCGTAGTGCTCCAGATCTCTTGGCACAAGGATGCACATACAAAAACTCGAAAAAAGAGTAGTTTTATCTAAATGAAGCAAAGTCACATCTGTATCTCTATTTAGTTTCTCACTAAAGCTTTTACTTTCTCCGTAAAAAATTAAAGCTGAAGGTTTTTTCGATCCGCATGTTTTCTTCGGTATGCAGGGTTTCTAATTTCATTCTAAGAAATCTATACAGTGAAAAAAAAATTGTCCGGCTGCTGTGACCGAGCGGTTCTAGGCGCTTCAGTCTGGAACCGCACTGCTGCTACGGTAGCAGATTCGAATCCTGCCATTTGAACCATTTTGTTATATCACTGACATCGGTATTCACGAGTGTAAGTATCAGTTTCCTCTAGTTTTTCGAGTTTTCACGTAAAGGTCTTCCCTGACGAGATAAGTTTCTGGTTACTCAGTGCTTTACAGCACGCTCCACCTCGCTAAAGTTTAGGGTTTCTAGAGAAATAATTTCCAGTCTATATCTTCGGAATTATAATGCACAAGCGATACTGCTATGCAAGAGATACTGCTATGTGCTTGATATCGAGAAGTATCGCGAAAATGGTGTGATATTCTGGCAAACCTTGTGAAAGTACTTATGCTCTTGTAATCCCAGAGTCTGGAGATGGGTGTATAAAGCAAGCAAGCAGGTAAGGCCCAGAAACAGTAACGCTCTTATGCCAAGAGGAACAGATCCAGTCTTTGTATAACAGTCTGGAGAGTGACATCGGTCTGCTGAGGCTGCTCTGGCCACGTGTCGGGCCAGTGTGTGTGTGTGTGTGTGTGTGTGTGTGTGTGTGTGTGTGCGGGGAAGGATGACTTGTGACCGTCGGCTGCAGTGGATGACTGCCCGACCTCATGGGAAATATCTAATGCTACGAGGATTACATACGGCGCAGGTGCTTATGCTGTCTGTCTTTGCGGTATATGTACGAGTGTCTGGTGGCCGTTAGCTATAGGCAGGATGCAGAAGTGGCGATTTTGTTTGGCGCAGGATAGGAATTGTGTTTTTATTGTATCGATATGGTACGTGGAGATATGTTTCACGCTGAAGTATTCAAGCTTCCGTCGTCAGTGGCAGAGCAGTGTGATTGAGGAAGTGTCTTTCCGTATTTGACGATCTGTAGAGCACTTTTGCAGTGTTTAAGTGTCAGTCCAATATGTCGATCTGTACAAAATAGTTTTCGCTGTTGAAAGTCTCGTCTGCAGAAAAAAATGGCGGACAGTGTTCCGACACTGCCAGCAGCTGCACTTTGGCGGGTAAATTCAATAAGAACCCATCAGAATGCTCCATTATTCACAAGACATCCTTTGTGTTGGGACAGGTTCCTAGCCTCTACGGACTGGTTCGAACAAGATGGGGGCAATGTATATATGGAAAGTTCTGAGAGTAACATGATGTTCAGGTGTTCAAAGACAAATTGAAGCAAACCATCCATCTGTGGTGGGATGCTGTCCCTCATCCACAACTGTGGCACTAGGACATCTCTAGACCGAAAATTCCAGCCATGTTTCTCTACTGTAGGACAGTGCTTCGAATTCTGTTTGCGTAATTGTTCTGATTTACTCCATCTGTGCTTAGACAGTGCTCTGTTTCCAAACAACTAGAATGCTTTTACGATTAACGGTGTTTTCGCGAGTGTGCACATACATGATGAAGGCTTTTAGCGGTGAGAACTTTTACTGTTTCTGGGACTTATGTTGAAAGCACGACGTCACGATTACCAGGAAGGGCTGCACAGGATGCCTCATTAGGACCATCACGAAGAATGAATTCGGTGTTATACTGGACTATTTTCGTAAACAGGTTCTGGTAGGGCGAGAATTTCCATGTACACAAGCTGAGACATCATGAAAGCTCCTACAACAACAAAGCGACCGTTAACTATTTGTGTGACACTTTTTGATTTCCAAGAGGTAGACGTGGCTCTTATTTACATAGACATGTGACATCAGTATAACACTGACAACCTTTTAGCTGCGCCTGAGATGGTGAGTAGCTAGGCAAACATCTCATTGAGGGTGATCCGTTATTGGAACATCTCGCTGGACTGCAGGTACAAAGGCTAAGCGTTGTCGCGCCAGCAATGGTGCCTAGGTAAGACACGTGTTTCGATAGGAATTTCTCGTTTCAAGTATGAAAGTGATGCCACCGCCTCTTGCTTGCAGCACCTGAACTGACACTTGTGCGTGGTTTGGCAGCTGACAGCTGCGTCTTCACTTCGCGGGGGTCGCCGGTGCATCCCGACTCCTGTCAGCGTGCGCAGTGGCGTTGTGTGCGGTCCAGTGGAGAGGGGACGGCGGGCGGTGCGTGTTTCGCGATCGAAAGATTTTTAACTGTGTAATTATGTGTGACGTGTGTTTCAAGACGGTATTCCTTGCACGATTGGAATAAAAAGAAGGGTGATCGATTTAATTGCTTCTTACAAGACCTGCATCTTTCCAAACAGCAGAGAATGATGAGCAAGAGAAATCCAACCCCAGCAAACTGAACTTTTTTGTAAATAAACAATATACCGTAGAATTTCCCTTAATGAGATCCTTCCTCTCCACCACACTACCACCAGTTTCCAGGTACAGGAGGGGAGAAGGAGAGGGGGTGGTGGTTGCAAGGGACAGGATCGATTTCCTGAAAAACTCCTTAAATAAATAAATACACTATATTCCATACACTGCCTTGAATCCCACAAATTGTTTAAATAAACAATATTCCTCTCATTGTCTAAATTGTTAGACGATATTCCATACACTGCAATCGAATTCCCTCCAAATGACTGATCACTTGAGTCTTTTTCCCACCAATTTTCGGGAGGGAGGGTGGGAGGTGGCGTTACCAGAGGGGCAGAGGTTAAGTAATTGATCAATTTAATTAAGTAGTCAATCAAAGTGGTAAGAGTGAGAGGGACTATTCCAATAATTCACACCTGAAACTGTAGCTGTAGCAGTGAGGGGGACGGGGTGGGTTGAAGGTTTCCTGAGGGGTGAGGGGGTAGGGGAAGGATGAGGGGGGACTATATTAAGGCCCTGTCAATCAAAAGGAAGAATCCTTTTAGCAGAACAATAGGTTAAGGACCTGTAAATCAAAAGAAAGGATCCTTCTAGTAAAACAATAGGTTAAGGACCTGTCAGTAAAAGGAGAACAATAGGTCAATGACCTGTCAATCAAGCGATAGATTTGCCCCTGAGTGTATACCTGCCCCTGATGTAGGCAACCCTGTTGCCATACTACTTCCACTTGTGATGCCAGGCTTGTGGTTCAAAAAATGGTGCAAATGGCTCTGAGCACTATGGGACTTAACAGCTGTGGTCATCAGTCCTCTAGAACTTAGAACTACTTAAACCTAACTAACCTAAGGACATCACACACATCCATGCCCGAGGCAGGATTCGAACCTGCGACCGTAGCAGTCGCACGGTTCCAGACTGCGCGCCTAGAACCGCGAGACCACCGCGGCCGGCCCAGGCTTGTGGTGGGCCAGTATTATGGTATGGTGGACATTCGCCTGGGCTTCCATGGGACCTGATAATCAAGGCACCATGACAGTTGCAGATCTGCTGCATCCCTTCAGGACTGATGTCTTTCCCAACAGTGATGGCATTTTCCAGCAAGATAAATGTTCGCGACACAAGGTCGGTACCGTTCTACAGGAGTGTGACAATGAACTCACATTGATGTCTCGGGCACCAAATTAACTTGATAAGACCCAAATGGAACACATCTGTGACACTATTGGCACTAGCTACATGCCTAGTAACCACAGGGAATTTCATGACCTGTGCACAGAGATCTGGTACCCCACAGCTCCGAAAACCCACCAACGAATTGTCGGATCCATGCTGCGCAGATTCACTGCTGTATTCTGTTCCAAAGTAGGCAGTGATGTTTTGACTCATTGTCTACCTTCTGTATCTACCGAAACAAAAGTATTACATGTTGTTAGTTTGTGAAGTAAGGAAGCAGTTAATGATTTTCATTACGAAGTCGATGATACACTGACGGAAAAAAAATCGCAGCACCAAAAAATAATTAATGTAGAGTAATAAAATTTCGAGAATGCAGTTGTTTAGGTAATATACTTATTGAGTAACACATGCTAATGTATGCGCGAGATTAACCATTTCAAATATGAAATGCCGGTTCATTAATAACGGGTGTAATGGCCAGAATGTTGAATGCATTGTGTTGCACAGGTGCCGGATGTCACTTTGTGGGATGGAGTTCCATGCCTGTTGCACTTGGTCGATCAATTCAGGTACAGTTAATGCTGCTTGTGGACGATGATGGAGTTGGTGCCCGATAATGTCCCGTATGTGCTCGATTAGAGACAGATCTGTTGATCGAGCAGGCCATGCCAAAATGTTGACACTCTGTGGAGCATGCTGGGTTACAACAACTGTACGTGGGTGAGTGTTAACTTGTTGGAAAACACTGCCTGGAACGCTTTTCATGAATGACAGCACTACAGGTCGAATCACCAGACTGACGTACAAACCAGCATTCAGGGTGCGTGGGATAACCACGAGAGTGCTCCCACTGTCATCCGATGTCTTACCCCAGATCAAATTCGAGGTGTAGGTGCAGTGTGTCTAGGGCGCAGACAGATGAGTTGCAGGTCATCGACTGGCCTCCTTCTAACCAACACACAGCCACCACTGGGACCGAGACAGAACCAGCAGTCATTGGAAAACACAACAGACCTCCAACCTGCCGTCCAATGATCTTTCGCTTGTCACTACTGCCGTTGCAGATGGCGGTGGTTTGGGGCAGGTGGAATGTACGCTACAGAACGCCTGGCTCGGAGCTGTCCTCGAAGTAACTGATTTGTAGCAGTTCGTTGTGTCACTGTGGCGCCAACAGCTGCTTAGATTGTTGCTGCAGATTCAGTACGATGTTCCAGAGCCATACGTCGAACACGATGGTCGGACCTCTCGATAGTGCCACGTGGCTGTGCGACCCTACATTTTCGTAACCACCGCTGGGAGCAATCGTGTACAGTGGCTATGTTCCTGCCAAGTCTTTCTGCGGTATCGCAGAAGGAACATTCAGCTTTTAGTAACCCTATTACACGACCTCGTTCAAACTCGGTGAGTTGTTGATAACGGCGTCCTTGTCGCCTTAAAGGCTTTCTTCACTGACACTAAAATACCACGTCCAATCTCAAAGGCAGCTAACGGCCACGACCGTTACACCCTATATTTAATGCAAAGGTGATTTGCATCCTCTTATGCGACTGGCGCGAAATTGGAATAGACCATCATCTTTCAGGCGTAGAAACAAGCCTACTAACTTTCGTTTATGTCGCTCAACTCCTTTTTCGCGTTACGGTTCTTTTCCGCCAGTGTATTTGTATACTACCGAAAAGCTCTCATTCAATTCGGAAAAATATACGTGCATATGACTGGACCGCGTAATCAACCAGTCCCGGTTGCTAAATAGGTGTGAGAAGCTCTGTTCTTGACGTGTTGGGAAACAGTCTGCAGGTGGAGTTTGGTGGAAACTGTGCATTGTTGAATTTCGAGGGAAGTTATTGTTTCTGCATGATGGTAGCCTTAGTTACGTTAATCTTCGTTCGTCTTGATTTTGCGAGCAAGTGAACAGACTATTTTAGTGCAGAACTGTACGGCTGTATTGTGCAAGCTTTTTGAAGCTACACGTCGCGAGTGTGCGGAATGGATAGAACACTGGCAATGTTTACGTTGCAGCCTTGTCTTTGACATTCCTTTAAAGAATAGCACAAAGAGTAAATTCCGAGTGCTAAAGACGTAGCATAATTGAACAATTTCAGGTTTGTTTATCAGCAGTGCTATTAAACTACGTTTCTTGGGTGAGCGTCACCATTGAAAAAGTGAATTTCACTGATTCGGAAATGGTGTATGAACGGGGAAATGGTTCAAATGGCTCTGAGCACTATGGGACTTCACTTCTGAGGTCATCACTCCCCTAGAACGTAGAATTACTTAAACCTAACTAACCTAAGGAAATCACACACATCCATGCCCGAGGTAGGATTCGAACCTGCGACCGTAGCTGTCGCTCGGTTCCAGACTGTAGCGCCTAGAACGGGGAAATCTTTTTTAATTTGACCATAGAAGTGCTACAGAAAATAATGAACATTTACTATAGTAAAGAGCTCGATGTATCGACACTGTTTGTGAGAAAGTTTCACTAATAATAAAACTATATCAGTACGTTTTCATGTTTCAGTCGAGTAGATACACTGACAAAATTCGTTTCGGTAATTTCTGTGCAGTATATTGACGTACAGCTAAGAATGCCGTAGAGGCGCAAGTGACGGTAAGACTAGCTGTTTTCGCATCTTTTTCAACCGTCGCACTGGACATAAAAGGCTACATGGGAAACACCCCCAAACAGAAACGCAAAATGATGAGAAATACTTTGTTTCCAAACAGTACGGAAGATGGCTACAGGGTAAAATCGCAGAAACCACGAAAAATTATGCAAACTCGCGGCAGACATGCGAAAAGGAAGATTAAATTTACATGGACACATTAACTGACTCCCAGCAACAAGACTCACGCACTAAATTTTGACCTACACGGATAGGCTGAAAACAATACCTTGATTCAGCAAGCCATAAAATATCTAGAAGCAGAAGTTTTTTGCCGAAATTCGTAGAGACAATTAACTGAAAGAAGGGAAGTGCAGTCGGAGGACGAAATTGCAATGAACACAAGAATAAAGTAGACTGAAGAAAGAAAGAGAATTAACGGAGAAAAAAATTAGAGCTGCATGGAATGCTAGGAAATCATGAATCTTTGCGTGTGCTGTAGGGCCCTAATAATAATAATAATAATACGTATTAATACACAAGAAGTTCCCGATTAGGTCAACGTGAACCCGAAATTGCACAAATAACAGAAAAAACAGACAATAAAAATTACACGTGTTTTTTTACCGGAAACTGCTATGTACCGCTTTTACACTGAATTACTTACGCGCCACTCGCCGGAAACTGACAACGTATTTACAGAATTTACAGTTAAGTCACACTGTATTTGGTATCACTCGCATTCAGTTCACTTCTGGAAAATAATCTCAGATTTGTTTTCTAATTCTCTTTTTTAATAACTTTTTTCCTTGATGATAGTTCTCATTTTCTGGAGAATCGAAACATAGATACAATCTAACGAATTTTGTCGTGTATACTCTAACGGCAGATCGACGCATTTCAGCGCCTTGGTTTGCTTTATAAAGCTTTCTTCCTTGTCTTCCTCCACCAAACACACTTTGCTCGCCAGACTCACGTCACTCAGCCACTAACTGATACCACCGGCAGATGGTTTCGTCCTCCGTGCCTTCACAACAAAAAATCTGTAATCTAAACGAAACTATTCGTTGTAATTTTGACTGAATAGTTCAGGATACGTTTTCTATTTTTTTCGGGAATCACCGAACTACTCACAGTACGCAAGTGAAATAATCCCCACTCCGATAATTGGGAGTTTACTGTATATACTATTTTTGGCGACAGTCGTGTTATGCATGTCGCGAACTCAAGTGCAGTCGAACAAGTTGTATTCGTGGAAAGGCGTAATGTAATTGAGCTACGATGGCCGTAAATATTTCTCGATGCCTCAGAGCTTCCGTCAGTGGTGAGACAGACAACGGAGCGGCGCGAGGTTCCACTTTGCGAGTTTCTGTCACCTGCCGTGTTTCTTGCGAGCACGCGGTCCCCGCAGTGAGTGGAATGCCTGCGGCCCACTGCCGGACATTCCTGCGTGGCGTGTGACCAGCGACGTTCGACGGGGCGATAAAACACGCCTCCCTACAGCCCTACGTGATGTGCGCAGCTGTCCACGACGTGCAAGGTCAACACGCCGCTCATGGCTTCACCACAAACAGAATGAGGTGCAACAGCCTTCAGTTTTTGTCCTTCACCTTGAGCCAGCAGTACAAACACAGTTTTCGCGTTTCCAACAAATTCTTTCAGAACGGTTTCCTTGGCTCAAATATTCTACTTTTTATCTTCAAAGCGGCATATTAGCTTGTTCGAAAGCTGTAGATCCAAAGAAATCTACCAGGTGAGAGGACAGGGAAGTAGATGTCATTGCAGAAATATCGTAGTACGTAACCGGTTTGATGGAGCGCCGTAGGCTGTACCTTTCTTCTTTTGATATAATTCTACTCAACTAGCTGCACTTTCATAAATCAAAATCGGTTGCGACCGATCAGATCTATACGAAATCGATTACTTCCTATGAAAACTGCTTTGTTTGTCGTAACCTAAATTCTGTGTAATAAATGTAACAAAACAGTTTTACTTATGTTTACTTTACTAGCTTCTTTCGTGTTGTTAAAGTTTTCGTATTTGTTTTCTGTTTTAGATACTATCCCCAGGTTTATTGGTGTGTACTGGAAGTCAAAACTATCTCTTATTTGCAGTAATGTAATATGCTTTTTTTTGTGGGGGACGACTCCCGTCAACTAATTCTGTAAAGCCTGATTCCAAACCACTGCCCGTCTTAATTTTGACACCTATTTTACATTTGAAGCAACTGACGTATTTCAATCGAAGCGAGGTCATAGCACCTCTTAAGGCGATTCTGAGGATCGGATTTAAAATTAAAGTGATCAGTTTTTGGCTGTCAATAATTCGCTTCTCCTTTCCGAATTTTCACAAACAATAACCGTGTAATCAGTATGAGAGTTTGGAAGGTAGGAGACGAGGTACTGTCAGAAGTAAAGCTGTGAGGAGGAGGCGTGAGTCGTGCTTGGGTAGCTCAGTTGGTAGAGCACTTGCCCGCGAAAGGCAAAGGTCCCGAGTTCGAGTCTCGGCCGGCATACAGTTTTCATCTGCCAGGAAGTTTCAATAACCGTGTAATGTTTATCAAAATCGACTTTCTCTTTCTCTTGCCTTATTTCTTCGATTACTGCAGTTTCACTTTTCAGCATTTTCAGTACTCGTATTAACATACACGGTGATTTAGAGATTTCTTATTCTTCTGCTATACATCACGAAAAACGTCACCCCGTTTCGGCTGGACACTTTTCATTCATCTTGATATGGAGATTCGATTTACCAGATCGTGCAATGATTTATCATGTTGGCTATAGCTTTAACAGTGATTGTAAGAAGTGATTTCATTTCTCTTTCTTTATTGTACTACAATTAACCTAGTGCGTGTTACTATAAATATTTCTCTGGGTGAACTTTCAAGCTGCGCCGCACTGCGGTTCATGGAACAGGACACTCAGAATGAAACGCAAGCCAGAACGGAACCCCTGAAGATAGGGGACGAGGTGTTCTGAGAATTGGCAGGAGGCTGGCACATGTACTCACTCGGTGTTCTTTTTCTTTCTTTTTTTTTTTTTCAACCCCGTTCCCGCATTGACACTATGTCTGTGGTTTTTTTTCAAGCACAGGAGATATAATTTTAGACGTGTCTGCTATATATCTTTGGAAGCGGACACGGTCATGTGCCTCCTGCTCCCATAACACAATTTGTGCTGCTTGACAAGCGTAATTCCGTGCAACCGTTCTATATATTTTGTTATCTTCCATCTTAAACTTCATCTCCTTAATACCAATAACCTTCAGCAAAACTTATGTCATTTATGACCTGCACTGCCTTATATACATATACATGCATAATACGATAGCGGATACAGCTCTTGTAAATAACACCAACAAAGACGTATGGTGACGAATTTTATTTTCTACGTTTATTCAGTTCACACAAATACAACATGGTTCTTAAGGCACAATATAATTCTTGAGGTAAAATGTAGATTTTGAGGTACAACATAGTATTCTTGAGGTATAAATTTACTCTGCTATTCCAATGCAGAAGTACTTTTAACGTACATGCTACAACAGTAACACTGGTGGGAATTTTGTTTTTATAAATCTATGCTAAAAACTAATGCGGAGATACTTTCTTTACTACAACAAAATTCCACAGCCCAAGTAGCATAGCTTTTACTATAATTCTGATGGACTGTGCACACTTACAATCTAATTTCAACAGCCCCAATAGCAAGGTTTTTTACTATAACAATTCTGATTGACTGTGAGCTATATAGATATATATGCAATTAAAAACTGTTCTGACTTGGATGGCTAGTGGCCGGTGTAAAACTTAAAGGCTATTCTAATCACATACTTAGTGTATGAACAGATAAATCAATATATATATATATATATATATATATATATATATATATATATATATATATGTTGTTGTTGTGGTCTTCAATCCTGAGACTGGTTTGATGCAGCTCTCCATGCTACTCTATCCTGTGCAAGCCTCTTCATCTCCCAGTACCTACTGCAACCTACATCCTTCTGAATCTGCTTAGTATATATATATATATATATATATATATATATATATATATATATTGCTTTCTTTAAATATTTTTTGTTTTCTTTATGCTTTTTGTTTCTTTCACACACACACACAGTATGATATATATATTTTGTTCTTTTTCTTTTTATCCTCTCTTTTCAGTACATTCGCTGTATGTATGTATATACATATTTACATAGTACACAAAAATATTTACTCGACACACACACACACACACAAAATTACTTACACTATTATAAAAGGGTCATACTATGCACTCTCTCACTCAATCAGAGTCCCCCACCCCTTCTCTCACTACAAATGAGTAGTGTGAGTACAGGAGAGTTTCAATCCTGTCATCACAAATGATCCTTTTATCGTCTTGAGGCGACAGCTCGATTTTAGACTGCAGCACAGCCAGTGTACACCTCATGTCTTCTCCATTGAATACTGGTCTGCCGTACCATATGCGGGGGCTGCGGTGTAGCACCGCGAACACCACTGCACAGGCACCACAAATAGTCTTCGATAGAGAGGGCCATCGATGCCATACAACACACACCCTTAGCCTGCCTCTGGGTGGCACCTTCCAATGTATGATATGCATACATTTTTGAGCGTAGACCTACAAACTCCACAATCGGCAATCCATTCGCCTTATCCTTCATAAGACCGATAACCTTCTTGTTCTGTGGATTATACCATATGTATATGAAGACGTGTCGAATTCATTACCATAGCACCTCATTACTTCATATGGATCGCAGTTCTTCACCCAATAGATGAAGTTATCTGTATCCATATAAAGTAACCTAGGAACTGCGAAATGAGTTTTTGCAAGCTCATAATGAAAGCTGCACATGCGGGGTTTGGACAGGTCTAGTATGCACATCCCCATATAAATAGGTTTCGTAAACTCTACTGCAGTCTTCGCCATTTCCACACCAACAATGTTCTTATTGAATATGGTGACCCGCTTAAAATTTGGTCTGCTAATGCATTTTCTTACGCCACTACGTCCACCCCATTCGGTTCTAATCAAAATTTCATGTCGTTCCCTCAAATTCTCTATTGTTTTCCCGAAAATTGAATTATTCATTAATTTATAAAAATCTTTCTCAAAGTCACACATCGTGGAAGCTCTCTGTCTCTTATTCAGATCAATATACTCCTTGAACCAGGGGGACTGCGTGAAGGAGATAGCCCAGGTGATTCTAACCAGCTCCATACCCAAGCTGAGACACTGATAGAGATTACAATAATGAATAATGTATCTCCACTTACCCCCCAGCATTGTCACCAGTTTCGACATGGAGCCTCCTCGTGGACACAGCGGCAAATCGGCGTGCGCATCAAGCAAACTAATAGGGTATGTGAGTTCTGCCTCCACCACATATCCTACATCAATCGGCTGCCAACCCCCCCCCCCCCCCCCCATGATTTTTCCATCAAATCCCCTGCATTCGTCTTCGGGCACCCATTGAAACTCACTAATCGGAAGTGATTGCTGCATGGCATGCCCGTATATGTTATTTGGCTCGTGGTCGTGCGGTAGCGTTCTCGCTTCCCGCGCCCGGGTTCCTGGGTTCGATTCCCGGCGGGGTCAGGGATTTTCTCTGCCTCGTGATGACTGGGTGTTGTGTGATGTCCTTAGGTTAGTTAGGTTTAAGTAGTTCTAAGTTCTAGGGGACTGATGACCATAGCTGTGAAGTCCCATAATGCTCAGAGCCATTTGAACCATTTTTTTTTTTTTTGCTTCTTTTTTTTTTTGTCCAGGTACATTAAGTAACTCGAATCAAGGGATGCATTGAACCTGTCACCCATTCAGGGGTTATTTGCCTTGCCTTTGCATGCCTATGGACACGTTGGCAAAAGTCCCCCACAGATCCCTCTCAAAGATAAGAAGCGTGTCAGCATCGGTCAATAATTCAATGCTGCTAAGGCGCTAAGGTGCTAAGTAATAATAGGCAGGATCCAGAGAGTATGTGGTCATGCATAGACTCCGGAATTTCTCGAAAACGTCCGCAAGCAAACGCACATCTGTGTCCATGTAAAACTATGAGTACCCTCCCGTCGCGCGGAATTAGCCGAGCGGTCTAGGCCGCTACAGTCATGGACTGTGCGGCTGGTCCCGTCAGAGGTTCGAGTCCTCCCTCGGGCATGGGTGTGCGTGTTTGTCCTTAGGATAATTTAGGTTAAGTAGTGTGTAAGCTTAGGGCCTGATGACCTTAGCTGTTAACTCCCATAAGATTTCACATACATTTGAACAGTACTCTCCTAAAGTTGAAATATTGAATTCCCGCCAGACATTCAAGACATGCTCATACTCTGCATCCGTTATGCAACCTGTAAGGTTGCTGGAGAATGCAGTTATGTCGGATAGCCTGGTTTTGTTGAGGTTCATCACACTATTCACATACTCATATGGGAAAACCCCCTTCCTAGTCACAAGTTGAAACTTTTCTTCATCAGGAAATGCAGCTCGAGTGATACGCATATCCCACCGAGCTAGAGTTTCAACGAATTTCTGGAGTGGCCCCTGCATAAAACCGTAGCGTATCAAGGAAGTGGAGCGTAATTCTTGGTATCATTCGTTTGGACAATGAAATGTATTTCTCGACACTCTCAGTTTGGACAATGACCTGAATTTTCTACCAACCGAAATCAGCCAAGTGCTCAACAAGAAAATGAGCATCATATCAGCTTAAATTACGAAAGAAAACGGGTATGTGCCTTGGTAGCTGGTAATTCAAATTGCTTGCGTTGTGAGCTGCGCAACGGAATTTCTCCGTAAGATGACAGTGGTCCCTACGAGGAGTTTCCGCTTTTCTGACTAACTGCAGTGCGCAAATATGACAATCAACCGCGTTATTATACAAACATTCATTTTCCTTCAATTTGGTCATGGGCATGTTGTTGCTGTAAAGCTTATCAACTTCCCGTGAAAATTTTTCGAGCGCAGTGAGCAGCCAAACCACAGGATTATCCCCAAAATAAGATCTGTAGCGGGTAGACTGGAATCATATGACGATACAATTTGGTATGCTGCCGCATATGGTACGTATTTTTCGGTAAAGGTGGTATGTGAGGCTGTAGGATCACCTTCAAAGTGGGTCACAGGAGCGAGGAGGCGTTCAAAGTTGGTGTACACTGCAAACAGTCATCGCTACTGGTGATGAGCATTATTGAACTTTATGAATTTGTTTTCCTCAGTAGGCATAATAACACATACCGGGTCCTTGGAAGCACAGTCTACTAGATGTGCCACTAATAAATTGTCTGAGAAGAAATAATTCAGGCACCTTAAGCAAATATGTTTTACATGACAATTTCTTGATAGTTGGGAGGAAAGGAGTAAGGTCATGTCTTTGATCCAAACATAGTGATAATTATCACCTTCAGAGAAGAGCAGCATGTTTACATGCAACTCACACTCACTGGCAAATTTTAAGAAATGGAGGGGGCCGATGACAATATGCTTGTCTTGCTCATCTGACTTGCTTTCCTTCTCCAGGCCACAAACATGAACCGATATGCTGGTATTCTGCGCCTCAAATTTAGGTATGTCCTGGATCTTGATGGGGAATCCTATACCATCAAAGTTATAACACGAACGAATACTATCATCTATATGGTATGTACTGGGAAGCTCAGGATGATCTCTGTAATTGTAGTTTCTTTTGCAAGCCAGGATTGACCCTGCAAAACAAGCCAGATCGTTACTATTTTCTACGTTAATGCATGCCTTTTTGTTAGCTGTATCTTTACTGAGCTTGACATAGCTTGATACTCCATTTACCAGATCGTAGACATGTGTATGGATGTCCAGGTGTAGTATTCGGCTGAGTGCCACTAGGCGATTGACGTGCTCCGTGTTATCATGCCATTTTCCCTCCAAAGATAATGAAGAGTTATCTCTTCAACACCAGTCTCAATTTGGGAGGGGGGGGGGGGGGGACATAATTCGATGCAAAGCACTGCGCTGCATTTAATGATGGGATAATGGCAATCATTCACTAGCTTGAGGAACTCCGTTTCCACGACAGGAAGGCACGCCCTTAGAAAACCAACACAGTTATGGTACCCTCCTGCTGGGTTCTCGATCCTTGTAAATTCGAAATGCACTCCTCAAATGCATCTGCAATCACCGGTATGGTATCACTGACCTGATGTCCTTCACTAAAATGACGGGAGAGAGAACTGCCACTAGCCACAAGATCATCTATATTAGTATTAATACTATTTTGAGTCCACCCCGTTGATGATGGTGTTGCGGAGGGGCAAGTGGGTATGCGACGAGGCACACATACTTTACTTTTGCGCCGATTCCGACAAGGCTCGTTCGGTGTTGATGATGATGTTGCTGTGTTACCGGGTCAGCACGATGGGAGCAGCCAGGCTGCAGCGATGGCTCCTGACGCTGTTGTAGACGCGACCCGGTAACTTGAGGGGCGGTGGTTCGTTGCTCGGTCCACAGACGCCACAGTGGCGGTGCCAGGGCGGCGGCGACAGTAAGTAGTGGCGCCCTTATGGCGGAGGCGTGCTTTACCGGACACCGCTTTGGTGGGGAAGACAGTTTAGCTGTAACCGGTATGCGCGCCACACTGTGTTGAGGTAACGGAGACGTGACCATTGTAGAAGAAGAGATAAAGTAAATATTAGTTAAGTAGATTGCTTACCGCTGTTGACACGGTGAAAGAAATAATTCTGAAGATCACAAGCTTATAAGCAGAGTGAGTAATTACCTTTTTTGCTCTGTCCCCAGGGCGACTCCACCGCACCCTCAAAAAAGTCATCATCATCTAATAGGGCCAGATGAGAATGCCTTTGTCTGTCCTCGTCAGAATCTGGCAACTGGTCTGTCTCACCTACAACAATAGCAAACAAGATACATAAACCGTGTGTTACATAAAAAAACTTCCTATACTACTAACCGTAATACTAGAGGCATGTACAAACGTAATTTTTTTTTTTTTAAACTTACAAGTGTGCTGCTCGGGCATCTCATTATTTGCTGGTGGCTGTGAACCCACCACGTGGCTGTGAACCCACCACCGGAGGCTGGACTTCGAGAGTCTGTCGCAGTTCAGCCCCCCCTCCCGCCCCCCCCCCCCATGTCTCTCCTCATACTGTAATTTCAGCAGGACAGTGCGACTACCCACGCGTCCAGAATTGCTACAGAGTGGCTTCAGTTAAGTTTAAACACTCCCACTTCCCACCAAACTCCCCAGACATGAACATTATTGAGCATTTCTGGGATGCCTTGCAACGCCTGTTCTGAAGAGATCTCCACTCCCTCGTACTATTACGGAATTAAGAACAGCCATGCAGGATTCATAGCGTCAATTCCGTCCAGCACTATTTCAGACATCAGTCGAGTCAACGCCACTTCTGCGTGCTCGCGGGGGCCCTACACAATATTAGGCAGGTGTACTAGATTCCTTGGCTCTTCATCTAGGTGGTCCATGTGAAACAGGCGACAATGGTGAGTGCTACTCAGAGTAACGTTTAATTTGTTTACAGGCTATGAGACCACAAAACTGTCGTTGTGACACAAGCCGCTGCATCCTGTTCCATTGGGTTACCGTCAGCTGGTGCTCTCAATGTGTAAGCAGAAGCAGGACAGCGGGACGCAGGCTGTTTGCACGTCCGGCTGGAGACCTGCTGGCCCGCGGAGGTGACGGAGCGAGGTGACCACAGGACACGAAAGCGGCGCCTGCTTGTACACAGCTGCAGCTGGCGCCGGGGAAATGACGGCCACGCGCTTTTCCCACAGACCAGTCCTGGCCGTCCGTTGCGTGCCTCTCTGTCTTACTGTATCCCCAGCAAGCACGCAGACTATTAGCTTTCTTTCCTGTCCAGCATTTGGTCCCACTGGGTGTCCCAGGAAGAATGGCCAACATTCAGCGATACGAGAGAAACGATAATTCGAAGCACAAACGTCTAGTAAACATGGGCTTTACAGTGCATACCTTAAAAGCTGTGAGAACTTCATCATCTTCTACACTGTCAAGCTTCTGCAGCAAGCACTTTTCTTTCCATATTTTGAGAGCTGGTAGTATGGAACAAATAGTTGTGAGCACTTGTTAATAGTTCAAATGGTTCAAATGGCTCTGAGCACTATGGGACTTAACATCTATGGTCATCAGTCCCCTAGAACTTAGAACTACTTAAACCTAACTAACCTAAGGACATCACACAACACCCAGTCATCACGAGGCAGAGAAAATCCCTGATCCCGCCGGGAATCGAACCCGGGAACCCGGGCGTGGGAAGCGAGAACGCTACCGCACGACCATGAGCTGCGGACACTTGTTAATAGTGCTCCAAGCTCTTGAGACAGACATTTTATAGCCCATGTTTACTGCATAACTTTTCCTTGTTTCGATAGGTACTACCTCCTTCCAGAATATGGAAAATACAGAGCTTTCAGTAGACGTGATTAGTTTCGTAGTTGAAGAAGTGTTCATAGCTCTTATATATATTTAAAGCCCACGTTTACTAGACGTTTGTGCCTCGAATGACCGCTCCTCTCAAATCCCTTAATACTGACCGTTCCTTTTGGGACACCCTGTATTTATCCTTACGATATGTGACGGTAAAGCCTGTGGTAAGGGGGTACTTTACACTGGACTGCCAACGGATTGGTGGTGGTGGTGTGGTGGTAAGTTCCTAAGGGACCAAGTTGCTGAGGTCATCCGTCCCTGGGCTTGCACACTACTTAATCTAACTTAACGCTAAGGACAATAAACACACCCATGCCCGAGGGAGGGCTCGAACCGCGCGAACCGTTGCAAGGCGCCTTTTGACTGCGTGGCTACCCCGCACGGCCTACTAACAGATTAACGGCAGTTATTTGGTTAATATTATTTTTACCTCATCCGTTTCTCATCACCTGGACAATCTTCAGCAGTGGGAATGCAATTAATCAGTCTAGGACAGGCACGGATCCAGGCTCGGATTCAGAAAAAAGGGCACGGGGAGGGGTTACGCTTTTTAACTTTCTCCTGCCCCCCTCCTCTGTTCCAAATACTAGTATAGAGTGACCCACGCGAAGCAGTAGAGTTTCATTTACCTATGATGAGGCTTGGCGTGTATTTTCACCCATATGACTTACATATAACTGTTCCAGATACATTTCCATTATTGAAAAGCCAAACACTAGTTTATTTCTGAAAAAAAAGTACATCACACAGCTACCCCCCCCCATCATCGGTGATGCATTGCTGAAGACGTTCTCGGAAGCTCCTCATTACGTTCTGAATCATTTCTTGAGGAGTCGGCTCTGTCTGTTCCTGAATTTCGGCTTCCAATCCATCAGTATTGTTGAGTCGCCTTCAAAAAAACTTTGTTCCTGAGATGATCTGATAGAAAAAATAACGGGCTGGAAGATGGGATGATCTTGTAGGCGATGAGATATCAACGTATCTTGAGAATAATCGATGTGGAAAGTGGCGCCGTAGTGTAGTCACTGAATTACTGGCCGAATGGAGGCTATAGCTCCACCTTGCTGACACCGTATCGAGTTTAGATGCCAGAGTCCCCGAAGCTGCGGAATGAAGGACTGGTGAATCATTGCCACATACTGCTCAGAATTGATGCTACGACTACCTTTGGGCTGCCCTGGGCCCTTCCTTCAGTCAGCTGCGGTTTTGTTTCCAAGTAGTGTCGAAAGTTTTGTGTATTGGCAATCCCATCCGGATAAAAAATGGTTCAAATGGCTCTGAGTACTATGGGACTTAACTTCTGAGGTCATCAATCCCCTAGAACTTAAAACTACTTAAACCTAACTAACCTAAGGACATCACACACATCCATGCCTGAGGCAGGATTCGAACCTGCGACCGTAGCGGTCACGCGGTTCCAGACTGTAGCGCCTAGAACTGCTCTGCCACTGCCATCCGGATGAAAGTTTGCCTCATCAAATATCACGAGATTTGTCAGAAATGCGTCATCCTGGTCAATTCTGCCCAGTAATGCTATGCAGAAATTGAATCTACTCCGTTTATCTCCCGGCTGCAACTCCTGAACCACTTGCAGCTTATCGGAGCCAAACTTTAAATCTTGTTTCACAGTCTCGTGCAAAGGTGTGCGGGGTCTGTAATGCTCTGTAATGGCGACAGACGTATGACGGGGAGCTTCGTTGCAGAGCTGCAAGAACTTGGAGTACTCTTGTGCTTCTCATTGGTTAGAGAATCTCTCTTAGCCACTGTTTTATACGTCTGGACATTCTCCTTCTGCCGGGAACACAGATTTTGTGGTCTGTTCCACGGCGCACTGCGCATTGGACAGCTGCTCTGCACATATCAGAACTTCACCTCTGCATCAATACGCATTTGCAATGACCAGTGTTCCGTAGTGAAGTAAAAGACGTACTATGTGGATGCGATGACACCTACATTTTAGCAAAGTGGCCAGTTGAAAATACCCTGTTTGCCTTGTATAGTTTGCTGTCACTCCCACTTTTAAAGTATGATCGTTACCCAAGATTTAATAATAATAATAACAACAACATGTACAAAATATGTTAATAATAATGATAATAATAACTTGTTTACATTAATTCCTAGTATATCACTTTCATGTGCAGAACGAAAACACACTCGTCGGTAAAACACTGAGTTCTTTGGTTTGCTCTGGCAGGAGACTGAGCAGAACTGTAACACATAAAATATTAGTTCACTTTGTTAGAATATTGATATGAAGATTTAATTAGCTAGGTACAATCCATTTCCACAGGAATGTTCGGTGTACGTACAACTATATCTGAATATTAAAGTGTCGCCGGCCGCGGTGGTCTAGCGGTTCTAGGCGCTCAGTCCGGAGCCGCGCGACTGCTACGGTCGCAGGTTCGAATCCTGCCTCGGGGATGGATGTGTGTGATGTCCTTAGGTTAGTTAGGTTTAAGTAGTTCTAAGTTCTAGGGGACTGATGACCATAGATGTTAAGTCCCATAGTGCTCAGAGCCATTTGAACCAAGCCATTATTAAAGTGTCACTTGATACAGACAATTTTACAAGACTCTTCATTTGGTAGTATAATTGACATAACGTTTACATAAATTCTGCATGAGGCATTCAATACAATGGCGCCCTATCTAAGACGAGCTGTCTTCTTGATTGGTGACTGCGAACTTCAGAGTGATTCGCAGAGTGTGGACGTAGATGTGGAAATATAAAGGGCGTGTCGTGCATATTTATTTAGCGACCGTTAAAGCTATTGCAGCAAAGTTTTCTGCAAAACTTCCTCGCAGAGTAAAATAAAGTGCCGGACCGGGAGTCGAACCAACAACCTTCACCTTACGGGGGCAAGTACTCTACCGACGGAGCCTACACACCAAAACCCACGACCCGTCCTTGTAGCTTCACTTCCGCCAGTACCTCATCTCCTACCTTCTAAATTTCACAGAAGCAAAGGACCCAAGTTCTGGTATCGGCTGACACAGTTTTAATCCACCAGAAAGTTTCAAATGAGTGCACACTCCGAAAATTCATTTTAGAATGTTTTCGCTAGTTGATAGTATGCATAGGGGCAAGCAGTTCTGTCGCATGCGTAATACTCTTTAACTGTTACAGGTAGTGATACAGAATTCTGCCTCTACCACTGTGAATTTTTCCGCCTCCACGATGCAACGTAAAGTAATATACTACATATAAAGATGAGCTAGAATATTATGACCACTGGTCTGATATCGATATAAACCCGTCCAGGCGACAGCAGCGTGACCTGGCGAGGATTGATTGCCAGTGAGACACACTCATAGAGCATGTAGTATCAGTGGGTGCGGTGTCTGTGTGTAGAATGGAGAAGGCACGCGATCTATCTAGAATTTAACAGGAGGCAAATTGTGGCCCAGACTGTGATGGCCCGGATGCTCAGCATTGTGGTGGTCCGGAGGCTCGGCTAGAGCATTCTGGAAACTGCACGACTTGTCGGGTGTTCGAGGAGTGCTGTGGTGAGTGTTTTCAGTACGTTACGGATGTTGGACGTGATGGAGTTGGGCAGACTGGTGAAACAGAACAGGCGGCGAACTGTGGCGGAACTAACACCACACTCTCATACTGGGCAGAGCACAAGTGTGTCTTAACACACAAGGCACTGAATACTCCTAATCATGGGCCCCCATAGGCGACGACCCATGCATGTGCCAAAGTTAATACCTCGACATCGGCAACTACGATTGAAATAGACAAGTGACCTTCGGCACTGGATGTTGATGCCGTGGCAGAGAGTTGCATGGGCTGATGAATACGGGTACCTTCTTCATCATGCCGATGGGAGGCCGCGAATTCGTCGTCTTCCATGGGAACATGTCCTTGATATCTGTACTGCGGGTCAGAGACAAGCTGGCGGCCGCTCCATTACGCTCTGAGGATCATTCACGTGGCCATCCATAGCTCCACTGGAGCTCGTGCAAGGCAGCATGACGGCCAAGAAGTCTCGTAGGCTGGTTGCAGACCACGTACATCTCTTGACGAGCATATTCCCGATGGCAGTGGCATTTTTCTAGATAATGCGTCATGTAACAAGTCCAGGAGTTTGATGGAGTGGTTCGAGGGACACAGGGGCGAATTCTGATACGCTGGTCCCTCAACTAGCCAGATCTGAACCCGATCGAACACATCTAGTACGCGTGAACAAGACCCCGCTCCCCTCAATTTCCTGGAGTTAGGTGACCTCTGCGTGCAGATGTGGTGCCAACTCCCTCCAGCGACCTACCAAGGCCTCACTGCTTCTACGCCACCACGCTTCGCTGCTGTTATCAGTGCCAAAGTTGGACCAGCCGCTGTTAGGTACGTGGTCATAATGTCCTGGCTGCTCATTGTATATATGTTAACGACTTTTATCGTAGTCACTATCAAATACATAACCACATTTTTTTTCATGAGCGACGCAGGCATCGAGCGAGAGGTGGTGACTGTTCGCGCAGCGCGGCAATTTCACGTTACCTGATCGAACCTTTATCGGGTTGAAGGCCATCTTCCGCCAGAAGAAGGCCGAAGCAGTGCCATATCTCCTCTGGCCGTAATTAAGCTGCAATTCATTCAAACAAAATCAACAACGTATAAGTGTTGGAATGTCAGTCTTGCAATCAGTTTGTCTTCTGGCCACGACACAATACACATACAGGTAGACACAGCGTGATTCCGTGACGATGATACAGACTTTCAGAGAAGATGCAGAAGGGTAAGTGTATCAATTTGTGGTAAGGGGCCCTGGTTCGGAATCGACCGAGTCAAAATTTAAGAGCGAAAATCGTTCTGGTAACCCTGACGGTGGAATACATGTACTGATACAGTCGTTACTAAGACTGTAAGGTAGTCAACTTTCAACGGTGGTAGTACCGACCAAAACCAGAAAAAAGTCTAGAAAACATGGGGCCTATAATGTATACCCTAAGGGCTGTGAGCAGTTTTTCGTTATTGCTCTTTGGTGTCTATTTTTTAAAAGTGATACTGTGGACCAAAACAAGAAAAAAAATTCTAATAAAATTGACTCTAAATTGCACAGCTTAAAAGCTGTGAGCACTTGTTGAGTAGATGAGATGTGTTTCATAGTATCGAAGACGACTAAGTGCTCGTAGTTCTTAACCCTTTGAGCTCGAGTGGCTTCCGCCTCAAACCGACATTTTATTATTATTATTTGAGGTACCACTGCCTTTCGCGTGAAACCACTGACGGCATTGCAAGGCAGAGACTTGAAGCAATACAATGAGCAGTTTCCACGAATGTAGTGCAGTGCAGCAATCCCTTACAGCGTCAAGAGCAACAGTGGGCGCGAAGTGTCTGCTGCCTGACTGTAGGAAATCTGCGTCTGCAAGTTTGTGTTACATAATTTGCTTGACGTGTGATTTTTGCACAGTGCTCGTACTGAGGCGCTGGTTGACAATGAAAGTAAGTATGTCATAGTTATTTTAAGATACATCTGAGTTCGTACTACAGCGTTTATGAGCGGTTTTGACTGGAAACTGCTGCGGCTGTTGGTACTTTTATAATAAATTTTGTACCTGGATGAAAATTTATTAAATCTTATGTCCGTCTTTTGCTCAATATATAGGACTATAATTTCTTTTACATATTGACATGACGTGTTGATAGAAGTTTTGAGAGGTCACCCGCGATTTAAACGTCGGTCTTTTAGAAGAAGAAATTACAAGTGATATGGATGCAGAGATATCTGAGGCAGAAATTGGTCCTGGGACTGCTTCTGTGAATGTTCTGCGTCAGGAAAATGCATCACGAACTTCAGCTCTTTTGCCAGGTGCAGAACTTCTAATTGAAAATGCAATTCATGATGATGTGGATGACGACAGTGGAGATGAGCTTGCCATAATAAACTCACAAGTGAGGTGGTTTACATCGTAGAAATCAACAGTCGTGCATGACGTCTCTGAAGAGGTCGGACCAAATATTGATGTAAGCTGTGAATCTCTTGCTGAAGTGTTTCTGAGCTTGTTTCAAATGGTTCAAATGGCTCTGAGCACTATGGAACTTAACATCTGAGGTCATCAGTCCCCTAGACTTAGAACTACTTAAACCTTACTAACCTAAGGACATCACACACATCCATGCCCGAGACAGGATTCGAAGCTGAGCTTGTTTCCACAGTACATGGTAGGCTGATAACTGTATGTCCAAGTCGTTCCAAAGTAAACAATCTCCGTAAAGTAATCGGTTGTTTACTTGTTGGCAGTATGTTGTTGTGTTCGTTGCTTGCGATGACAAGAAAAGTCAATTTTGTGAAAAATTTTATAACATAGTTTTTTTTATATTGTTACGAATCAGATGGTTAAGGTATGCATTTCAGAGCCCACGTTTACTGAACTTTTTTTTCTTGTTTCGGTCCACACTATCAAATGGTTCAAATGGCTCTGAGCACTATGGGACTTAACTTCTAAGGTCATCAGTCCCCTAGAATTTAGAACTACTTAAACCTAACTAACCTAAGGACATCACACACATCCATGCCCGAGGCAGGATTCGAACCTGCGACCGTAGCGGTCACGCGGTTCCACACTATCACCTCTGAAAGTTGCGTTCCCTACAGTCTTAGCAACAACAGCACCGGTTCTTGTATACACTGTCGAATATATCAGAACGATTTTCGCCATAGTACAAATGCTGTGACTTTACTAACCACAATTTGCAACATTGACAACTACAAACCATTCTTTCTTTCATTACCCTCATGGGCACGTTTAAATTAATAATGTTAACAAATTAGCCGTCAACGCTGGAGCATAACAGCCCAACTAATAGAGACAAATAAAAGTCGAAGTGAGAAATAATATTTGCAGTCGCAAATCCTTGTACAATTGTAGGAGGGAGTACCACGAACAACATAGTATAAATCCTGACAGTTGAGCTATGAATCTGAGAGTGGGGATACGTGTGGACTTTAGTTTTAATCGTTTTAGGTGAATAATTCGAAACCATGGTTTCCAGCGAAAATGTATCCCAGTGCGAAGGTAACTACATTAAATTTCCTACAAAAAGATCCTGTTCGATTCTTTGTAGGACTAATAGTTTGCGCCTAGCGAGAGGGAGGAAATGAACATCTCGCATGTGGTTTTTGAAGGACTGATACAAAACTGCGTGTTGCATAAAACGACATCGGTAGGGGCAGCTGGGTCCCCCTGTATGCCGGTACTGTTGTTGCTAAGATTAAAGGATAGGTAACTTGCAGAGGTGGTAGTGTGGATCAAAACTAGAAAAAAAATGTCTAGTAAACATGGGCTGTAAAATGCACACCGTAGCCGGTCTCTGTGGCCGAGCGGTTCTAGGCGCTTCATTCCGAAACCGCGCTGCTGCTACGGTCGCAAGTTCGTTAGGTTAGTTAGGTTTAAGTAGTTCTAAGTCTAGGATGATCTCGGATGTTAAGCCCCAAAGTGCTTAGAGTCATTTGAACCATTTTTGCACACCGTAAAAGGCTATGAGCACTAGTTCAGTAGAAGAGATGTTTCATAGTAGCAAAGCTGAAGTGCTCGTATTTTGTTAGCATATATATTTTAGAGCCCAGATTTACTGGCTTGTTTTCTTGTTTTTGTTCGTTCTACCTCTTCCAAAAAAGTATGTAAACCAAAGAGCTTTAATTAGAAGCGATGTGTTTCACAGTAAAGAAGATGAACAAGTGTTCGTAGCTCTTAACGTATGCATTTCAGATCCCATGTTTGCTAGAATTTTTTTTCTTGTCTTGGTCCATACTACACCTCTGAAAGTTTCCTACCGCACAACGTTAGCAGCAAAAGTACTGGTAAACGTATTCCACTGTCACAGACATCAGAACGATTTTCTCTTATAACCCTTGACTCTGTCGTTTCCGGACAAGGGTCTCTGACCTCAAATTGATAAACTTACTCTTCTCCATCACACCCGAAAGTTTCTAGCATCATCACGTAATCACCCTGTATATCCACGCTGTCGATGTCCAAGTGAAGCATATTTTCGCCCAGTTCTACAAGCTAAACCGTGCGAACCGCTGTTCCACAGTCCTGTAGTGCGGGCAGACGGTCGAGGAGGACATTTCTTAATTCTGCGTTTCGCCGCTGAGCTCCGCCCTATCTCTCTCGCAACTGCAGGAATCAGGAACGGCGGCAGGCGGAAGAGGCAGGAGGAGCGATCCGGGCTTGCGACAGGACGCAAAGCGCGTTGCGTAACGCACCGCCAGCTATCAGCTTTCTTCCAGGAAGTGACGTCGGTTCCGCCGGCACAATCTGCAGAAGATGCGGCACGTTACAGATTGCCTGCAGAAACACCCAGCCTGGCTCGCTGCCCGTTGGCCGTCAGCAGAGCGTCGAACTAAGGAGAAGAATGTCGTTTTGCTCGTGGCGGCCGTCGTTCAATTATATCTGAGACCCACTAGCGGTTTCGCTCATCAATACCCGTCTTCAAACGCTATATCTGTTTTATGTGTCTACTGATTAATTCTCCTTGGCAAGTGACTTGAAAAGAGGGTTTAAAACGAATGCCGACAACTGCAAAAGGAGGGTTATTGAATGTAGTCGGATTAAATGAGGCAATGCTGAAGAAATTAGATTAGTAAACGAGACATTGAAAGTAATTAATGGAGTTTCCTCTTTGGGCAAAAAATTAATTGACGATAGGGGAAGCAGAGACGATTTAAAACGCAGACTGGCTACAGGAGGAGAAACACTTCTTTTCTAAAAGTATTTGTTTGTAGCATAGCCTGTTCATGAAATTAGGACAATGAAAAGATCAGAATAGCAAATTTAGAAGGAAAACTCATGCGGAGATCGCGAGGTACTGAAGCGAATTGTGGAGATAGCAAATTTGTTGTACAACGTGACTGAAAGAAGGAATCGATTGACAGAACACATCCTGAGGGATCAGAGAATCGTCAGTGTACTAGTGGTAAGGGGGGGGGGGGGGGGGTCGGGCGGTAAAAACTGCAAAGCAAGAGCAAGGCTTGAACCCAAAAAGCAGGTTGAAATCGATGCAAGGTGCAGCAGTTATAGAGAGATGAAGAGACTTGCACAGGATACAGGCAAGATTAGCGACATTAGGTACTCTCCCACGTCTGTACAGGTGTTGCGTACACTATTTTACATTACATTCACTGTGACAGACATTTTATATGATTTCTGTACGTTTGTAGGTAGGGATATTCAGCCACAAAATAATTGTTAAAATTCATGGTGAAACCTTCAGCTCTCAGTATTTTGCACAATTCGCTACTAGTTTCGGTCACTGCCCATTATCAAGCTTAGTCTAAAACGAATCAATCAAGCCATTACAGAGAACACAGTTTACAGGGATATATGAGGTTAAATAGTATTTCCCGTACTGGCACGCTGTGGCCGAGCGGTTCTAGGCGCTCCAGTCCGGAACCGCTCTGCTGCTACGGTCGCAGGTTCGAATCCTGCCTCGGGCATGGATGTGTATGATATCCTTAGGTTGGTTAGGTTTAAGTAGTTCTAAGTTCTAGGGGACTGATGACCTCAGATGTTAAGTCCCATAGTGCTCAGAGCCATTTGAGCCAGTCTTACTGGCATAAACGATAGGAAAGTTATACGATAATTTGAACAAAAATAATTTGCTCTTTTAAACCCACCACGGTACGTAAAAAATTTCTCACAATAATAACCTTGCACGATAATTTTCGTCAAGAAGCAAGTCTACATTGACAGCTAGTAACACAATGACATATGCAACTAGACCAAACAGTCAAGGATACAGCTCGTGACGAAGTGACTTCACCTGGTATGTTGATGTCATTAAACAGCTTTCTACGGTATAAGCTGATTTATTTTTGGCAGTTACGATGTAGTTAAAATTAGAAAGGTCGCCAGTGCGACATTTCTCGATGTATTACCTTTGTATGTATGGAATTTCATCATATAGCTCACTAAAGTGCAGCGTTTACCTGGGATCAAATATTATGATGTACCTCTTAGTAAACTGATGCTGCAATTACCAGCATGTACTGTAGTTTTATCTCTGACGTGGCATTGTCTTTGACTGTATCCTTGACTGTTTGGCCTAGTTACATCTATCATTGTGTTGTAGCTGTCGATTTGGACTTGCTTCTTGACGGAAATCATCGTGCACAGTTATTACTGTGACAAATTTTTTACATACTATAGTGGGCTTAAAAGAGCTGTTCCCGCGTAACATCGAGCCGCGGCACGTCGGCCTGGAACGTAACCGCAGGGAAGGCTGTGAGAATACGTAAACCAATACAACGCTGACTAGGACGACACCACGACAGGAACGGCACCTATACGAACAGAACACAAGCGCCGCTCCAGGTAACGTCATCCTAACTCTTTAGTTGTGATCTATATTAATTGCTTGCATGGAGATTGGATATATCGAAGGACATTATTTGCATGTCGTCAATTGCTTGCGACAGCTGTTTGTGAAAAGGCGAAGTTAAGTATTGTCAGTTCAGTTTACTGTAATAAACTCCATTAATAAGATTTACTTCAATGTTTTCTACTCCCCCCCACTTCGTTTTTCCTCTCCTTCCCCCCTTTTCTTTCGCATCATCCCTCCAGGTTCCCCCCGTCTGCCCTCGGCTGTGGGGGTCATATCTGTGCCAACTTTTTAGTGCAGTGTTCAAGTGAATGTTCAATGTTGTGCGTCTTTCCAAAGTGTTGCGAACAGAAATCATGCTGTCGCTGGGCGTGATTTTTATATCTCTTGCGAACAGAAACCAGACTGTCGCCGTGTTTTTTAATTGTCTGACTATTATTTTACCTCTCTGCTTCCTGTGTATTTTATTAGCATCACCAATCCTTTGTTTTATGTTTTAAGTTCCACAATTTTCCGCCATTTTACCATTTAAATCACCGATTTCATGGCCTGCTTTTATTATTTATCATCTTCATTTTTTAAAACAAATTCTGTAGGCTGAAGAGCGGCGTACTAAGCTGCTACCAGCCCGCCCCCTTCGGGGGAAATCGCAACTCAATAAAGGAAAAAAAAAAAATGTTTTCTAGCTTTGAAGAAAACAGCTTCCTAGGCACCCTATGTTAGACGAGTGGGCAGGACACAAGAAGAGCAAATTACTTTTGTTGGAGTTATGGTATAACTTTCCTGCCGTTTATACCAATAAGTGATTATTTAACCTCGTATTACCATGTAAACTGTGTAACCTGTAATGGTTTGTTATATTCATTTTAGGCTAAGCTCGATAATGGTCATTGACCGAAACTATTAGCGAATTGTGCAAAATAAATGACATCTGAAGGTTTCATCATGAATTTTGACGACGAATGAGTCTTGATGTTGTCTCCTGGTACTGCTGATACGGTGGTTAATATTTTGATTGGAACCGTGTGTCGACATATAATCGCGTTTGGAGGATAAATATGCAATCGGAAACTACGCTATCTGATAGAAACTATTCGAGCAGCCCTGTGTAATGAGGATTTGACCGCTCGACGTCACCGGAGGTGGACCCGTCAGTATCAAAGAACACAGGGGGTATTGTGTTGCCAGTACGTGAACAAGTTGGGTCGGCCAGGAGAGCCCAGTCACTTCTAACTGAGTTAACAAATGCATCGCAGACATTTCAGTCGTTCTAAGGCTGTCCAAGTAGACTGCTGGTGACGTGATTGTGAAGTGGAAACGGCAAGGAACGGCTACAGCTAAATCAAGACCAGCCAGGTTTTATGTGCTCACGGACGGGTGTCATCGAACACATCGGACGTTGGCTGTAAAGAACTGCGTGACACAAGAAGAAGGAATCAGTCAGTCTCGTTGTGCTGCCTAGTAGTCCGGCTAGCAGAACGAGTGTGCGTCGGCAGTTAAAGAGAATGGGGTACAGTGGCCGGGCAGTCTTTCTGTAGCCGTAGCTAAGCACGCTGGCGGTAATGTAAAGGCTACGCCACTAGACAGTGGGAGACTAGAAATGTATGATCTGGAGTGGTGAATCACGACGTACCCTTTGGGTAATCCAGTGGAAGGGTCTCGGTTTGGCAAATGCCTGCAGAACGTTATCTGCCGTCGGATGTAGTGCCAACAGTCGGAGTAGCTAGTGTAGGATATGTGGGTTGTTTCTCGTGGTTAGCATGCGGTCCCCTTAGTGCGGTTAAGAAAACGCTAATGTGGAAGGATACGAACACATTTTACGGCGTTGTGTACTGCATGCAGTAGAGGAAACGTTCGGAGACGATGATTGTAACTGCATGATAATGCGCCCTTTCATAAAGGAGCATCTGTGAGGCAGAGGTTTGTGGACAGTAACGTTCCTGAAATGGACTGGTCTGACCAGAGTCCCGACATGAAGCCAATGGAATACCTTTGGTTAGAACGTCAACTCTGCGCGTACCCCAGAGTGCCACATGCCTACCTTCTCTGGTTTAGGCTCTTGACGAAGAATGGGCTACCATTCAGCAAAGTTCAAACCATTATAAAGGTAAAACGTGGACACACTCCACATTAATCTCCACTAGTAGGTGTCCGGATTTGCAGGAAGTATATGGAAAATGCCGTATATAATAGGTCTTGCCTAGTGCACCCTCTATCGGAGGCTATCCTTAGCTCAGTTGCACCTTAGTACTTGGTAACCCAGACTAAAACGACCAAAAAGGGCCGAATAACGGGAAAAATCGTGTATTGGAAAATTTTTGTGCGGTAGTAGGAGGGGCTGCTATGAACAACATACTAAAAATTCTGCCGGTAAGCTGTGAGCGTGGGGGTGGGAGGACGTTCAAAGGAGACTTTTAATATTTTTCTTGAATAATTCGAAAACTGCGGCTTCTATCAAAGATAAAGGGTGCCCAAAAAAGAAAAAAAGAAAAAAAAACACTCATAAAACTTTAGGGGTAACGAAACGAATTTTTCCCCTAATTTTCCATCATCGACTGGACTAAGGGAGCTGGGTGCTATACTATGTGAGCCTGTGCTTCGTATCCTCTGGAGGAGACAGCAACATAAATAGTGGAAGCAGTAGTAGCTACAGAAGAAAACTACACGGATGATACCTGTTCATGAAAAGTAAAACAACAAAGAAAAATTACACGTAGGTGGAATTAAATAAAGGGCACTAGCAGCAATGGATGTGGGAGGGAGGGAAAGAGATATGTGATACAAAGACAAGTATTGAAGAGAGGCAGGAAGGAGGTGACATGACTGCTAGAGAAACGAGAAGAAACAGAAGCATCAGTACGTAAAGATTGCAGCTTATGATTTACTGTTTTACAGAAAGATCTGGCCACAATATTAATGCAGTTAGCGCCACTACGGCAGTGGAAATCTGTATAAAGGCGGTTTTCCTACGAAGGTAATAGTACCATGTCTGAAGCACACATGTAGCCGGCCGCGGTGGCCGTACTTCGATCTCTGTCTTCCCCTAGAGTTTCTACCCATTACAGCTCCTTCAAGTACCATGGAAGCTACTCTCTGATGTCTTTTGGTTCGCTTAGGAGGTTATGTGGAGCGCAGGTGTTGCTTTTCTGACGGGATAAGGCTCATGAACTTGAGATACCTTCACGATCTCGGTGACATTATCTTTCAACAAGATAACGCAAAACACAATGCTGCTGTCCTGACCTACTTATAAGAGGTATACAAAAATGTGGAAACACCAAAAACGCAACACATTATCATGCCTAATGAAGAGCAGGAAACCCATTGACATTGAAACCAGATTCCAATAGTCTCGGAATGGAAAAATACTGGCCCTGTATGGTTTTCAAGTATATCTTACACCGTTCTTCCTGAAAAATACTGGCATGTTCAGGTAACGATGATGCAGGTGGATAACTATCACGCTCCCTACCCTCCAAAGTAGACCACAAAGTCTCAGTAATACTGAGACTGATGACTGTGGTGACCAGGGCGCGTGCGGGAAGTCGTCCTCGTTCTCACAAAACCAACCCTGGACAATGCGGGCTGTGTGAATAGGGGCCCTGTCTTCTTGGAACACAGCATCACCATTGGGAACAAACGCAGTAGAATGAGGTAGATCAGATCTACCATAATGATCTCGAAGTTAGACAACATTGTCCGTGGAGCGCAGCGATCTGGTGCTATACGTAGGTTAAAACAACAGTCAAGATCGCAATAGCGTTTGTTTTGCACAATCGTAACATCGCGTGAAAAACCGTGGAGTCGCCACCACCAGCGTTGGCTTTATCATAAGCCGAAATCGATCATAATAAACAAATGTTATTGCGATCTCGATTGTTGTTTCAACCAATCACGTAATTCTTAGCGGTAATGCTACCTTGCGGAATGCCCATGGGGTCCATGTAATACGACGGTGAGCAGAATGAAAATCTTAAATGTTTTTTAAAATATTATTTACTGTGCAGAAGTGGTACTAAGCTGCATCATTTTTCAACATAATCTCCCTCACGCTCAATGCAAGTCCTCCAGCACTTACAAAGTGCATGAATTCCTTTAGAAAAAAATTCTTTGGTAGTTCGCGCAACCACTCATGCACCATGCGGCGTACCTCTTCATCAGAACGGAACTTCTTTCCTCCCATTGTGCCTTTGAGTGGTCCAAACATATGGAAAGCACTTGGGGCAAGGTCTGGTGAGTATGGTGGATGAGGAAGACATTCAAAATGCAGGTCTGTGATTGTTGCGACTTTTGTACGGACAGTATGGGGCCTTGCATTGTCATGTTGCAAAAGGACACCTGCTGACAGCAATCCACGTCGCTTTGATTTGATTGCAAGCCGCAGATGATTTTTTGTGATGCACTGGTAATAGTGGTCCGTCTAGATATGTAATGTTCCAAAATGACGCTTTTTTCGTCCCAAAAGAGAGTCAGCATAACCTTCCCTGCTGATTTTTGATGATGAGGAATGGCGCCATTCCTTGCTAGCTCTCTTAGTTTCTGGTTGGTGGAAATGAACCCACGTTTCTTCCCCCGTAACGATTCTTGCAAGGAAGCCATCACCTTGTCGTCCAAAGCACCGAAGAAGTTCTTCACAAGCATCAACATGTCGTTCTCTCATTTCAAGAGTCAGCTGCATTGGCACCCATCTTACAGATACTTTGTGAAAGTGGAGCCCATTATGCACAATGTGGTGTGCTGACCCTTGACTAATCTGTAAAAATGCTGCAATGTCATTCAGTATCACTGGGCGGTTTTCCTTCACTATGGCTTCAACTGCTGCAATGTTCTGTGGAGTCACAACTTGTTGTGCCTGACCTGGACGAGGAGCATCTTCCACTGAAGTCACACCATTTGCGAACTTCCTACTCCATTCGTAGACTTGCTGCTGCCACAAACATGCATTACCGTACTAAACCTTCATTCGTCGATGAATTTCAATAGGTTTCACACCATCACTACGCAAAAACCGAATAAAAAAAAAAAATCAAATGTGTGTGAAATCTTATGGGACTTAACTGCTAAGATCATCAGTCCCTAAGCTTACACACTACTTAACCTAAATTATCCTAAGGACAAACACACACACACCCATGCCCGAGAGAGGACTCGAACCTGCGCCGGGATCAGCCGCACAGTCCATGACTGCAGCGCCTTAAACCGCTCGGCTAATTCCGCGCGGCACCGAATAACAGAACGCTGTTCTTCCCTGGTGCAAGTCGCAAGTGGGGCGGCCATCTTTATACTGATACGGCGACGGTATGTGTGCATCTGCACTATGCTGCCACCTACAGGCCATTCTGCACGCTGTTTGTAGCACGCTTACCAACTTACAGGATAACGGCGCGAAATTTCGATTTGTTATTACAAATTTAAGCTTTTCATTTGACTCACCCTCGTAGCTCGATACGGCTGCTCAAATCATCACCGAACCACCTCCATGTTTTACTCTTCGGACGAAAATTCGGCGAAAAATGGAGAACAGTGTGAAACAAAACTCATCAGACCAAACGACATTCTTCCACCGTTGCGATTTTATGGCTTTGGCGCCACGTTTACCTGTTACCGGCATTTGCATCACTGAAGAGTGGTTTTGGAATTGCAGCTCAGCCTGTAATTTCGTGCTTCTGGAGCTCCCTTTGTGTTGTTCTGGTGCTGATGGAGTTCGCGAGCACAACATTCAGTTTTGCAATGACCCATAGCAGCTGTCGTCCTCTTCTTTTTCGTTACAATTCTTTTGAATCACCATTTGTCATGGTTAAACAGCCACGCGGGGCAGCCGCGCGATTTGAGGCGCATTGCCACGGTTCGCGCGGCTCTCCCTGTCGGAGGCTCGAGTCCTCCCTCGGGCATGGATGTGTGTGTGTTGTCCTTAACATAAGTCAGTTTAAGTTAGCTTAAGTTAGTAAGTAGTGTGTAAGCCTAGGGACCGATGACCTCAGCAGTTTGGTCCCATAGCAATTTACCACAAATTTTTAAATTTTCGTGATAACACACACACACACACACACACATTCGTCCGCATTGTGACGTAGCGGATGTTACCTTCCCGCTTTTCCTGTACGCGGTACAAATTTTCAGTACTGTGCCTCTTGAAACGCCATACCTTCGGCTACCTTCGTTACGGAAGCTCCAACAATTTACCCACGCTCCAAGTCGCTTAGATCCAACATAACGCACTCAAAACTACGCAGAACACTGTTCTGACCACGACCGACACTTGCAACGTATTGAGGACATGCGCAGTTGCAGGTCGCGATCAAATACAACAGCACAACCTTCAGGCTTGTCTAGCATCTGCATATATATTCAAGCATTTTCACAGCGTTCCCGTATTTTTGTCCACTCCCTGTACATACGGAGGATGTTCTTCAGATCTGTCGCCTATCGGTTGCTGAAAGACTGTCACGCACCACTGCTGTTGATGAATTCTACCATAGTCTTGAAGCAGCGTGGTATGACGTACCCGCATCCATCATCGAAGGTCAGCTCGATTCGACGAGTAGACAGGCTAAAGCCAATGTTGCCGCCAGGGTTCGCAGCTCTATGAGCTAAAGTTCGTACCCAGCACACACCCAAATTACCTCCAAATTTAGCCATTTACTCCTTCTACTATAAGCACAATGAGCAAAATGTCATTATTTGCTGTTCAGTTTTGGTGCTGCAGTTCCACTGGCTGGCAGTATACATTCATATTAGTGGCTAGCTGTGCTGTCACTTTGCAGCTCACACCTCGGGCAACCACAGGTATTCGCCCTCGAGTCGCAGTGAGAGCGGTAACCTAAAGCGCCGGATCCGTTCGGCTCGTGTGATCCAAATAGCCAGCTGGGAGAGGGAGAGGGAGAGGGGGACCCTCGTTGACCGCCGAGATAACCGCCTCCAGCAGAAGAGTCCAGCCGGGCCGGCCACCTTTCACCTGGAATTACGCGGCTTTCCCCGGCGCGGACATGGAAGCAGCATTTGCCGCTGAGCCGCGCCACGCGCGCTGTTTTTCGATGATTTGTCGACCCACTCTCCTGAGGGAGACGCCGGCATCCAGCGGCCAACCAGTCCTCTCAGAAGTGAAACTGGACGCCTCTGTCGCGTGCGATGCAATTGGAAGTACCAAACACTCTTCTGCTTTCCAAGTGTGGCTTGCCTCCGCAGCACCGTACTCGATCCTACTTAAGGACGCGAATCAAGTAGCCAGTTGGTACACTGACGTTAACAGGTGACCAGGAAGAGCCTGACCATTAATCATAGAATCCAGGCTTCCAAGCCCAGTATACGTGTCCTTGAAGAATCCTGTTTTCAGAGCATTAGGCTCTGGTCCGAGGCATATTCCTCTGTCTAACGCTTCGTCTTCCAATGCTTACGACATCATAAGAAGCTATAATGTCTCAGAAAGCAGCTACAATCTCGAACAAGGTCAGCAACCAGAACTCTTTGTACGAGAATCATTCAATAATTAAAGAGACAAATTGGTATGAAGAAAAAAAGCGTTATTTTTACAAAACAATACTTTTTTTACTTTTCAACATAATCCCTTTGAACACTTAAGCTCTTATTCCAACGGGCTACAAGCTCTTTTATTCCGGCTGCAAAGAACTCTTTATCTTGATGTTTGAACCAATTTCCCACAAACTTTTTCACCTCCTCGTTTTCCTGCAACCTCTTCCCACGTAATGCCACCTTCAGTGCACCAAATAAATGGAAATCACTAGGCGCTAAATCAGGACTGTAAGGGGGATGAGGCAGTACTTCCCAGCTCATTTCGTCGATGGTTTCACGGGTTAGTTGAGCAATATGAGGACGTGTGTTGTCTTGCTGGAGAATCACACCTCTCCTCTGACATCCACGATGTGTCTCTCTCATGCTCGGCTTAATCTAGTTTAAAAGCAAATCCGAGTAGTTTTGGATGTTCATTGTACGCTGCTCTTCAAGATAATCACAAAAAATTGGACCTTGAATATCCCAAAACACCGTCAACCCCTACCCCTACTTTTCATGCTGATGTTTGGGTTTTGAATTTTTCCTTGACAGGTGAGTTTGAGTGCTTTCACTCCATGGTTTGTCTTTTTGATTCTGGCTCATAATAGTGAACCCAAGTTTCATCGCAAGTTAAAATTTTGTTAAGGAATTGTTCAACTTTTCTTTCGTAACATTCCTTTAGCTCTGTGCACGTTCTCAGCCTTGTTTCCTTGTGTAGCCGCGTCAACTCCTTTGGGACCCATCTTGCACATGTTTTGCGGTACTTCAGCTTGTTACAGATAATGATATGAACTGTACCAGTACTAACTTGAACCTTATCAACTATCATTTCCACAGTCACACGGCGGTCGGCACAAATAATGTCATCAATTCGACTTTCAAGTGAGGGAGTTGAAACTGCAAATGGGCGGCCAGAACGGCGTTCGTCAGTCACTGAGTCGCGACCATTTTCGAACTGCTCTACCCACTGGTTTCCGCCTTCAGCAAGTAAAAAACGAATAACAGAACGTTGTTCGACTAATGTGGACGTTTCAAGCGGACTCGCCATTTTGAAATGTATTTTTGAGGTTATAAACAAAACAATGTTGATATATCAGTTGATCAGGGCTCTTCCCAACTTAAAGCCACAAAAGTACCGAACTTGCCCTACTAACAGTTTTTTTTTGCAGACCAATTTGTCTCTTTAATTATCGAATGACCCTCGTAGGTAACTATGCAACGGTCGGTTCGAGACGTCATCTATGTGAAGCATAGTATTGGGTTGGTGCATAAGTTCGTAGTGTTTTCCGTAAGTTAAACACAACAGTAACACATAATACAGACTTTAGTCATCAGTAACCCACAAAACCAAAAATAATTAATGTAGAATAATGAAATTACGGGAATACATCTGTGTAGGTAACGTATGGAAGTGGTTAACATTGCAAGATCACAGATTAATGTAAGCACGAAGAAAGCCAATTGCAAAGGTGAAAGGCTGGTACATTAATAACCGGAGTAGCCGCCAGAATATTGCATGCAAGTATGCAAACGTGCATGTATTGTGTTGTACAGGTGGGATGGAGTTCCATACCTGTTGCACGATTAATGCTGGTTATGGAGGATGCTGGAGTTGCCGTCCGATGATGTCTCATTGAAACGTTCCCTTTTTGAACAATTATACAAGACTGTCCTTAAACTGACATACAATATTTTTAGCGCAACGCAATCTGACTTTCAAAAATCCCTACAAAAGAATGTCCCTGACTAACATTAAACTATACCTTCCAGAAATCACTTACCTCACAAAAATCTTCATTACTCGAACTACTGCAATACAGCGAGCGCCACTACTGCCAGCTAAATAAAAGATTCAAACTACGGAAGGCACTAACTACTGATAGAGATAGTTAGCAAATGAAAGATATTAATAGAGAACAAACAATGTATTTACCTTAATAGTCATAATATATATAGCAGTTCATGACAAATTACAAAACTCCGCCATCTCTCTCCCCACATCCACCACTGCTGGCGCCTCACCTCCAACTGCGCAACGCTACGCGCTGTTCACAGCCAGCTGCCTAACACTACAATGGCGAGTATTACAACAATGCAAAGCAGCCACAGACTGCACACAGCACAGCCAGTGATTTTCATACAGAGGTAGCGTTACCAATAAAAAAACCTAAACAGCCTACTTACATAGCCCCCATGCTCCCCACAAAAAATTTTACAAATTGGTCTGGGCAGTGGCCAATACAGATTTGAAAAAATTTGTCATAATTACAATAACAAAGAAATCAAATGCACACACTTATTGATACAATGTTGGTCAAAAGCTCAAATTTTCTCACAGTCCATAAAGACAGTCCTGATCGTTCATCACGGTAAAATAGTAGTGTTTTTCTCAAAGTCTGAACAGTAGAAGAAAATGCACACGGAAGTAGTGGATTTCCATGCAGTCTTGAAGAAGTAGCGTTGTCCTTCCAACGGAAAGACAGTGCTGACTCTTGACATGCTGACAGATAATGGGCCACAACAGAGCAAACCCACAGCAGAGTCATTCGACGTTTTGAAGAATATTGGTAGGTAGGTCATCACAGAGTAGACCCACTGTAGTCCTGGTAGAGAGTATGGTATTGGTGGGCCACCAGAGGTGCAGACCCACTGTAGTACTGGTAGAGATTATGGTATTGGTGGGTCATCAAAGGTGCAGACCCACTGCAGTCCTTGTAGAAATAATGGTATTGATGGATCATCAAAGATGTAGACCCATTGTAGTCCTTGAAGAGATGGCCAGCAGCGATCTGTTGTGACTGTGCAGGTGCACAATCACCACTGAAGAGTCTTGCGGATAATGTAGCAAGTCCATAAACCACCACTTGTGCACTCACAAAGTTTTTGTAATTGTCCTTAGAACCAGCAATGCTGTTATCCAGTCCCTTGCTGAATCATTAACACACGTGCAAACACTATCAGTCCCTACTTCTCACATATTGTCCATATAATATGACCAACAGAAGTGTGTGCAGTGAAATGTAACTTACAAGTTAATAATATGATGAACTGGTGTCAATTACAATTTTATAACATAAGAATACAATTACAAAGGTACAAAATACATCATTAAAGAACATAACAATACAGATAACATTTATAGTACAGGCTTTACAACAGAATAGAAATAAACATATACATCAATATTACAGGAATTATGAGATAAGTAGATACATAAAAGATCAGAATAACTTTTGAAACATCAACTTCACACATGAGCATTAAAACAAAACAGAACAAGTAATGTCTAAACATCTTTACAAAGTAAATGACATAGTATTAGAAAAATTCTACAACATAAATCTTATTAGCTAAACACTTAAAGACAGGAAAAAGACAAATACACAATGGTACATACACACATAGCAAAATAATACAAAAGGAAAGGACAGGGTTTGTTTTACTGCAGTATTTTGCATGGAGATCTCCCTTTGTTCATCATTATTCCCAAAAGTACTATCTATACCTGCTTTCTGTACTTTTTTCGTTTAACTTCTCAATGCATTTCTTCCAATTCATCGCAACTCATTCTCTTATATAGTCTACCCCCTCTTAAGCTAACTTAAATCTACTGAGCTCAGATGCTAAACTAAGGGACGAGGCAATGCAGCAGCACAAAACAAGTAACACAAACAGCAAGGACAAAAAAAAATTAAATTTGCAAAGCAAGCTACAGTAAATCTAAATTACCAAGCAATTCAACATTACAACTAATATGAGGCAATGCGCAGCAAACATGAAAAATAAATCTGGCTTAGCAGAGTAACACAAATTAAAATTCAGTAGCACTATGCCTGGCAAACAGCAGCTTATATCTAAACATGACATAGCTCAAGCAGAAAAAATAGTACACTAAAGATAACAAAGCAGACAAGGGAAATATATAATCACATCTTAATATCTATGTAATTAAAGTGGTGCACCACAAAAACTAATTCTACAAAAAATTACCAAGTACTTGAAAAGTAAATTATGTATGCAGTTCCTGTGAAGGTAAATGTCTTTCTGTGCTCCCTCATTTTTTTTTTGAAAAAAATTATTATTTACTCCATCTGTAGACAGAAAATATTTATATTAGTACATCTATAAAATTTTATTTTAACCAATTCTGCAGTGCAGCTAGAAACTAGATATTAAAAAAAAATAGGCAAAGCAAAGTGTCAAACGTCATTCACTAGCCATATGGCATTTCATAATGCAGTAAACAATCTTTCAACTAACAAGACAATAGACATAAAATGTTTCTCATCATTTCATTTCAGTAAATATCATAAATTAAGAACTCTACAGTGTAATCATGTTTTCAAGCTTGAGTGTGTCGTATTTACGATGCTTTCTACAAAGGAATGTCGATAGCGAGGATAATGGCCTCCCCTTTTTTTTCTACCACCTAATGGCTTTTTCTCAAGGCGGCTGGCACACCTGGCCGCTCACAACGAATTACGTCACGGTCACTTACCTTTCTTACCGAAATATTTACGACAGCAGTTTTCGCTACAGTGACAGTCTCATATAAAAATTTCACAGGTCGAAAATTTGCGTTACAAATGTGTAGAAACAAAATCCTGTAAATCTAACAGCGTCCAAAAAATTTTCGCCAGCATTGTGATACATTCACGCATGTACACACATTTCATAACTCTTAAAGTACGATTCTTGGTTTCCAACAACCTTTTTCACAAACCAGAGTCACCACTACTCATTATTCCTTACCTTATTCGTCGACACATCTTCAATATTTCATGATAACAGATACATAGCATACTCAAATAACTCATATAGCATCAGCTTATTGATCATAAACATACCTCAACAGCATAATACACATCGTCATCATAATAATAACATCATAACAGATCAATCACATCTCAAAATCGTCGTAGCTTTCTGAATATTTTAAACCTACAAAAAAATTCTCTGCTCATTTCAAAAGTGTCATCTACCTCAAATGTACTTTAAAAATCATGATCTCATACCAAATACATCATTCAAAGCTCTCGTAGTATCACAATGGTTCCGAAAATATATGAACAGTTCACAAAGTACAGTCAAAATACAAAGTGTGAAGTTACCCAACTGTGTAATTACGTAAACATCTGTCACTGACGTAGTAAAAAAAATGTTTGTCTCTCTCAGTTAAATGATCAGATAGCTGTGTAATTCTGTCTTAGAGAAATATGGTACCGATGTGTAAAGTTGTATAAGCAAATACCATATTAGCTAGGGCTCCTTGTGCTTGCCAAACACATGGTACACATAGTAGGCGTGTACCCCCTGAGGATTAATGTAATTATACCCTCAGGTGTTACAGATTACAACAATGGAATAAAATGTATTACGGAAAACCTTTGTATCATTGTCCTTCAAATATCTTTAAAAATAAATGATTTAAGTACAAAATTAATCACTCAAACACTGTCCTGTAGCGCTAAATGTGCGTCTTGCTGTAAGATAATCTCTGTGAAAGTGTCGTAGTTATTGTCCTCTGAAAGCTAAGTTCTGCAGAAGTCAATGTACTTACCTCATGATAAACAAAAGTGAAATGCTTTGCGTATAGATATCTTAGTTATTACGCTTATTGGCATGATGAAGAAAGTACTGTGCTGTAACATATTGTTGTGCTACAGAAAAGGCAGTCTCATTGTAGCTATACCACAAAGGTTACTACTAAAACATGTTTTACTTTCCAGAATAAAACAGAAAAACTGTGCAGATATAAAACAGATACACCGCAAAAGCAACATTGTATATTGTCACTCATTAGTAGCGTCGTGATAAAATCGTGTAGCTGTCACATAAACTAACCACTGTGTCAACTGGTATTTCACAGAAAGTACTTTAAATCCAGAATATATTTTCAAGTAAACCAAAATGTTGCATTAAAATCTCATTAGCAGTACTGGTAAATGTTCTAAGTATGTGAGCCTTATAGTCGTTACGTAATCGTGCAACTAACAAGCAAGAATGTACAAATACAACACTGTGTCGTCTGTTCACTATAACAATGCATTCGTAATTTCTGTTTAAAAATGTTCCCTAGGTTCTAGACTGGATACTTAACTTCAAACATTGTTGTATATTAACAGATTCTAAGTCTGACAAAGCATACTAGTAATGTAAAGTGAAAAATTTTATGGCAAAGACTAAGTTAAAAAGCAGATTATCTTTCAATAAACGGTTTTACATGTGAAATGTGGTGTAAACCTTTACTCTTCCTAGTACGCAGAGTTTCAACTTCAACGCAATTATCATGCGGTATACGTCGTTAAACAATACTGTAATTTTTCTTAAGGTTAGCGTCTATGTCATTTTTCTCTGAGCCAGCCGGCGCAAGCGGCTGCCTGCGGTGCGAGTCATTGTCTGTCCCTTTGTTGGCGCGCGTCGTTATTGGGATTAGGAGACCTAGCTTCTACAAATTCGCCTTGCCGAGAGGGCCCAGCCGTGTTAGAATCCCGCCAGTTCTAATGAAATTGACGTCTGTCGTTATGATTATCTCGTCTGTCGTCATGTCGGTAGATTTCATAATTTCTTTCTTGTCGGTCATGTGGTGGAGAATTTCTTCCTGAATCGTAACTGCGCGCTGAACTGTTGCGTCTGAAGTTATTCTGTCTCCCGTGATAATAATAGTTCTGGTTGCCATATTGTCTGTTTCTATGATTGTCTCTGTCATATTCATTACTACGGAAATGCGATCTTTCTCTGTAACTATAATTACTCTGCCAGTGGTTGTCATATGGGTGGTGTCTGTTTTGGTCACGATTTGCGTTGTAAGAATAGCCTTGTCGTGTCCAGTTATTGTTTCTGTCGTCACGGAATTGTGACGTATGTGACCTGTAGTGATTATTTTCCTGTTTTCGCATCCGGCGACTGTCAGTGTCAATTTCCAGTTCTTGTAACAGTCCCTGAAAAGCTTCAATGTCTTCTTCGCAACGTCCTGCTAAAATAATATGTCGTAAATGTTCAGGCAATTTGAGTAAGCAAATGCGGATGAGTTCTGAGGGGCTGTATGGGTTTGAAAGATACTGATTCTTATGCAACATGTCTTCAAAATATTTCACAAGACTGGAAAATTCATATTGTTCGAAATGTTTCATCATTATGATGCCATGTTTTACTCGGTCTTGTGTGGCTTGAGACCAATATGCTGAGAGGAAGGCATGGTAAAATTCTCCTTCACTGTGGCAATCGTGAATGACCGATCGCATTCTTACAGCTGGTTCATTCTCTAAGTAGCCACACATAAATTCTAATCTGTGTTCTAACGACCAGTTGGGAGGAAAACAATGAGAGAATTGATGGAGCCATGCTTGTGGATGAATGTCGTTGCCAGAATTCTTAAATGTTTTGAATTTACGTGTAGTAATGAACAGCTTATAGTCAAAATCGTCATGTCGGCGAGTCGTATGTCGGTCATTGTTACTTCGTTTCGGCGGTTCCATCTCAAAATCCAATGCGCCTTGCCAATTTCTTTCATAATTTCCGAAGTGTCCTGTGTTATTATTTTGTGGTTGTTCCGTATTTCTATGTCCCTCTTCCCGTATTGGACCGCGAGTGTCCTCTGAAATACGTAATTCTTGTATTACCTGCTTCAACTGATCTTGTACTTCCCGGATTTCTCTTTTGTACTGTGTATTGATTTGATTTTGATTTTGTTTGAATTTTCTTATTTGTTCATAGTCTTCTGTGTCAGTGAAGGCTACAGGTCTTGTGTCATTCAGATCATCATCTACCTTTGTAGATAAGTTAGTGACCTGATCCGAAAGTTCGGCTACTTTCTCCGATAGTGTACTTATTTCCTCCATGTGTCTTTCTGAACCAATTTTCAGGGTATCTACTGTATCCTTTAAGTTTTCCTGAGTTCTTGCAAGTTGCGTAACCGAATCGGTAGATGCAACTGAGTCAATTTTAGCTTGCAAGGTCTCATGATTTTCATGAACAATAGTTTGCAGTTCTTTTATGGCTGCTTCGTGATTCTGTAATACATTTTCATGACGCGAAAAAATAGGTTGGAAATGCTCAGAAATTTGTGTTTTTACGTCATTACAGACCTTTTGACATTTCGATTCGATGTTATGTAACTCAGTGGTTAAATCTTCACGTGTTTGTTCAAGTGTAGTGTCTAACTTTTGAAGATTTTGTTCCATTGTGTCTAACTTTTTGAGATTTTGTTCCACTGTGTCTAACTGTTGCTGTGTTTGTCTCTGGTGTTGTTCCATTGTGTCTAACTTTTCAAGCTTTTGTCCCATTTGTTGCATTAATTGTAATAACAATGCACTGGTGTCTGAAACATGTTCCTCAGTGCTTTTCGGCAGTGAAGTTGCACCGGCAACATTCACATTTTGACAAGCAGAAAATATTTCTTGACTCATTTGAGAAAACGGTGAGAACCCAAAACCTGAGTCTACAGTATTTGCAATATTGTGTTCTGTCATTCCCGATTCCTGAGGCGAGCTGTTGCCGATCGATCGATCGATAATGCTTCCCTGTTCACTAATTGTTTCACTGCCTACGCCATTGTTTGCCGCCCGCTCAATTTCCCTATGCGCAATTACCAAATTACTACTTTGAACATTAGTTAATTCATTACTCTGCGGCGCTAACACACTGCTTTGGTCTTCACTGTCATTTCTCAGTTTACTTTGGAGCCTAGTATTACGTTTTTCACACGCCATAATTGTCACAATATTTCACACGATAACACAGAAAAGCACAATTTGAAGAGCAAAAATAGGGGAACACATTAACATAGCACTGAAATTAATATTTAGTTAATTGCAAGCGCAGCTGCGAAAAACTTGCTGCAAATCTACATGCATGCCACAACTGTTTTACTGTACAACAATGAAAAACTGCAACTACAAAGGAGATTCTCTCTACAATTACGCGCTAGCAATAAACAAAAGCTACACTAATTACACAAACTACAAGGAAAAATCAGAAGATTCCAGTGAGGTATCCTCGGCTAAGGGTCGACATATGAAACGTCCGCTTTTTTGAACAATTATACAAGACTGTCCTTAAACTGACATACAATATTTTTAGCGCAACGCAATCTGACTTTCAAAAATCCCTACAAAAGAATGGCCCTGACTAACATTAAACTATACCTTCCAGAAATCACTTACCTCACAAAAATCTTCATTACTCGAACTACTGCAATACAGCGAGCGCCACTACTGCCAGCTAAATAAAAGATTCAAACTATGGAAGGCACTAACTACTGATAGGGATAGTTAGCAAATGAAAGATATTAATAGAGAACAAACAATGTATTTACCTTAATAGCCATAATATATATAGCAGTTCATGACAAATTACAAAACTCCGCCATCTCTCTCCCCACATCCACCACAGCTGGCGGCTCACCTCCAACTGCGCAACGCTACGCGCTGTTCACAGCCAGCTGCCTAACACTACAATGGCGAGTATTACAACAATGCAAAGCAGCCACAGACTGCACACAGCACAGCCAGTGATTTTCATACAGAGGTGGCGTTACCAATAAAAAAACCTAAACAGCCTACTTACATCATATGTAGTCGATTGCAGATAGATCTGTTGATCGAGCACGCCAAGGTAGATGTCGACACACTGTAGAGCATGTTGGTTACAACAGTGGCATGTGGGCGATTGTTATCTTGCTGTAAAACACCCCGTGGAATGCTGTTGATGAATGGCAGCATAATAGGTCAGATCACCAGACTGACCTACAGATTTGCATTCCGGGGGCGTCGTATAAGCGCGAGGGAGCTCTTGCAACGAAATCGGACCCTAGACTACAACTACAAGTGTAGGTCCAGTGTGTCTAGACCCCAGACAGGTTGGTTGCAGGCCCTCAATTGTCCCCGTTCTAACCAACTTACGGTCATCACCGGCACCGAGTCAAAATCGGCTTTCGTCACAAAACACAACAGATCCCATTCCGGTCTCCAATCAACTCTCGCTTGATACCACTGTAGTCGCAAACGGCGGTGGTTTGGGGTCAATGGAATGCACGGTACTGGGCGTGTGGCACGGAGCTGTCCTTGAAGTAACCGATTCGTAACAGTTCGTTTTGCCACTGCGGTGCCAGCTGCTGCTCAAATTGCTGCTGCAGATGCATTGCGGTGAGCCAGAGCCATATGCCGAACACGGTGGTCTCCCCTCTCGGTAGTGTCACGTGGACGTCCAGAGCCCGGTCTCCTTGCGACCGGACATTCTCGTGACCACAGTGGCTGCATTCCCGCCAAGTCTTTCTGCAATATCGCAGAACCAACATTCAGCTTCTCGTGGTCCTATTCCAAGACCTCGTTCAAACTCAGTGAGGTGTAGATAATGGCATCTTTGTCGTCTTAAAGGTACTCCTGATTGACATCAACTCACTACATTCACTACTTACCTTTAATACTACTCTCAAAGGTAACTAACGCTCATGACCGTTACAGCGTGTATTATAACCAAACCTGATTTTCATCCTCATAGTGGCGCTACTAGCGCAACTGATATGGAACGGCGCGACATTTGAATAGACATCATCATTCAGACGTAGAAACACGCCCGTCAAATTTCGTTTATGTCGTACAACTCCTTCTTGGTGTTGCGATTTATTTTCCATCAGCGGATAAACAGTTCGGCTTGCTGAGCTTGTAACTTGATTTCTAAGTCGTTATAGCCTCTGACGATGTCACCAGCGCTGGAAGACGAAAAGTTGCGCAGAGAACTATGCACAATGCCTGTAGAGTCTTCAACCAAGGAAGCAAGGGAGATGATGTTGTTATGGGTAGCTAGTATCCTCTTCTTACTCCACAAATGCACACGTGGATTAATACGGTTCTTTATTTACATGAACAGCTAACTGCTACTTAACTTTAATAGAGTCCATGTGTTGCTGTACAGGCGCATCTGTAATAGCCGTATTGTAGACAATATCTGTAATCTTGCTAATACAAACTTCAGTCTCGTTGCTAGTCTCGATCTGGTCGCTATGCACTGCCGTAGCCTGAACGAGTCAGTGACTGAGAATGAATCACAGACACCAAACTGGAGAGTGAGTTAGTGAGGCCCCCTGTCCAGCAGCTGCTGCCTAAATACTTGCTGTCGAGAGGGCGTTGGCGGCTTATTGCTTGCAAGTCTGTCTCTGGTCACTCTCTTGATAGGCGCACTTGATCCAGCACCTACTATGGATCTCCTCGCTACATTTTCGCCGACCGGTGTGCTCGCGACAGCTTGCACCCGCACGATGCCCACAAACAAAAATTACGAACGAAGGTCCATTGCTTCTCTTTCTCTTAGGCCGTCAGTCTTCTGACTGGTCTGATGGAATCCCCACGACCTCCTCTCGTTTGGCACCCCTTCATCTCAGAGTAACACCTTTACGCGACGTGCTCAATTATTTGTAGAATTTATTCAATCTCTGCCTTTTTACCTTCTACAGTCCTCTTTAGCGGCATGGAAATTAATCTGTGATTTCTGAACACATACCCAGTCATTCTGTACCTTCTTCTTATTAAGGTTTCCCACGTGTTCCTCTCCTTGTAGATTCTGGGGAGTCTACCCTCATTTCTTATCACTCTATCTAGTTTCAGCATCCTTCTGTAGCACCACATGTCAAACGCTTTGATTTTTTTGTTTTCCGATTTTCCCATGGTACACGATTCAGTTACACATAATACTGTGTTCCAGACGCATATCTTCAAAAATGTTCGAGGCTGTAGTTTCATAGAAGTAGACTTCTTTTGTCCAGGAATGCCTTCTTGGCCTTTGTTAATTTGATTTTTTATCTCCTCGTCGCTTCGTTTTCGATTTTTTATTATTGCTTCCAAGGTAGCAGAATTCCTTCACTTTGTATACTTCTACAAGGAATTTCATTAGTAATGAACTTCAGTTCAAGAGATTCCTTAAGGATTTACTGGTGGCCAACTCCTACCATGCTGACGAATTTCTTCGATTGATGTATACACTATACAATATTATAATATCAAGTTTGGCTCAAGCACATCCAATGTGAAGTAATGGCGATGAATGTAAATAAGTGTTGTAAACTGTTTTTCAATCTGATGATACTTGGGTACAGTGACCTAAGAATGATCGAATGCGCCTGTTTTGTACATTGACATAACTTGTGACTGGTTTGTTCTTATCCCTTAAATGAAAATATATGCGGTTCTAGGCGCTACAGTCTGGAACCACGCGGCCGCTACGGTCACAGGTTCGAATCCTGCCTCGTGCATGGATGTTTGTGATGTCCTTAGGTTAGTTAGGTTTAAGTAGTTCTAAGTTCTAGGGGACTGATGGCCTCAGAAGTTGAGTCCCATAGTGCTCAGAGCCATTTGAACCATTTTTTTGACGTTTCTGTATGATTCGTCGTCTACGAGGACCATTACACGTAGGATCTGTAGAAGGGACATTGACGCATCTCTTTCATTTGTAAATATGTCTTATGTATTCCTGTTTTATGACTTATTCCACATTCTTCAGGATCTCCTCAATACTGATCTATGGAACAAAAAGTGTATCTAATCTGAGTCTAGCGTCACCTGGAGGTGTATTTAAGTGAACTTTCCCCTCCCCCCGTCCTTTTTTTGTCATAACTGAGCGAGGTGGCGCAGCGGTTAGCAAGCTGGATTCGCATTTGGGAGGACGACGATTCAAACCCTCGTCCGGCCATCCACATTTAGGTTTTCCGTGGTTTCCCTAAATTGCTTCAGGCAAATGCCGGAATGGTTCCTTTGAAAGGGCACGGCCGATTTCCTTACCTATCCTTGACATAATCCGAGCTTTTGCTCCGTCTCTAATGACCTCAATGTCAACGGGACATTAAACTCAATCTTCCTTCTTATTTTTTTCTTTTCTTGTCATCTGTCGCCTTCGATAGCGTAGACTCAGTCGCCTTATTTACTATTTTGCCTTCATTGGCGATATCTGCTCTGCCACGGAGCATATCCATTTAGGCTTGGTATTTCTTGTATGTTACAAAACGAACAAAAGTATAATTTCTTCTTGAAAACCTGAAAATTCCTAGAAAACCAAAGGTGTCACTAAAATGGTAAAAAGTGTGGGCTCTTTATTAAATAAAATACCACTCGAAGATTTATTTTGGAGTCTGAATTGTAGTTAAAAAGGGAAATAAAACATCGCTTCCTGTAAAAATTAAAGGTCCATAGGGTGACTCTTTCTCAAAAAGCACAAAATAAAATTCTTGAGGACATATAAATATGTTTGATGAACGTGACTAGTTGCTGTGTGGTTTTGTAAGCTGGACAATTGCTGAAATTTTTTGTATCTGTTGTGCGTTAGGAATATGAATAAAGAACATATCTGGAAAGTAGATTGAAGACTGATGTATATATTTTGTATATACTCTGTAACTGCGCCACTTTTGTGCAGATTGATGCTTTTATTTAGTTGTGTGATACAGCTTGGTTGTTCATCCAAGTTCTCGTTGTCTTGTGCCTTAAGCTCTATGATATTCCTAGAATTTTTTGACGACAGAGAATCTAGACAAAGGCAGTCAGTATACTTTCTCACAATTCCGAAACTTGAGGAGCGTAAGTTTTTATTGTGATTGAAAACTTAGTTTCTGGATGGAAGGTATGATAAATTACGCCTTTTGTATGAGTTTATAATACAATTGATCCAGTTTTTGGCAGTTACAATAGGCATTATTCTAATAAATATTGTTTTTCCTGCTCTCTGCTGAATTTTTAATGAAGATGCTTTCACATTAGAAAATGTGGATCACTAACAGAAGGGCCTGAAATTTGCTGTGAGCAGGTAGTTAACAGTTTTAAATCATAGCAACAAGTTATAATGGGAGCTGCTTATAAGCAAAATAAAATGTGTGAAGAGTATATTACTGTATGAAACAATCTTGGTATCCTTTTGAACTTGGGTGGTCATTTTACAACATTCGCTTCCGTATGATGTGCAGATGATAATCTGATCCAGGAGAAAGCTACCTTAGCAAAATAATGGCTTAAGTATTAATTTCATAGCTTATGATCAGCCCAAAACTTCGTTGCATATTCGACTATCTGGGTGGATTAGGCCGTATTGTACCTGATCCATGACACGGAATTTCCGTATTTGACCTATGTTTCACACATTTTATTTATGCACAAGCAGACTTTTTAATGACGTTTCTCTGTGAAAGCTCTGTTCTCCGAAACTGTGGATTACACATATCTCATGCTGTGCATGGGGGCTTAATTATTTAGAATGCAAATAATTTTTAATTTTAGTAGCTGTCTGTCCGGTTACGCAGTCTCGTAACCGGTTGGCCCTGACCAGTATTAGTACGCAATCTGACTGCATAGAATAACAACAAAGAATGTAACAATACTTCCGTTAACACAATTAATTAATTAAGTCCCCAGCAACTATAAAACCTACGAAACAACAAAACACAAGTGTAACTGTTCTGTGTGTGGAAGTGTGATTCAACGTACACATCTGGCACGGTTCTTCCTCAATAAGACAAGGTATTTTAAGCACCATTTACACTGAAGTAATTAAAAAAAAACAGAAATACTATAATTGCACATAGAAAGCAGAATTACACTCTAATACATGAACACAAGCCAGATGTTTTGTTGACTGAACCTGTGACCAAGAGACATTGTTAGGTAGGACATTTGAAATAAAAAAAATTTTTCATTATCTTCATATATATTGACGAAACATGCACTCTGATCATTACAACATCCGCAATCGAACAGCATCGGCTGTCTAGCCCATCAGAACAACTGCATACAACGTGCTCACAACTAGTCACGGCTACATCAGAACACCTACTGCCCACTTCTCAAAAAACACTCTCCACGACGACTTCTCGACAAGAACTAACTACGGGAACTTCTGAACAAGCACTGCCAGTGGAGGCGGCTGAATAATACTCTTTGGCGCAATCTCTGGCGCTGTGACTCAGTGCAGCCACCTTTCAGCTGGTTATGGAATTTTTCTGTGTTGGATATATATTATGTGAAGTTAAGAGCGCCCGTTCAATGCTGCGTTTTCAATGACTTTTTCCCAAACCGGACGTGCGTTGCATCGAAGGGCATATCCTTATATGAAAATATGACGTTTTCCTTAGCTGATTATCTTAATGGTTGTTTCGTTATCTTCTTTGGGGGCAGGACAACGTCCGCAGGGTTTAGTCTAGTACGAAGAAAATTAACCGATGAAAGGACTGTCCCTCCTGCCGCAGGTTGAAGTCCTCCCTCGGACATGGATGTGTGTGTTGTTCTTCGCGTAAGTTAGTTTAAGTAGTGCGTAAGACTAGGGACCGATGAGCTCAGCAGTTTGCTCCCTTAGGAATTCACACGCATTTGAACATTTGGAAGGACTGTGAAAATCGAGCAATTCTCAACATACTAAATGAAGTAAAGTGATGAACTTTTAAACGTTTGTCATCTGCAGCATTTCACTTATTATGACGGCACAATCTGAACGCAAAACAAAAAATACTTTCGCTTTTTGCAGCCTCACAAAACGCTTCGACTTCAATTTACCACCATATCCCGGCGAATCACCACACAATAAAGAAGAACAAAGATAGTAAGCGAATGAAAGAGTTTGGATGTTTGTCAGAGACAGTCACTAGTACATATTTAGCAATATTAATGGAACCAAATTTACAGAATTTTGTGATAAACTTCGATATTATTTTAAATACGAGACATAATTTAGGAATGAAATATTTGATTTTTATGGTTACAGTTTATTGTTTGATCTTTTTCTCACGTTAACGAAGATGTCGATACCTGCTAGCGGCGGGGGGATTAGCCGAGCGGTCTGGGGCGCTACAGTCATGGACTGTGCTGCTGGTCCCGGCGGAGGTTCGAGTCCTCCCTCGGGCATGGGTGGGTGTGTTTGTCCTTAGGATAATTTAGGTTAAGTAGTGTGTAAGCTTAGGGACTGATGACCTCAGCAGTTAAGTCCCATAAGATTTCACTCACATTTGAACATTTTTGATACCTGCTAGAATGCCTCACTGGCTTCATTACATTACAAACTACAGCAATTGTGACCCAAAACTAAATTTACCAGGCTGTGTTTCCTCATTCTGAAAGCCACGCAATCGATCGTCTGGGAGAATTTTGTTAGTAAGTGCTACAGTCACTGCTGAAAGATGTGGTATATCAACTGTTCGTCCGCTTAATAAGGGTTAATTTCTTTGCTCTATGCACCTGCTGAACAATAACAGCATGAAGTTACTGATGCGTTGTCTATCTCTGTACTTAGCTCGTCTATTTATTTTGACAACATAGAACATGGCGAAGGTTTTACTCCATTGCTGTCTGTTGCCCCTCTACAGCGTTCTGTCTCTTTCGGACAAGCAGTGGAGGCCGCAAAGTAGATAACCGGCCTTTGGACTGGGCGACGTGCCATCCTATGAGCCAGTGACGTCACGCTATCATCGCAGCCGCTGATAGGCCACGCAGCAGAGCTGCTACCGGGTTCCGCGACCCGATACAGGCGGTACACTTGCCCGTGCGAGGAACTCGTGCGTTCGGTCGTTTCGTGATAGATAAGGCTGCGTAAATATTGGGCGAGGGCGATACGGCGTGGCGTGATAGCACACTCGCCGAGACCCGGCTGCTAGGTCAGGGAGCACCTGACACGGTTAACAGAGACGCCGCTTACACTCTTCACCACTCAGTACTGGTGCACACTTTGTAGTGTAACGCTGTAGAGATGTCCAACCTCCCCCCCCCCCCCCCCACATCCCCCCGGTAGCTGAGTGGTCCGCGCGACAGAATGTCAATCCGTCAATCCTAAGGGCCCGGATTCGATTCCCGGCTGCGTCGGAGATTTTCTCCGCTGAGGGACTGGGTGTTGTGTTGTCCTAATCATCATCATTTCATTCCCATCGACGCGCAAGTCGCCGAAGTGACCTCAAATCGAAAGACTTGCACCAGGCAAACGGTCTACCCAATGGGAGGCCCTAGTCACACGGCTGTAGAGATCACAGCTCTGAACGTGTAAACATCGGTACCCACCACCACTCGATCGATACTCGATTTATTGCGTTTGACTGAAAGCCCTTTGTATAATTGTTCTAATTTTCATGTAATATAAGTCTGTTCGAGGTAGCAAAACACGGAAGAGCAGTCGTACAAAATGTACAGCGTCTTGCAAGAGCCAAAGAAAATGCTACACCTCCAGAATATCGTGCAGGGACCCCGCTAGCACGCAGAAGTGCCGCAACACGACGTGGCATGGACTCGACTAGTGTCTGAAGTAATGCTGGAGGGAAATGACTCCAGCAGTCCTTCAGGGCTGCCCATAAATCCGTAAGAGTACGAGGGGGTGGAGATCTATTCTGAACTGCACTTCGCAAGGCGTCCCAGATATGCTCAATAATGTTCATGTCTTGGGAGTTGTTGGCCAGCAGAAGTGTTTAAACTCAGAAGAGTGTTCCTGGAGCCACTCTATAGCAATTCTGGACGTGTCGGAGGTCACATTGTCTTGCTGCAATTGCCCAAATCCGTCGGTATGCACAATGGATATGAATGGATGCGGGTTATCAGGCAGGATGCTTACGTACGTGTCACATGTCAGAGTCGTATCTAGACGTATCAAGGTTCTCACATCACTCCAACTGCGTACGCTCCACACCGTTAGAGAGCGTCCACCAGCTTGAACAGTCCCCTGCTGACATGCAGGATCCATAGTTTCGTGAGTTTGTCTCCTAGCCCGTTCACGTCCAACCGCTCGATACAGTTTTAAATGAGACTCGTCCGACCAAGAAACATGTTGTCAGTCATCAACAGCGCAACGTCCGTGTTGAGAGGCCCAGGCGAGGCGTAAAGCTTTGTGTCGTGCAGTCATCGAGGGTACACGAGTGGGCCTTCGGCTGAGAAAGCCTATATCGTTGATGTTTCGTTGAATGGTTCGCACGCTGACACTTGTTGATGACCCAGCACTGAAATGTGAAGCAATTTGCGGAAGGGTTGTATTTCTGTCCCGTAGAACAATTCTCTTCAATCGTTGGTCCCGTTCTTGCAGGATCTTTTTCCGGCCCCAGCCATGTTGGAGATTTGATGTTTTACCGGATTGCTCATATTCACAATACACTCGTGGAATGGTAGTACGGGGTAATACCCACCTCATCGCTACTTCGGAGATGCTGTGTCCCATCGCTCGTGCGACTACTATAACACCACGTTCAAAGTCACTTAAATCTTGATAACCTGGCGTTGTTGCAGCAGTAACCGATCTAACAACCTTATATAGGCGCTGCCGGCCGCAGCGCCATATTTTTGCCTGTTAATATATCTCTGTATTTGAATACGCATACCTATACCAGTGCCTTTAGCGCTTCAGTGTAAAATGAACATCAGCCAAAGTAAAACAAGGGTAATCGAATGTAGTCGCAATAAGTCGAGCGATGCTGAGGGAATTAGTTTGGGGTATGAGTTTTGCTATTTTCGCAGAGGGGAACGAGGAAGGCAGAGAGAGGGATGGTAGACAGTCTCACAAGAAACAATGAACACATTTTCTTTAACCATGACCGAAAAGTAAATGCACCCTCTGATTTCCATCTCATTCCATCTACCCTGGTCTCTCTGCACCCCGTCTCTCTACCTCTCCTTCCAGGCCCACTGTCCGCTCTCTCCTACACAAGACACAACTCCCAAGACCAACTCACTGTCACTTCGTAGACAATTTCATCCATGCATAATTAGAGTAATGTGAAGTTGCAAATTCATCACCAATTTAGCACTGGAGGGGAGCGTACGGGGTAAAAAACGTAGAGGCAGAGCAAGAGAAGAATACAGTAACCAAATTCAGAGGGATGTAGATTGGATTAGTTACTCGGAGATGACGAGGCTTCGACAGGGTAGAGTAGCATGGAGAGTTGCGTCAAACCAGTCTTCGGACTGAAGACCACGGCAACAAAGCACATCTCACCTCTTTCAAAGCTGCTCAAGTTGATTGTTGGCGATGTGATTGTGAAGTTGGAAGGCTAGGAACTAATCACAGTTAAAAGTAAGACACACGTCGCATAATGACTGGCAGGGACGAACGAGCATAGCAGTGAGTGTTTGTAAAAAAAAACAGCATGAAATTAGAGGAAGTAATCACTAGTGAGTTGTATTCTGTTCCCAGGATTCCAGATAGCACAGTAACTGTGCGTCGGGAGTTAAAAAAATGGGACACAGTGGTCGAATGGTCGAGCAAGTCCTCTTTTTTTTATGTCCGTCTTTTGGGTGGTTTGATGCTGTCCGCCACGATTTCCACTCCTGTGACAACCCCTTCATCTGAGAGTAGCACTTGCAACCTATGTCCTCTAGCACCATGGAAGTCATTCTGATGTCTGAACAGATGTCCCACCATCCTGCCACTTCTTCCTGTCCGTGTGTTCTACATAATCTTTTCCTCACTGTTTCTGTGGAGAACCTACTCATTGGTTACTTTGATTTTCAACATCCTTCTGTAGCACCACACCTCAGACGCTGATCATATGCCACATATTTCTGAAGGCATTGTTAGGAACGCTTGAGGTGGTGGAAGTAGAGACGCCGCTGGACAGTTGATGACTGAAAACGAGTGATTTACAGAGATTTGAAGCACGACATACCATGTGACAGATCGATAGAAGGGGTTTCGCATATGTCTCGAAAACATTACAGGCCACGATTTAGAAAAGATATCTGAATGGTGCAAAAATTGGCAGTTGACCCTAAATAACGAAAAGTGTAAGGTCATCCACATGAGTGCTAAAAGAAATCCGTTACACGATAAATTAGTCAAATCTAAGACCATAAATTCAACTAGGAATCACAATTACGAACACCTTAAATTGGAAGGAACACACAGAAAACGTTTTGGGGAAGGCTAACCAAGGACAAGAGTTTTATTGGCAGGACACTTAGAAAATGTAACAGATATACTAAAGAGACTGCCTACACCAAGGTTGTCCGTTTTCTTTTAGAATACTACTGCGCAGTGTGGTAGCCTTACCAGACAGGATTGACGGAGAAAATCGAAAAAGTTCAAAGAAGGGCAGCACGTTTTGTATTATCGCGGAATAGAGAAAGAGCAGTTTTCTCTCCCGAATGCGAAAATATTTTGTTGACGCCGAGGTACATAGGGAGAAACGATCGCCACGATAAAATAAGGGAAATCAGAGCTGGCACGGAAAGATACAGGTGTTCGTTCTTTCCGTTGGCTATACGAGATTGGAATAATAGAGAACTATGAAGGTAGTTCGATGAAACCTCTGCCAGGCACTTAACTGTGATTTGCAGAGTATCCATCTAGATGTAGATGATGTGTAGTGCCAACAGTGAAGTCCGGAGAATGTGGTACAGAGAAGGAAGTGGTGTTACAGTCTGATAGTGTGTTTCCTGGTTATTGTGTTATCCCCTTGTTGCTCTTAAGAACAAGCTGCATCTGTAAATATTTGTAGACATGTGGCAGCATTCTATTCTGCGTACAGTAGAGGAATAAACCGGAGTCGGTGACTGTATCAGCGCCCTGTCATAAGGCGGTAACTGTGAGGTAATGGCTTGTGGACATAACGTTCCTGAAAAGAACTGGCTTCCGCTAAATCCCGACCTAAAGCCAGTGGAACACCTTTGGGAAGAAATTTGTGTTTGTGGGGACCCACAGCCACCAGAAGCTTAATAAACTTCGCGTTGCGTCCTACTACGGACCATGTTATAAACCTTAGGGGTGAGTTAGAATGTCGACTTCGCTCCAGACCACAGCTTCCAGGATCACTAACTGGAACGGGCTGCCATTCCTCCACAAATAGTGAGACATCACACTATCAGTGTCCTCAGCAGCGATAAGCCGTCATAAAGGCCAAGGGCGGAGAAAAAAAATGTTCAAATGTGTGTGAAATTTTATGGGACTTAACTGCTAAGGTCATCAGTCCCTAGGCTTACACACTACTTAACCTAAATTATCCTAAGGACAAACACACACACCCATGCCCGAGGGAGGACTCGAACCTCCGCCGGGACCAGTCGAAGGGCAGAGAAGTTCCGTATTAATATCCTCTTATAGATGTCCGGGTATTTGCTGAGGAGTTAGTATAGCTGCTAACGAAAGCCTTGACGAGCACCGGTGGCGCTGCGCCCCTCCCAGAGATGTGTCTTTATAGCCGGAACGTGCTGTCTGCTGCCAGCCTAAGACAACACGTGGTCTGACTCCTGCTGTGTGTCGGACTTGGCCCTGGCTTGAGCCGCCCCAGCTGACCCTAGCAGGAAGTCGGGGGGGGGGGGGGGGGGGGGGAGGATAGGAGATGTCATCGCGAGCCCACTACGGCGACTGCGGCGCCCCTACCGGATGCGGACGCTAAGCTGGGCGCGGGGCTCCCGCGGCCTTCTGCAGCCGTGGCGCCGACGCCGACGAAGCCTCCGTCCGTCCGACGCCTTTCCTGTCCGCCGGAAGCGCTGCTCAACGCACATCAGAGAGCGGGAACGTGTTAGTGCATATGTGCGCGCGCACACACACACACACACACACACACACACACAGCTTCGGCAAAAACGAGGCGCACACACACACAATCACGTATTTCGAATAAAACAATGGCCGAAGCAAATCAGTCGTTGTCGTTCTGGTCTTCAGTCCAAAGACTGGTTTGATGCAGCTCTCCACGCTACTCTATCCTGTGCAAGCCTCTTCATTTCCGAGTAACAACTGCAACGTACGGCCTTCTGAATCTGCTTACTGCATTCAACTCTTGGTCTCCCTCTACGATTTTTACCCTCCACACTTCCGTCCAGTACTAAAGCCTCGGAATGTGTCCTAATAGCCGGTCCCTTCTTCTAGTCAAGTTGCGCCACAAATTTCTCTTCTCCCCAATTCTATCCAGTGCTTCCTGGTTAGATAAGTTGCGTTCAAATGGCTCTGAGCACTATGGGACTTAACATCTGAGGTCATCAGTCCCCTAGAACTTAGAACTACTTAAACCTAACTACCCTAAGACATCACACACATCCAAGCCCGAGGCAGGATTCGAAAGTGCGGCCGTAGCGGTCGCGCGGTTCCAGACTGAAGCGCCTAGAACCTCTCGGATACGACGGCCGGCGGTTGGTTAAGTGATCTAACCATCTATTCTGTCTTTGTCGCAACTAAAACAGTTGTACACTCCATACAATGTTGTCCAACGGTACATAAATGACGTAGTTGTCGACCGGAGAGCAAGGCAGTTTCAAGACCACATGACATCGATGTTTTACGCCCGGCGATCACTTGGCTGGTGATTCCACAGCTCGAAAGTCTCAACGTTTTACACGCTACCGCCTATATTCGCCGTCAACGTTCAATAACCACCCACAGACAGCAGGTGGCAGTACTAACAGTGGAGGGTATATAAGCCTCGTCGGGGGACGCGGAAAACATTGCAGTCGTTTAACGCAATTTTGGCAAATAAAGAAATGGCGGGAGAACATGCCTGTTATATGAAATATATTGTTGGTGGTGCCCAGCTACCAGCCCCAAACTGGTTTTAGATTACTTTATTTTAAAAGTACCGTTACCGGTTTCGAATTTTTCACAATTCATCGTCAAACGCATATCGTGCTTTCCTCAAAACAAATGATACATTTGTCACCTGTGAGAAACGTAAATTACGCTAACTTTCCCAAAAATGGCATACCTTTGTGTCGTTGAATCTCAACATCTTTGACAGTCTGTATTTGTTTTCGTATGTTGTGAATCAAATGTTCAAAATTTTCAAATGTGTGTGAATTCCTAACGGACCAAACTGCTGATGTCATCGGTCCCTAGACTTACACACTACTTAAACTAACTTATGATAAGAACAACACACACATCCATGCCCGCGGGAGGACTCCAACCTCCGGCGGGAGCGGCCGCACAATTCGTGACACAGCGTCTCTAATTGCACGGCCACTCAAAACATGTGACTCTCATTGAAAATTCATCTAATGACCAAAGGAAAGTATTTTGCAATCCAGTGTATATGATTGTGAAAATACGAACATCCTTGAGAATATATTTCAGTGGAAGAAATCTTGCAAAAACAAGTGCGCCAGATGGACATTTCACGTACGTTGTATTCCAACACAGATCTGTAGCGCAATCATTTTTGTTACACGTTTATAATTGTGAATTATTGTTCATCCCAGGGGAACTCACCAGCAAACCAACGTATCATTTCTTTCTATGAAGGCATGAAAACAACGCCGTCTGATAATGAATTGCGAAAAATTCGAAAACCTGTAACGGTACTTTCTGAATAAAGTAACCTAAAGCCAATTTGTGGCTGGTTGCTGTGCACCGTCAACAGTTTAGTGCAGTCGTTGTCGTAGTTCTGAAACGGAGCGATGTATTCGACGCCCAATAGGACATAATCATTGGCTTTTGAGCCAAGGGCAGAAGCATTTCCGAAAAGCTAGTAAACTGTTTGCCTGCTGGCGTGGTTAAAGCATACCGTGTACGCCAAAATGGCGACAAGCATAATCGGCGATGAGACATCTGTGGTGCATCATGGGTCACAGAGTGGACGACAGCTGCGGATATACGTACGGGCGAATAGACGAGAAACTGTCGACCAACCGACCGCCCAGATAAACAAGGAGCTACAACAGTGCCTCCCCAACGGCTGCTAAGCGAACGTTGCAGCGTATGGGCCCCCGCAGCAGGCGCCTGGCTCGTGCACCCACGCTGACTGCTGTTGATCAGCGACGAAGGGCGATATCTGCACACCAGTACCGAACTTCCAGTGAGTGGCGACAGGTGGCCTTTTCAGATGAATCACGTTTTATGCTCCATCGAACAGATGGCCGATGGCATGTACGGTCCTGCAACAATCATTGGAAGGGTCCAAGCTTGGGGTGGGAGCATTACGGTCTGGGGAATGTTTTCGTGGCATTCCCTCGGTGATGTCGTCATTCTGAAAGGCACAATGGATCAACACAAGTATGGATGTATCCTTAGGGACTGTGTCCATTCCTATCTGCAGTTTGTTTCTCCTCGGCACGATGGCATCTACTAGCAGGACAATGCAACATGTCACACAGCGTGGTTCGAAGAGCACCAGGATGAGTCTACCGTACTGCCCTGATCACCAAACTTTCGAGATTAAGAACCAGTGGAACATCTGTGGGAGGACCTCGATCGAGCTATTCGCCCCTCGGAGCCTCAACCGAGACGCCTTGCGAAGCTGGCCACGGGACTGGAGTCTGCGTGACTCCACATCCCTGTCAGTACCTTCCAAAACCTCACTAACTCTCTTCTTGCACGCCTCGCAGCTGTCTGCGCTGCTAAAGGTGGTTATTCTGGTTGTTCATGCTTTTGACAGGTCGTCACAGTAATGTAACTGGACAGTGAATTATGATCATTAAGTGGTAGGACAGATAGCTTTCACCCGTTTATTGATTTAACACGAGATTACTGCGTTAAATGAAATTTTGTGAACAGTAGTGCTGTACAGAGGATAGCGTTTTGAGTTAGCATGCAAGAGGTTGAGGGTTCGATTCTGGGTCGAGGCTTATTTGTTTTTGTTTGCAAAAATGTAGTCTGTGTGCTGATATATCTGGTGACTTAATCGTCATACAGAGATTACTTTGGGTTTTCTACAAAACATTTGCAGTAACGTACTACGGACACGGAAATGGAAGTACAATCGTTTTGGTTGGCCAGGTTTTAAAGAAACCTTTTGCTTATCGAGAAGCGAATTGTGCACCACTGCATCTATTACACACCAAACTTGTTTTTGTGTTCCCTCCCCAATATTTTGTAGGAGACCCACTGTAATCTCTGTGTGACGATTAAGGCACCAGACATCGTACCACACAGACTACATTTAGCAAATAAAAACAAACAAGCCTCGACCTAGAATCGAGCCCTCGACCAGCTACATGCTAACCCAAAACGCTGTCCGGTGCACGACACTGCTCCACGTGCTCACAGAGGTATTTACCGTACATGTGATTACAGTGTTGTCAAATTGCCAATCATTAATTGTTTACTGCTCGTAAGATGCGCTGGACGAAATTTTGTGAGAGACGTGTTTTTATTGCCACTGTGTGAGAAATCGCGCCGCGAAATCCTAGTGCGCGATTTTTTCTTCACCCTATATGTGTATATCGCAGTCTACGTTCTTTAAGACATGTTGGTTTGAGCAGGCCGCGGTGGCCGAGCGGTTCTAGGCGCTTCAGTCCGGAATCGCGCGACCACTACGGTCTGGTTCGAATCCTGCCTCGGACTTGGATGTGTGTGATGTCCTTAGGTTAGTTAGGTTTAAGTAGTTCTAGGGGACTGATGACCTCAGATGTTAAGTCCCATAGTGCTCAGAGCCATTTGAACCATTTGAAGCCGGCCGGTGTGGCCGAGCGGTTTTAGGCGCTGCAGTCTGGAACCGCGCGACCACTACGGTCGCAGGTTCGAATCCTGCCTCGGGCATGGAAGTGCGTGATGTCCTTAGTTTAGTTAGGTTTAAGTAGTTCTAAGTTCTAGGGGAATGATGACCTCAGATGTTAAGTCCCATAGTGCTCAAAGCTACACTCCTGGAAATTGAAATAAGAACACCGTGAATTCATTGTCCCAGGAAGGGGAAACTTTATTGACACACTCCTGGGGTCAGATACATCACATGATCACACTGACACACCACAGGCACATAGACACAGGCAACAGAGCATGCACAATGTCGGCACTAGTACAGTGTATATCCACCTTTCGCAGCAATGCAGGCTGCTATTCTCCCATGGAGACGATCGTAGAGATGCTGGATGTAGTCCTGTGGAACGGCTTGCCATGCCATTTCCACCTGGCGCCTCAGTTGGACCAACGTTCGTGCTGGACGTGCAGACCGCGTGAGACGACGCTTCAGCCAGTCCCAAACATGCTCAATGGGGGACAGATCCGGAGATCTTGCTGGCCAGGGTAGTTGACTTACACCTTCTAGAGCACGTTGGGTGGCACGGGATACATGCGGACGTGCATTGTCCTGTTGGAACAGCAAGTTCCCTTGCCGGTCTAGGAATGGTAGAACGATGGGTTGGTTTGGATGTACCGTGCACTATTCAGTGTCCCCTCGACGATCACCAGTGGTGTACGGCCAGTGTAGGAGATCGCTCCCCACACCATGATGCCGGGTGTTGGCCCTGTGTGCCTCGGTCGTATGCAGTCCTGATTGTGGCGCTCACCTGCACGGCGCCAAACACGCATACGACCATCATTGGCACCAAGGCAGAAGCGACTCTCATCGCTGAAGACGACACGTCTCCATTCGTCCCTCCATTCACGCCTGTCGCGACACCACTGGAGGCGGGCTGCACGATGTTGGGGCGTGAGCGGAAGACGGCCGAACGGTGTGCGGGACCGTAGCCCAGCTTCATGGAGACGGTTGCGAATGGTCCTCGCCGATACCCCAGGAGCAACAGTGTCCGTAATTTGCTGGGAAGTGGCGGTGCGGTCCCCTACGGCACTGCGTAGGATCCTACGGTCTTGGCGTGCATCCGTGCGTCGCTGCGATCCGGTCCCAGGTCGACGGGCACGTGCACCTTCCGCTGACCACTGGCGACAACATCGATGTACTGTGGAGACCTCACGCCCCACGTGTTGAGCAATTCGGCGGTACGTCCACCCGGCCTCCCGCATGCCCACTACACGCCCTCGCTCAAAGTCCGTCAACTGCACATACGGTTCACGTCCACGCTGTCGCGGCATGCTACCAGTGTTAAAGACTGCGATGGAGCTCCGTATGCCACGGCAAACTGGCTGACACTGACGGCGCGGTTCCTGGTGTGTCCGCTGTGCCGTGCGTGTGATCATTGCTTGTACAGCCCTCTCGCAGTGTCCGGAGCAAGTATGGTGGGTCTGACACACCGGTGTCAATGTGTTCTTTTTTCCATTTCCAGGAGTGTATATAACCATTTGAGCATGTTGATTTGACAATAAATGGAAAGCTTCCAGAAAGTCTATAAACGTCGAATTCTCATCATTACCACAGCACATGGTAGCACACGGCTCTTAGTTCGTTAAAACAACACACACGAATGATGACGTGGGTGCTGGAGCTGAGTTAGTTTCGCAGTGTGTAGTCGCCCTTTTGCGCGAGGGCTAGTGTGACTAGTTCTTCCTAGACGCTGTCGTTCTATGAGGCCGTATCGCTGCGGCCAGCAGCACGAGTAGTCAGTGGCCAGTAGCCAGTAGCCAGTAGCTAGTATAGCCAGAGGCGGCGTGCCTGCACGTCCCCCCCTCATCGGCACACGCGCCGCGCGCAGCCAATTTCCTCCCGCGGTGTGCGGCGGTGGGTGCTTACAGCCTGCTGTCCGCTGCCTCCTCCGTCCTCTGTTGACTGTCCTCTTCATCCACTGCCGTACTGCTGTATCTGACATGGCGTTCGTTCGTTGCTACTAAAAATAACAACGTTACATAAGTAAGTACAGGTGTCATCAACCCCAACGTTTGTTTGAACACTACAGCGTTTTATTAGACACGCTTAAATTGGGGGTCGTATGCCGTTGCCTTACTCCGACCCTTGAACTGACTGATCCAACACGGCACTTCTCTCACTTGTACACATTACCACAGGTGAAAGAAGTGGTAAGTGACACACAGACATCCTAGGACTGACCGGGCACCGAACGCGAGACCTTTGGTTCAATAATGTGGCACTTACCACTTCTCTCGAGAGGAAAATTTGCAGTAAATATTGTCAGTATTTTTTCCTTTTAGTTGTCGGTTTTCTTTTGCAAATGGGATTAATAAAGACAGGGAATATCACACAGTTTTAAACACGGCTGTTTCTCAGCAACCGTATATGAATTTCAGCATAGGAATCAAACAGCTAACAGGTTGCAAATAACTGTTTGGCACATTGACCTATGTTTCGACACCTCTAAGGATGTTTTCGTCAGAATGAAAGTTTAGGAAACCATAAAATTACATCAGTCTGATGTTGTTTCTACAACGCATACGAGCCAAAGGCTCGGACGTGTTTAATTTTAATTTTTGACTTAAGCATATCTGCTCCAAACTTGGGCCATTGCTTTCTCGCTATATAATTTTACAGTTTCTAAAAATTTCATTCTGATGAAGACATCCTTAGAGACGTTGAAACCTAGGTCAATGTACCAAACAATTATTTGCAACCGGTTGGCTGTGTGATTCCTATGCTGAGACAAGGAATATATTACCTTAAATTGCGGGCAAGAAATAATTCGTTTCGACTGTGCAATACTTTTTCTATGAAAATTCACGACGGGTTTCGCGCCCCTAGAAGGCGCGTCCTCAGGTGATAAATAGTCTTTTTAACAGGTGTTCGGCGATGACCTATCAAAAAGAATCTAATCACCTGAGGATGTATCTCCTAGTGGCACGAAACGGGTCGCAACTTTTAATGAAAAGCAATATACAACCAAAGCAGATTATTTCTTTCAAAATAAGGAAAGGAATACGCCTTCGGGCCACTGAGCCTCCGAAACACACATCAAAATGTGCCCTCAGTCGCAAACCATGCATTTGTTGACAATGGCAGCCCTCATATACTTTCAATCAGTTTTGCATCAATGTTTTCTCTGCCTTTATTTTGTACGTAAAACTCCTTATTTGAATATTTTGTGTTAGATATATCTCTACTGTCGCGAATATCAGCTGAAATGTGCTACTGTCTGTAAACACTTTGCTTTACGATTATTCGAAGCATTTGAGCCTCACCGTTATAATTAACGTTATGACCAGACGAAACTATTGTTGTCTGGACATAACTGTGGGTTCTTTGACAGCTGTGGGAGATGGCTCGTCGAAACTACAACAAATGAAATATCAATTCACGTTATTACATGAATGATAAAAGATTTGGTTAGCTTATTCAGTCCTTCGCCACAAGAATGCTAGATAATTTACAACGATCATTGATATTGAAGCATCACTTGATGCACTAATTAACTAACTCTTCTCTTGAAGTACAACGTTCAAGATTTAAAAAAGTACATATCCCTCTGAGACCTGAATAGCTCTTTAACCCTACTCGATGATGCTGACTGCATGACTGCATCATCGGAAGTCACGAACTGGAGCAGAACGCTTCCATGCTCGGTTCTATATTGACCTCCGTGTGAGCGCACTGCTTTGCTGAGAAAGAGGGCGACTCTTCTTCAGTGTCTCCCAATGGTCGCTGCAGACTGCAGCAAAGCATGGCTAATCTCTGTGGTATCGATACACGTTATCGACTGTGGTATTGCACTGCGATCTTTGGACGATACCACAATTAAATGTCGAAATGTTGGATTTTAGGTGTATAACTTCACGGGCAAGCTGCCGGGCCTCATCTTCTAGTGATATAGCGCGGTCTTGCAAACCGAAAGGTCGCGGGATTCAGACCCTGTCGGACCACGGAATTTTCAGTCTGCTTTTAACAGGTTCACGCCGTCGCTGAGAACTGTGTTTCTCGCTGTGGGGCGGCGCCCGTATTGATGCTTTCATTCATCTGGCGGCGCTGATTTTCCTGCTTCTCGCCTTGGGGTCCTAGGCTACTATTTTAATATACAGACCTTTTATTTTGAAAGTGACCTAAGTCCAATCTTCTAAAACAAAGAAAGATCACATAAAACAATTTTACACTAAATTAATGTCGGCCGGTGTGGCCGAGCGGTTCTCGGCGCTTCAGCCTGGAACCGCACGACCGCTACGGTCGCAGGCTCGAATCCTGCCTCGGGCATGGATGTGTGTGATATATTGTATTGTATGTTAACCGGGGACCTAGAAACGACGGAGAGGCTCCGTCTCCGCAACAGCCGCAGTGCTCCACAACCCCACGACGACTACCGCAGTCCACTTCACCCCTCCGCCGCCCCACACTGAACCCAGGGTTATCGTGCGGTTCGGCCCCCGGTGAACCCCCCAGGGAACGTCTCACACCAGACGAGTGTAACCCCTATGTCTGCGTGGTAGAGTAATGGTGGTGTATGCGTACGTGGAGAACTTGTTTGCGCAGCAATCGCCGACATAGTATAAGTGAGGCTGAATAAGGGAACGAGCCCACATTCGCCGAGGCAGATGGAAAACCGCCTAAAACCATCCACAGACCGGCCGGTTGACAGGACCTCGACACAAATCCGCCGGGTAGGTTCGTGCCGGGGACCAGGCGTTCCTTCCCTCCCAGAAAGCCGTGCGTCAGACCGCACGGCTAACCGGTTGTGTGATGTCCTTAGGTTAGTTAGGTTTAAGTAGTTCTAAGTTCTAGGAGACTGATGACCTCAGATGTTAAGTCCCATAGTGCTCATAGCCATTTGAACCATTTCAACTAAATTAATCACAAATAATGTGATACTTCATTTGTTCAGATAGCTCTCTCCTTGACGGGCCACACAAAATTATATTCAGGCTGTTCGTTATTCCTTACGGCAGGGAGAGCAGTGTGCTGACCACATGCCCCTCCATATCTGCATCCGGTGACGCCTCTGGGCTGAGGATGACACGGCGGCCGGTCAGTATCTTTGGACCTTCTAAGGTCTGTTCGGACGGAGTTTGTTTGTTGTTACTGGTTGATAGGTAAACATCATACGTCAGTGTATTGCCGGTAGCATAACTAGTAGAATCGAGCGTGGAGCGCCGGTGGCAAACACCGGCGTGAACGTGTTAGACTGGCCTTAACCTGTCAGTGGTGTGAATATTCGCCAGCGTCGACACGTTTAACTGTAGGTCCGCTTTATCCGGTAGGATTAGAGGGGTACGTTAGGGGCACGCAATTCGGTGAAGTGGTGTCCAATTGTAACACGTGCAGCACGCCATTCAGCAGATAGAACTGTAATTCTTATGGGCAACCTTCTCCACGGTGTGAGGATGGGAAGCGAAGACAAAAATACTGCAGTACGTGGAGTGTGTAATACGTGTAATATTTTGGAAAGTTTCCTGTAAGCACTGAATGAAGACCCTTGTACGTCCACTCTTCCAGCTATAGCAATTCGCACACATTCCCGATTGTTGTCTCTTATATCTGATGCATTCTTGCACGTGGTTCGAGACGATTTCAGTTGGGACTTCCCCACTATAGCTCAGCCACTGTACTTTGATTTATGCATTGACTCTCGTTTCTCTTCCAAGGCACCACAATTTAGGTGTTGGAAGATACAGCTGGTAGTGTCGGGCTCTATGTTACGATGGTGGGTTCAAGAAGATAAGTGGTTCTGCAGCGAATCGAAGTTATTTTGTTATTTACTACGAAACTGCAGTTTATTTACGAAACAGACTGCTTGCAAAACAACTAAAGGAATGTAAAACAATGTCTGAATAAAAAAATTGATATGGTACTGGAGAGACTTGCATTTTACAGAATCAACTGCATATCAGGACTTTTTTTCGGTAGTAAAGACAAACTGGGAATTTGTGGCACAGAATGGTATATACAAAACAGTATGGAATGGTGTGTGTTGCTTAGTTAGGTAGAGCTGTGGCAATTGGATTATCTGAACATGAAAGAAGCTGGAGATTTAGAAAAACTCAAACTTTACTGAATTTCTCTTGACTGAAAAACACTCATACTATCTAGACTGCGAATTCTTACACTCTGTTAAGAAAAACAGAAACACGATCCTACTGTAAATTCTGGAAATCAGTAAACATATGACACAGAACAGAAGCTTAATATTAGACGGCCATTCTCATTTCCCTTTTTCACCTCTGTAAATTAAACTTAGTTATACAAATCCTAGATTAAAATTATAAATTGGCCTCTGTTTTTAATATTTTATTAAAATTGTTGACTGTATGTGCGTTGAGCCGTTCTCTAAACATCGTCCTCTGACTAACATCTAACCTCCTAACGCTGGAGACATCTTCAGAAGCTGTGAAGTATTCGTTAGTTGATGTACGATCTGAAACAAGTTCATCAGTTGTTCGTTGAGTTCGAAAATCGACTAACAAAGTCCTTGTACACTCTAAAGAAGAATGGGAAACTGAAGATTAGTTAGATAACGATCAGTTTGCCGTTGGGTAAGTAAAGATGCCAGACAATTCTGATACCAGGCAATTCTGATGTTGCGCTTGATAATGGAAGACTTAAGAAAAATATTGATTCGTTCGCAGGATTTGTCGCCCAATAAAAATCGTTCGACAAAGTGCAAGATGTTCGAAATTATAAGAAAAAATGTGTAAACAATAGGGAAACGCAGGTAATACGTACAAAAACCATGAAGGCACAATAATGCAGTCTTCCGCCTCTACTGTTCATTCGAAGTAGCAATGTCGGAGTTAATAGAAAGATTCAGTAGTTGTACTAAAATTCAAGGTGAAAGAATATCACTGATACTTTCTCTAGTCACATTGCTGTCGTCAATGAAAGTGAAGAAGAATTGCAGGTTGTGTTAAAGGGAACGAACAGTCTAATGAATACCGAAAGTGGATTGAGAGCAAACTGAAGAAAGACAAAAGTTATGAGGAGTAGCAAAAATGTGAATAAAGAGAAACTTAACATCGAAAATGGGGAGCACAAAATAAACATAGTTAATGAGTTATTTTCTGCCACCTTGGAAGTAAAACAACACGTGACGACGTAAGAAGCAGACAAGAAGAGGGAAGGGGAAATTCCTGGCCCAAAGAAGTCTACTAGTGTCAAACACAGGCGTTAATATGAGGAAGCAATTTCTGAGAATGTATGTTTCGAGCACTGAATTGTATATGGTAGTGAATCATGCACTGTGGGAAAACCGGGACAGAAGAGGAGCGAAGCATTTGAGATGTGGTGCTACAGAAGAATGTTAAAAATTACGTGGACTAATAAGGTTCGGAATGAGGAGGTTCTCCGCAGAACCGGTGAAGAAAGGAATCTATGGAAAATACTGTCAGGAAGAAGGGACAAGATGACAGGACATCTGTTAAGACATCAGGAAATGACTTCCATGGTACCAGACGAAGCTGTAGAAGGCAAAAACTGTAGAGGAATACAGAGATTGGAATACACCCATAAAATAATTGAGGACGTAGGCTGCAAGAGCTACTCAGGGTTAAAGGATTGGCACTGGAGAGATATTCGTAGCGAGCCGCGTCGAACCAGTCAGATGAATGGTGACGCAGGGAAATAGAAATGAATCTTGACCCATGTTATTAAGGATGTCCCTTTCGACAGGAATGTACGTATGAAGAGTGTTTGATAGGGTTTATCTAAACGATCTAGACAATACGTAGCGCCTGAGCAAAAATTGTTTTCTCAGAAAAACACCGGGTATGTTGATCTACACCTGAATGCCGGGTTAAAATGCCCTCGCTTGCGGAGAAGAGGAATCCGTCAGCTGATTCCTCCGAGAGACGTGTGAACCGCTACCAACTACTCGACGGCTCCTGTGGCGGCCTCTGGCAGTGTTCTGAAAATGGGCGTGGCAGCAGCATGCGCTCTGCCGCGCTGACGCATTCCCGGTAAGTGACGTCACACCGCCAGACTCTGCTGTTGGCAACGTCCTGTGTGGCGGGCCGAAACTTCGCGATAGGCGACGCCGTCATGCATCGTCTTCATGCCGACGGTTTGCCGAAACTGTGCCTCGAGAATGTCTTACGGGGCGAGCAATACTACGTTAGGTTCATACCACACTGTAAACGATCTTGGTCAAATGTCTATAATAAAACACGTTTCATAAAATCTTTGACGGTGTACTAAGAAAACAGGATCGCAGAAACGAATTGTCGAATTATAGACCAGTGTCTCTAACGCAAGTCTGTTGTGAAACATTAGCGCCTATTCCAAGCTCAATCATTATGACTTTTCCTGCAGGAAAACAAGTTTCTCTCGAAGAACTAACAGTGGATCAGGGAAAACCATTGGTGTGAAACACTTTGCTTTACTCACACTCCACACTTCACACTCCACATTTTCCCAATAATAATACACTGATCAGCCAGAGCACTTTGTCCACGTACCTAATAGCCGGTATGTCCACCTTCTGCACGGATAGCAGCAGCGGCGCGTCTTGGCATGGAAGCAGTGAGGCCTTGGTAGGTCGCTGGAGGGAGCTGGCACCACATTGCACACACAGGTCACCTAGTTCTCGTAAATTCCGTCGAGGGTGGACGGTGAGTTCTTACGCCACGTTCAAACAAAACCCAGATGTGTTCGATCGGGTTCAGATCTGGCGACTTGGGGGACCAGCACATCAACTGGATCTCGCTACTGGGTTCCTCGAACCACTCCATCACACTCCTGGCCTTGGAACATGCCGCATTATCTTGTTGAAAAATTGTTGAAAAATGCTACACCTTTCGGGAAACATGATCGTCATGATGGGGTTTATGCGCTCTGCAACCAGTGTATGATACTCCTTGGCCGTCATGGTGCCTTGCACGAACTCCATGGGACCCATGGATGCCCATGTGAATGTTCCCCAGAGCATAATGGACCGCCGACAGCATGTTCCGCAATACAGGTGTCAAGGACCTGTTCCCTGGAAGGCGACGGATTCGCGCCCTCCCGTCGGCATCGTGAGGAAGATATCGGAATTCACCAGACCATGAAACGCTCTGCCAATACCCCAACGTCCAACGCCGATCATCACTTGCCGATACCAGTCATAGTTGGCGATGTCGTGGTGGTAACATTGCCAAACGCATGGGTCGCACCGTTGAGAGTGTTCGGTGCACTGTGCGCTCAGACACACTTGTACTCTCTCCAGCATTAAAGTCTGATGTTAGTACCGCCACAGTATGCCGTCTGTCCTGTTTTACCAATCTGCCCACCCTACGACGTCTGACATCTGTAATGAGGGTTGGCCGCCCAACCCCACGACATCTGGACGCGGTTTCACCTTGGCTTAGCCGCGTATTGAAGACACTCACCACAACACTCCTCGAACACCCAACAAGTCGTGCAGTTTCCGAAATGCCCGTGCCGAGCCGCGGGGCGTCAGACTCTGCCCTTGGTCAAACTCAGATAGCTCGCGTGCGTTCCCCATTCTACATACGGACAGCACGCTCACTGATACTGCATGCGCTGTGCATGTGTCTGACTACCAGTCATTCCATATACGTAATATATTTATCCCACTGCGAGACAAGACCGTCAATGACTACGTGGAAAAATGTTTGCGGTTGCCCAAGGAACTGTCGTAGCAAGGTCTGTACCTCTTCGTCCGAAAGAAATTGCCAGCCGCGAATCTCTTTCTTCAAGGATCCAGAAACATGGGAATCGTATTGGGAGGCATAGGTACTGTATGGTGGGTGTGTAAGAGCCTCCCAGCGAAATTTCTGCAGTGTAATCTACATCTACGTCTACGTGATTACTCTGCTACTCACAATAAAGTGCCTGCCAGAGGGTTATTTGTAATTTTAATTGCAATCCCTAAGTACTTAGTTGAATTCGAAGCCTTCGGGTTTATGTGACTTACCGCGTAATCGGAATTTAGCGGATTTCTTTTAGTACTCATGTGAATAACTTCAGTCTTTTCTTTATTCAGGATCAATTGAAGTTTTCTCGCCAAACAGATATATTATCTAAATCATTTTGGAATTCGTTTTGGTCATCTGATGACTTTACAAGACAGTAAATGACAGCATCATGTGTAAACAATCTAAGAGGGCTACTCAGATTGTCTCCTATGTCGTTAATATAGATCAGGAACAATAGAGAGCCTATAACACTTCCTTGGGGAATGCCGGGTATTACTTCTGTTTTACTCGATGACTTTCTGTCTATTACTACGAACAGTGACCTTCCTGACAGGAAATTACTACTCCAGTCGCACAACTGAGGCGATATACCATAGGCAGGCAGTTTGGTTAGAAGACGCTTGTGAGGAACGGTGTCGAAAGCCTTCTGGAAATCTAAAAAATATGGAATCAATTTGACATCCCCTGTCGACAGCACTCTTTACTTCATGAGTATGCCGGCCGGTGTGACCGAGCGGTTCTAGGCGCTTCAGACTGGAACCACGCTACCGCTACGGTCGCAGGTTCGAATCCTGCCTCAGGCATTGATGTGTATGATGTCCTTACGTTAGTTAGGTTTAAGTAGTTCTAAGTTCTAGGGGACTGATGATCTCAGATGTTAAGTCCCATAGTGCTCAGAGCCATTTGAACATTCAAGAGTATAAAGAGCTAGTTGTGTTTCTGAAGAACGATACTTTCTGAATCCGTGCTGACTATGTGTCTATAAATCGTTTTCTCCGAGGTAATTCATAATGTTCGAAGATAGTATATGTTCCAAAACCGTACTGCAAATCGACGTTAGTGATATGGGCCTGGAATTCAGCGGATTACTCCTATTTTACTTTTTCGGTGTTGGTGTGACTTGAGCAATTTTCCAGTCTTTAGGTACGGATCTTTCTGTGAGCGAGGGGTTGTATATAATTGCTAAACATGGAACTATTGTATCAGCATACTCTGAAAGGAACCTGACTGGTATACAATCTCGACCGGAGGCCTTGCCTTTATTGATTTAAGCTGCCTTGCCTCACCGAGAATATCTACTGCTATGTTTCTCATCTTGGCAGTTGGTCTGGACTGGAATTCAGGGATATTTACTTTGTCTTCTTTGGTGAAGGAGTTTCGGAAAACCGTGTTTAATAACTCTGCTTTAGTGGCACTGTCATCCGACTGGGCCATCCCACATGTTGCCAAGGTTATTTTGAATACGCTGCAGAAGCCCTTACACTCCCTCCGTACAGTTCCGATCATTCCCCATGCGATTTTCCTATTTTTGGAGCCCTCAGGGAAGAAATTGTGGCCGTCGATTTGCTTCAAACAAACAGGTGCACGTCTGGGTATCCATAGGCAACTGCAACCACTTTTCCAAGACGGCATTGATAGTCTTGTCTCACAGTGGGAAAAATCTATTAACAGTTATGACTATTACCTTTCAAATAATAAACGGTCTACTTATTTCTTTTTATTCTCTCTCGTTTTTATTCGACTCTTCCTTATACAGGGTTGTCAAAAACAGTTTGAAAACCTTGTAAGTGTTGCAGTGTACGTTCTGATGAGAAATAATTAATAAAGAAAAAGTTCTACACGTTGTGCCGTTTCCGAGTTAATTAGCGTTGAAGTTGCATGGGGGCTTAATTAAATACAATGCAAATAATTTTAATTTTAGCAGATGACTGTCCGATAACGAAGTCTCGTAACCGGTTGGCCCTGACTAGTATTAGTACGCAATCTGACTGCATAGAATAACAAAGAATGAAAGGAAATTTCCGTTACCACAATTAATTAATTAAGTCCCCAGCAACTATAAAAGCTACGAAACAAAAACTACGAACAACAAAGCACAAGTGTAACTGTTCTGTGTGTGGAAGTGTGATTCAACGTACACATCTGGCACGGTTCTTCCTCAATAATACAAGATATTTTAAATACCACTTACACTGAATTGATTAAATAAAACTGAAATACTATAATTGCACATAGAAACGCGAATTACAGTCTAATACATGAACACAAGCCAGATGCTTTGTTGACTGAACCTGTGACCAAGAGGCGTTGTTAGTTAGGAAATTAAAAAAAAAATGTTTTTTACCTTCATATGTATTGACTAAAAATACACTCTGATCATTACAACATCTCCATTCGAACAACATCTGCTGTCTAGCCCATCAAAACAATTGCACACGACATGGCCTCAAATAATACAGCTATCAACATCCTCTCAGCAAAGCACTAACCACCACAACTTCTGAACAAGCACTGCCAGTGGAGGCGGCGGAATAATACTCTTTGGTGCAATCTCTGGCGCTGTGACTCAGTGTAGCCACCTTTCAAAGTTAACCAATCAGGCAATGTCAAGCGCAAATTCAAGCGACCTGCCAGAGACGGTATCGCCAAATGAGTTCTTCCTTTGGCTTCCTAAAACCGAATAAGTGAGAGGTACCAGAAATGGACGTGGGACGGTAGTTAAAATCGAACCCGAGCCAAAAGCTGAGCAGTCTAGTGCGCTATCTATGCTACGAGAACAACTGACACTAATAACTGTATCTGGCACGCCGCTTGAGCGTGCACGCGAAACTGTCTGACAGGCTGACTTCAGTGCTAATTAACTTGGAAACGGCGCAAAGCATCTAATTTTTTTTCTTAACGACCATACCTCAACACAACAGAACCTAGAACATCCTCACAAGCATTTCAAACTGTTCCTGACCACCCTGTATTTGTGACAAACGTTAGAAGGCTCAGGCGCGGGAAGTAAAGCTAGTAAGTAATAAGAAAAAAAGTGAATCATTTTATAAACAGGTAGATCTACCGTTCACCATGCACTGTACAGTGGCTTGAAGTGCTTTATGTGGATGTACAAAATGGTTCAAATGGCTCTGAGCACTATGGGACTTAACTTCTGAGGTCATTAGTCCCCTAGAACTTAGAAGTACTTAAACCTAACTTACCTAAGGACCTCACACACACCCATGCCCGAGGCAGGATTCGATCCTGCGACCGTTGCGGTCGCGCGGACCAGACTGTAGCGCCTAGAACCGCTCGGCCACTAAGGCCGGCGTGGATGTACAGGTTGACAGCTACTGAACTCTATAAAGTAAAATCGTCATAACTTTCTGAACGGTTAGGACGTTCAAACTGCCCGGTTGGCCGCGGGGCATGATGGGAATTAGTATGCGCATGCCCACGCGCCTTGTTTTTGTCGGCCATTTGCACGTAAAAATGTCACGGTACAGCGTGCCTGAGAGTATAGCGCTTGTGGAGGCCTACTATGCAAGCAATAACAGCCCAATTGCGGCTCAAAGGACGTTTCCAACCGATTTCAAGCTGTAGACAAACGGTCCAAGTGTGCTAACAATCAAGAATTTGATTCGCAAGGTTGAGAGAAGGGGCACTGTTCGTGATCACAGTGTTAGCAATGTCGGTCGTCCACAATGCATGAAAAAATATCTCAAACCAACCCCAGGAAATCGATCAGACGAGCTGCACAACAAGTGAGAATTAGCCGGAAGACATTGCGACAAATTGTTGTTGAAGACCTGCAACTCCTCCCATACAATATGAAAACCAATCAGCCATTAAGCCCCAGGACATGGAAAAGCGGTTGTGTTTCGCCAATACTATTGTCCACAGAACTGACGAATATGACTTTGATGTGAATATGGGCCGGCCGGTGTGGCCGAGCGGTTCTAGGCGCTTCAGTCTGGAACCGCGCGACCGCTAATCCTGCCTCGGGCATTTGCGTATGTGATGTCCTTAGGTTTAAGTAGTTCTGAGTTCTAGGGGACTGATGACCTCAGATGTCAAGTCCCACAGTGCTCAGAGCCATTTCAACCATTTTTTGTGAATATGGTTCGGTTTAGCGACGAGGGCCTCTTACATTTAGATGCGTTCATCAATAAGCAAAACTGGCGCATTTGCGGTACAGAACCGGCATTTCGCGATCGAGAAGTCTCTTCACCCTCAACGGGTGTCTGTGTGGCGGGCAATGTCCAGTCACCGTGCGATATTCGTTGAAGGCAAGATGTGATTCACGCAAGACGGTGATCGACCTCTTCGTAGCAAGACAGTGTTTCATGTTCTGGAGGAGCACTTTGGGGACCGCATTCTCGCTCCGGGGTACCCAGAGGCCACTGGCGTGGGCCTCGATTGGCGGCCATATTCTCTGGATCTGAACACTTGCTGAGCTGAAAACGTTTCTCCAGGAGGTCATCGTCAGCGTCGATGTTTCGGCACCTCAGCGGGTCATGCACAATTTCGCTATTCGTCTGCGCTAGTTCATCGCCAATGATGGCAGGCATGTCGGACATGTCTAAATCTACATCTACGTGGATACTCTGCAAATCACATTTAAGTGTCAGGCAGAGCGTTCATCCAACCGCCTTCACAGTATTCTATTATTCCAATCTCATGTAGCTCGCGTAAAGAACGAACACCTATATCTTTCCGTACGAGCTCTGATTTTCTTTATTTTATCGTCGTGATTGTTTCTCCCTATGTAGATCAGTGTCAAATAATATTTTCGCGTTCGGAGGAGAAAGTTGGTGATTGGAATTTCGTGAGAAGATTCCGTCGCAACGAAAAACGCATTTCTTTTAATGATGTCCAGCCCAAATCCTGTATCATTTCAGTGACACTCTCTCCCATATTTCGAGATAATAATAAACGTGCTGCCCTTCTTTGAACTTTTTTGATGTACTCCGTCAGTACTATCTGGTAAGGATCCCACACAACGCAGCAGCATTCTAAAAGAGGACGGACAAGCATAGTGTAGGCTGTATCCTTAGTAGATCTGTTACATTTTCCAAGTGTTCTGCCAATAGAACGCAGTCGTTGCTTAGCCTTCCCCACAACATTTTCTATGTATTCCTTCCAATTTAAGATGCTCGTAATTGTAATTTCTAGGTATTTAGCTGAATTTATGGCCTTTAGATTTGCCTGATTTATCATGTAACCGATGTTTAAAGGATTTCTTTTAGCACTCATGTGGATGACCTCACACTTTTGGTTATTTAGGGTCAACTGCCAATTTTCGCACCATTTAGATATCTTTTCTAAATAGTTTTGCAATTTGTTTTGCTCTTCTGATGACTTTATTAGTCGATAAACGACAGTGTCATCCGCAAACAACCTAAGACGGCTGCTCAGATTGTCTCCAAAATCGTTTATATAGTTAAGGAAGAGCAAAGGTGCTGTAACACTATCTTGGGGAACGCGAGAAATCACTTTTGTTTTACTCGATGATTTTCCGTCAATTACTACGAACTGTGACCTCTCTGACAACAGGTCACAAATCCAGTCACATAACAGAGACGATATTCCATAAGCACGCTATTTCACTACAAGCCGCTTGTGTCGTACAGTGTAAAAAGCCTTCCGGGAATCCAGAAATACGGAATCGATCTGAAATCCCTTGTCAATAGCACTCAACACTTCATGCGAATAAAGAGCTACTTGTGTGTCACAAGAACGATGTTTTTTAAACCCATGTTGACTGTGTGTCAATAGACCGTTTTCTTCGGGGTATCGGGGTAATTCATAATGTTCGAATACAATATATGTTCCAGAATCCTGCTGCATATCGACGTTAATGATATGGGCCTGTAATTAAATGGATTACTCCCACTACCTTTCTTGATTGTTGGTGTGACCCTCGCAACTTTCCAGTCTTTGAGTACGGATGTTTCGTCGAGCGAACGGTTGTATATGATTATTAAGTTTGGAGCTAATTCATCAGCATACTCTGAAAGGAACCTAATTGATTTACAGTCTGGACCAGAAGACTTGCTTTTATTAAGTGATTTAAGTTGCTTCACTACTCCGAGGATATTTACTTCCACGTTACTCATGTTGGCAGCTGTTCTGAAATCGAATTCTGAAATATTTACTTCGTCTTCTTTTGTGAAGGCATTTCGGAAGGCTGTGTTTAGTAATTCTGCTTTGGCAGCACTATCTTCGATAGTATCTCCATTGCTATCGCGCACAGAAGGCAATTATTGTTTCTTTCCGCTAACGTTGAAAGGTCTCGGATTCCTTTCATGTTAATTTCTTAAATCTATTGTCATTTACGGCATAAATTCCTCTTCTAAATTTACTGTGGCGTTTCTGACTATCTGGGAGGAGACTGAGTAGTGGAACGTGTTACTTTTACACATAAACAAGCTTGTTTATGTGTAAAAGTAACACGTTCCACTACTCAGTCTCCTCCCAGATAGTCAGAAACGCCGCAGTAAATTTAGAAGAGGAATTTATGCCGTAAATGACAATAGATTTAAGAAATTAACATGAAAGGTATCCAACAGAGACCTTTCAACGTACTTTACATACGACCAGAACCCCCTTGGATTTTCTGCCAGGTTTCGAGACAAAGTTTCGTTGTGGAACCTGTTATAAGCTTCTCGCATTGAAGCCCGCGCTAAATTTCGAGCTTCTATAAAAGATCGCCAAACTTGGGGATTTTGCGCTTGTTTAAATATGGCATGTTGTTTTCGTTGTTTCTGCAACAGTGTTCTGAACCGTTTAGTGTACCAAGGAGGATCAACTCCGTCGTTTGTTAATTTATTGGGTACAAATCTCTCAATTGCTACCGATACTATTTCTTTTAATTCAAGCCACATTTGGTGTACACTTATTACTTTGGAAAGTGTGGATATTGTCTCTCAGGAAGACGTCATGTGAATTTTTATCTGCTTTTCTGAATAGGTATATTTTTCTTATATTTTTGGAGGATTTGGGGGTTACAATATTCAGTCTCGCTACGAAAACCCTGTGTTCAATAATCCCTGTATCCGTTTGGTGCTCGTTTTTAACTCAGGATTATTTTTTGCTAAGATGTCAAGTGTGTTGTCACAACTGTTTACTATTTGCGTGGGCTCATGAACTAACTACTCGAAATAATTTTCAGAGAATGCGTTTAGCACAATTTCGGATGATGTTTTATGCCTACCTCCGTAATGAAATGTGTATTTTCGCCAACATAGGTTAAATTAAAGTCACCACCACCTATAATCGTATGAGTCGGGTACATATTTGAACTCAAACTCGAGTTTTCTTTGAGCCTTTCAGCAACTGTATCATCTGATTTGGAGGTCGGTAAAAGGGTCCAATTATTATTTTATTCCGGTTGCCAACAATGGCCTCTGCTCATACTAGTTCAAAGGAACTATCTACTTCAATTTCAAGACAAGAAAAACTATTTCTAACAGGAACAAACACGCCACCGCCAACCGTGTTTAGCCTATCCCTTCGCAACAACGTTAGGTTCTTCGCAAAAATTTCGGCTCAGCTATCTCCGGCTTTAGCCAGCTTTCAGTGCCTATAACGATTTGAGCATCGGTGCTTTCTATTACCGCTTGGAGCTCTGGTACTTTCCCAGCACAGCTACGAAAATTTACAACTATTATACCGATGGTTCCTGTATCTACGTTCTTCCTATGTTCGGCCTGCACCCTTTGTGACTGAAGCCCTTCTTTTGTTTTCCTGAGACCCTCAGAGTCATAACTTAAATCCGAATATCTATAGTGCCGTTTACATGTTGAATAAAGCGTGTGCACTCCGTAATTTGTAGCTAATTTACGTTTTTTTTCGTACACTTCAATAATTGTCACCTTACAGGTGTAGCTCGAGGGAGGTGTATGCACGTGGTGTGCACTCGGCTTTTACGCTGGGAGCGCTGCTGGGGTGAGCCGAGAGCCCTGCCCTGCTATCCGCCGGCTGCGTGAGGGGTTGCAGCGCAGACGCACCCCCTGCGATCCGAGCCGAGCTGAGCCGCACCCTGCAGGGCGCAGGGCGGCAGGGCTGCGCCCTTAAGGGCTGGCCGGCCAGGGCTGCAGCGGGCCCGGGGAGGTGGCCGCTGCTCCGGGGGTGAACTACCCCCAGAGCGGCCCGCGCGCAAAGGGATGAAGCGACAGGGCCACAGCCGGCCGAGGAGGTGGCCGCTTCTCCAGGGGGTGGACTACCCCCAGAGGGCGCGCCGAGGCCTGCGCGGCTGCCGAGCCCGCAGGAGGGCGGGCGAGTGGCAACCACCCCTCTCTCTACCTGGCCCCACTCACCGCGCCGCCTCAGCGCCTCACAGGGCCTGGACACGAGGCCACACACGGAATTATTATTATACTAAGATGCATAAATTACTAACGCGAAAGTGTAACAACTCGCGTCAACCCCAAGTCAACCAGAATATTTGTTTTGAAAATAAAAAACGCCATCTGTATATTTTATTCTCCCAGAAGCGTTTCGCATTTTAAGGCATCATCAGTGGGCTCTACAATCATAGATTAGATTAGATTAGAACTTGTTCCATAGATCATGAATACGACACTCGTAATGATGTGGAAGTGTCATGTTAATAAAAGGTGTCTATAGGAGATATTACATTAAACAAAATATTACATGACAGTTAATATTTTTAATTTTTTTGTGGGGGTTGGGGAAATTATTCACTTATTATATCCAAAAGTTCATCTAATGAGTAGAAGGATTTGCCATTAAGAAATTCTTTTAATTTCCTTTTAAATGCTATATGGCTATCTGTCAGACTTTTGTTGCTATTACGTAAGTGACCAAAGACTTTCGTGGCAGCATAATTTACCACCTTCTGAGCCAAAGTTAGATTTAACCTTGAGTAGTGAAGATCATCCTTTCTCTAGTGTTGTAGCCATGTACACAGCTACTACTTTTGAATTCGTTCAGATTGTTAATAACAAATTTCATAAGTGAATATATATATATTGTGAGGCTACAGTGAAGATCTGTAGCTCTTTAAATAAGTGTCTGCAGGATGATCTTGGATGAGCTCCAGCAATTATTCTGATTACACGCTTTTCTGCAACGAACACTCTTTTACTCAATAATGAGTTACCCCAGAATATGATGCCATAGGAAAGCAGAGAATGAAAATAGGCATGGTAAGCTAATTTACTCAGATGTATATCGCCAAAATTTGCAATAACCCTAATAGCATAAGTAGCTGAACTCGAAGTCTATATTTATCAATGGTGTCATTCCATTTACTGTGTGGAACTGTATATACAGTTATGGTATGTTTTTGATTGGCACGTATTTTCGTACATTATAAAACAGTTCACTTCTTACTTATTTATATAGCAAGCTATAAGGGAACTCTTTTATAATCTACCAAAAATACAAATCAAACAAAAGTGTATCGTAACTGTATCATTATAGATGCCACTGATGATGCCTTAAAGTGAAAGAAGGCGAAACGCATCTGGGAGAATGAAATACAGTGCAGCAAGAGAAAGCGTTTTTTTATTTACAAAACAAATATTTCTGTGCTCGCTGCGGATGATGGTCACGCAAACAAACTCGTTCAACCAGAATATTTTATTGTGTGCACCTCTATTTTAAAGCACTTTTGCGATGGTCACCAAGAGTATCGAGGACTTTCGGAGTCTTATATACTACTCGTTGTCTGCTACTAGGGAGCACATTTGAACTTCTGTAGGACGTTTTCTTCCTCTTTTTCTCTTAACACCTCTCTAACCGTTCGCTGTCTACTTCCGTTCTTTCGTCAGTACCATAGTTTGTGCAGTAGACTTCTCAGCAATTATGTGACTATTGACTTGTAAATAACAGATTTCAGCTGTCAGTCGTCCTTTTTAAATTTTATTGGCAGATCTAGATTTCAGCTAGAAACTAGCCATTCTCAATGCACTATCATTTTTGATCAATGCATGTAATGCCTGTTGGTCGGGCTTCACCACAGTTCATTGAATACTGCTTGATGTATTCAATGTATTCAATGAACTGTGGATGAAGCCCGACCAACAGGCATTACATGCATTGATCAAAAATGATAGTGCATTGAGAATGGCTAGTTTCTAACTGAAATCTAGATCTGCCAATAAAATTTAAAAAGGACGACTGATAGCTGAAACCTGTTATTTACAAGTCAGTATAACAGTCTCTACGTGCAACAGCCTTCCGAATGGAAGGTAATCTTATGTGACTATTACTGTTCTAGCCTGAAACATATTTTTCAGTTATGACAATTTCCCTTTCGGCTTTCATACTTTTGTGTCAACCATTTACTTTCGCTCATCATCGTTAAGCTGATTGCAGGACGTTCTTTGTGAGCCTTTTGTCATTCATTATACGCAACCAAAGAGGGGCTGGACAAAAGGCGAATTTGACGATCACTACACGGAAGGAAAAATGTCAGCTGCAAAACTGGACAGCAAATAACTGTAACAAAATTGTCGTAAGGACAGGGCGATCAAAATATGTTACTCTGTGAGCCTCTGTTGTACGTTAGTTCAGCTATCGTCAGTTCTACCGAACTACAAGGCGCATTTGAACATATGCTGTACATCTTTTCTACCTCTAAATATGTCTTTGTCCGGTCGCCGCATTTTTCTCTTCCGTTCTTCCATTCATTCATCCTCTCACTTACTCCATCGCTGACAACACTTAATGTGCACCACAGTAATTAAACACGGATCACGGCTGTTAGTAGGTAGTTACGTATCTGCTCTAGCAAACGAGTCTCAATGAATAGTAAGCTGGTTAAGGAGAGAAAGGCAGAATTACGTCATAGGCTGCTAAAATTTTTACCGTACTGCAACTAGTATCGATTATGTGTCATCACTTGACAGACTTTTCAACCATAAAATGTCTAAGCTAGACGATGGCTTGCTCTACTCCTGCATTAAATACATACGTGCTTTAAAATTATGGACACGTCGTGCTACCCATTTCATGCTTCTAAATAGAGACTAGTTTTGACGCAATATTAAGTTTAGGAAATTGTGGCAATATAAAGGTGTCTGTCATAAAAACTGTGCAACAAAACCTAAGGAAAATGTTACAGAGTTAGACGTCTCGTCTTCAGAAGGGCGTAGCGCTCCTGTAAGTGGCATAAATACTACAGTGACAGTAACTGCATGACAAGAATTAATATCAATGCTCCTGATGATGAAAGCGCACTCTCGAAACATGTATTTACAATTAAAAAAATTGTAAAAAAATAAATAGTGTGCAAGTGTCGGCTTTAGTACCGTCAGAAAAAATGGCGAGTAACACAGTAAAACATTTTCATGATTTGCCACGCCAAACAGTTGTTTGAAAAGATCTAGCTGAATTGCTTAGGGACGATTATATATCTCTCATTTTTATGTTAATTTGCAAAATAAATGTGGTCTTTAGAAATCCACCTTCCGAAAACGAGGTACTACTTTCTGTTTTTTATTCTCCTAGCCGCCTCATGGCAGTTGTATCCGCCGCCCAAGGGTATCAACTAAACCTTAAGGGCCTTCTCCGTCGCATTACTGTTTTCTTTGTAGATGATGCCCACAGAAGACGGTACATAGGTGCTGAAACATATCTGGGTAGCGCCGGGATGGAAATCATTTAGTGTTTCTAAACCAGGCCACCTTACACAGACCATGTTCCTTTTAGTGAACCGTATAGATAATGTGGTGTCACCGCCAGACACCACACTTGCTAGGTGGTAGCCTTTAAATCGGCCGCAGTCCATTAGTATACGTCGGACCCGCGTGTCGCCACTATCAGTGATTGCAGACCGAGCGCCGCCACACGGCAGGTCTACAAAGACTTCCTAGCACTCGCCCAGTTGTACAACCGACTTTGCTAGCGATGGTTCACTGACAAAATACGTTCTCATTTGCCGAGACGTTAGTTAGCATAGCCTTCAGCTACGTCATTTGCTACGACCTAGCAAGGCGCCATTATCAGTTGCTATTGATATTGTAAAGAATGTACAGACAAGAGCTACGTTCAACATTAATGGATTAAAGTTAAGTATTCTACCAGTTACCTCCTTTTTTCTAAGTTCTAATTACCTTGTCCTGTTCCAGACCTCACGCCAGCCTGCGTGAGCTTAAACGCGTGCCTTTCGGCTTCCTCTCAATTTAGTGGGTTGGTCTCCTGCCAATCCACAACAGATAAAATACTTTGCGTTTCAAAATTCAGCAAATGTTGAAAATAAGTTTGTTATCATTTTCAATTCAAGTTCTTTATATCAATTGTTCTTTTTTCTGCTCTTTTAATAAGGTTTGGTTTAAATGAGAAAAAGTTTATTTGATTAAATAAAATTAATGTAGTCGAAAATATAATAAATAGGGAGAATCATATGAGAGGGGATATTTGAGGGATTTGGATTGAATTTCCCCATCAGAAGTAATCGTTAATTTACTATTTTTTGGTTTAAGAGACCATTACTTACTTTCAGTCATCTGATGTATTTCAAGGTGTACTAATTATTTAGTTATTTTAGATTGACACTCTAATGTTATATATTTTAACTAACTCCTTAGATTATCTTAGATAATCACTTGATAAATAAGTTTACTGAAGTTCTTTCAATTACAATTGGTATGAATCTGTGGTTTGCTCCACAAATTTCTGAGCATTGTCCAAAGAACAGTCCAGGCCGGTTTATTGTAAATGTTCCTTGGTTTAGTCGACCTGGCGTTGCGTCAATTTTAACCTTAGCCTTAAAACCTCCAGTTACTATGGATGAACTTCTGCTGACTATAAACAAGTCAAATCAAAGTATTTTACGAGGAGACATTACTTCAAACTAAACTTTTGACGAGACACACACAGCAGGAGTCGTGCACTGCAGATCACGTTGACACTTAGCAATTTCGTGTTCCAACAAGTCCTGAAACAACGAAAGGAAATAAAAAAATTCTGTCTTAAGCATACAACAATACGCGTTTCACTTTCATTTATCAAGCTTTATCAGTTGTTGTTCAGTCAATAAGAATACATAACACGATTCTACATTTTACTATTTATACAGGGTGTACATAAAGTCTGGGTACAGAGGGAATGCCGGCCGTTGTGGCCGAGCGGTTCTAGGAGCTTCAGTCCGGAACCGCGCAACGGCTACGGTCGTAGGTTCGAATCCTGGATGTGTGTGATGTCCTTAGGTTAGTTAGAATTAAGTAGTTCAAAGTTCTAGGGGACTGATGAACTCAGATGTTAAGTCCCATAGTGCTCAGAGCCATTTTTTTATGGAGGGAATTCTAATAAATATCTTGTATTCTATAAATATTAGTAAACAAATAAATAATAATAGAATAAATTCTGATAATTGCAATATTTTTTTCATATTGAACGACGGCTCTGTCTAAAGAAGAACGAGTGGTTGAACTACAATTTTCCTGACTGGATTTGGAGAAGAGGTCACGTGGAGAGGTCCCCTCCTCCGCCAGACCTTTCTCCCCTCGATTTTTTTTTTTCTGGGGAATGCTGAAAGAAAGTTTTCTCGATGAAGATTACAAATTTAAACCACCTGACAGAACGCATTCCCAGTCGGTGTACTAAAATCGACGGCATTTCAGACCTATTCCGTCGAGTTCACCCCGATCTTGCAAAGCGCATGATCATGTTGAAAATATTATTTATTAACATTAAAGTGACTAAAATGTGCTTTATTATTATTTATTAAGATTTCCCTATGCACCCAGACCTTATGGACACCCTTTAGAGCAGGGCTTCCCAATCTTTTCAGCTGGTGGACCCCTTCTTCAGTCGAAAATCCATGGCGGACCCCTAGTCAGTCAAGAGCACAGTAACTTTAAATTTCAGAGCGAAACCCATGGGAAATGAAAGCTTCTTAATGCAAGTTCCATGTTCCCAATGACCCTCCCTCCACCCCCCCACCCTTCCCGAAGTACCAATAGTCTTTGGTTTAGAGATGAATGAAAACAACTTGAAGGTTAAAAATTGACTCATGAAATAGGTTGTGCACTGAAAAAGCAAGTTTAACATTTAATGATGCCTGGGGCCGCATACGTACCAGCGAGCACTGTGATTGGTCGACAAAGCTCGCTCCGCGCAAGCGTAAAATGTTTCAGCGCATCTAGCGCCGTGAGCCGGCGCACAAAAGACCCCCGTATTGTTGCGAAACAGTCGATCAGAGAAGCCTCATTCTCCGGCACTAAACTGTGTATACGTTCTCACTTAAAAACTGCAAAGGCTGCTTGGGAATATGACCTGAAGTAAAAGTACACATGTTTTTCACACGAAAAAAAAGTGATGAATTTGATTTTCACATTTTTATTCAATAATTTTACTCATTATTTTACACAATTTGGTGAAGGGTGGCCGCGGAACTCCTAGAAAGAGCCGGCGGACCCCTAAGGAGTCCGCGTACCACACGTTGGGAAGCTCTGCTTTAGAGTATAATCAATCGGTAAAAATGGACCCCTTATAGGATAATTTTTTTGTCCTTCTGTTAAGACCCCTTCTGGCCAGGAACGGGTAGAGACACAAAGTTGAAATTGATGTCAAATTCTAAGACCTAGGATACTTTGGTCGAGTAAAAACTTTAAGCTTCTAAGTCAATGGTGTCAAAAGAAGCGGAGATTTATGTCACATACTTTGATAGTCGCAAACTCACTCATCAAAATCTATAAATAACCTTTATACAGGGTGTTTCAATAATGACCGGTATATTTGAAACGGCAATAAAAGCTAAACGACCAGCGATAGAAATACACCGTTTGTTGCAATATGCTTGGGACAACAGTACATTTTCAGGTGGACAAACTTTCGAAATTACAGTAGTTACAATTTTCAACAACAGATGGCGCTGCAAGTGATGTGAAAGATATAGAAGACAACGCAGTCTGTGGGTGCGCCATTCTGTACGTCGTCTTTCTGCTGTAAGCGTGTGCTGTTCACAATGTGCAAGTGTGCTGTAGACAACATGGTTTATTCCTTAGAACAGAGGATTTTTCTGGTGTTGGAATTCCACCGCCTAGAGCACAGTGTTGTTGCAACAAGACGAAAAGCGATACAATAAAGGATCTGTTTGAAAAATTTCAACGGACTGGGAACGTGACGGATGAACGTGCTGGAAAGGTAGGGCGACCACGTACGGCAACCACAGAGGGCAACGCGCAGCTAGTGCAGCAGGTGATCCAACAGCGGCCTCGGGTTTCCGTTCGCCGTGTTGCAGCTGCGGTCCAAATGACGCCAACGTCCACGTATCGTCTCATGCACCAGAGTTTACACCTCTATCCATACAAAATTCAAACGCGGCAACCCCTCAGCGCCGCTACCATTGCTGCACGAGAGACATTCGCTAACGATATAGTGCACAGGATTGATGATGGCGATATGCATGTGGGGAGCATTTGGTTTACTGACGAAGCTTATTTTTACCTGGACGGCTTCGTCAATAAACAGAACTGGCGCATATGGGGAACCGAAAAGCCCCATGTTGCAGTCCCATCGTCCCTGCATCCTCAAAAAGTACTGGTCTGGGCCGCCATTTCTTCCAAAGGAATCATTGGCCCATTTTTCAGATCCGAAACGATTACTGCATCACGCTATCTGGACATTCTTCGTGAATTTGTGGCGGTACAAACTGCCTTAGACGACACTGCGAACACCTCGTGGTTTATGCAAGATGGTGCCCGGCCACATCGCACGGCCGACGTCTTTAATTTCCTGAATGAATATTTCGATGATCGTGTGATTGCTTTGGGCTATCCGAAACATACAGGAGGCGGCGTGGATTGGCCTCCCTATTCGCCAGACATGAACCCCTGTGACTTCTTTCTGTGGGGACACTTGAAAGACCAGGTGTACCGGCAGAATCCAGAAACAATTGAACAGCTGAAGCAGTACATCTCATCTGCATGTGAAGCCATTCCGCCAGACACGTCAAAGGTTTCGGGTAATTTCATTCAGAGACTACGCCATATTATTGCTGCGCATGGTGGATATGTGGAAAATATCGTACTATAGAGTTTCCCAGACCGCAGCGCCATCTGTTGTTGAAAATTGTAACTACTATAATTTCGAAAGTTTGTCTGCCTGAAAATGTACTGTTTACCCAAGCATATTGCAACAAACGGTGTATTTCTATCGCTGCTCGTTTAGTTTGTATTGCCGTTTCAAATATACCGGTCATTTTTGAAACACCCTGTATGTATAAAATAAGTCTGTGCGGAACCCTGCGCACTCGTCCAGTTTTACTGATGGATTTGGCGTACAGCTCGCTTACGGTTTCGATTTTACAGAATCGTCGTCAGACGTCTTGGATGCTTTTATGAAGACACGTGGTACGTCGGTTTGCCTCGCCTTCGCAGCGAGTGGCTTTCGTCCCAATAAGCTCTCGTAATTTGTTTGCGTCTGGTTGGCGGCCCGGCACGCGGGGTGGAAGTTTCCAGGCAGCTGCTGGCATGTGCGGGGGTGCTGGGGCTTCCCTAGCGGCTCCGCCCTTAACACCCAGGCTCAGAGCCAGGCGCGCGGGCAGTAGTAGCCAAACAATGGCAGCCCTACAGGGCGCGCCCTTCACTAGGGGCAGGGCGGGACCGGGACTCCAGTCGCCGTCTCAGGAACACCAACCCACACTAAAAACGTACGACTATTCTGTTCCTTTATTTGGCGTTCTATGTTTCTGGTTTTCCGTGGAGGAAGATCGGCAACAATTGGAGTATTTGCGATGAACAAGATCATATAAAAATACACAGAATTTGATCGGGAGATCGACTTAGCATTTGCTGATTGGGAAAACGCCTCTGATAATTGAGAAATTTTCCTATAAATTAAGTCGTGGATCACCCTCTATTGTTCCTGATCTATATTAACGACATAGGAGACAATCTGAGTAGCTGTCTTAGATTGTTTGCAGATGATGCTGTCATTTACCGTCTTGTAAAATCATCAGATGATCAAAACGACTTGCAAAATGATTTAGATAAGGTATCTGTGTGTTGCGAAAAGTGGCAGTTGACCCTGAATAAAGAAATGTGCGATGTTATTCACATGACTACTAAAAGAAAGCAGCTAAATTTCGATTACTCGATAAGTCACACAAATCTGAGGGCTGTAAATTCAAGTAAATACTTAGGGATTACAATTACAAATAACCTAAATTGGAACGATCACATAGATAATATTGTGGGTAGAGCATACCAAAGACTGCAATTCAATGGCAGAACACTTAGAAGGTGCAGCAGGTCTACCATAGAGACTGCTTCTACTACGCTTGTCAGCCCTATTCTGGAGTACTGCTGTGCAGTGTGGGATCCGCATCAGGTGGGACTGACGGATGACATCGAAAAAGTACAAAGAAGGGCAGCTCGTATTGTATTATCGCGAAATAGGGGAGATAGTGTCACAGACATGATACGTGAACTGGAGTGGCAAACATTAAAACAAAGGCGTTTTTCGTTGCGACGGGATCTTCTCATGAAATTTCAATCACCAGTTTTCTCCTCCGATTGCGAAAACATTCTGTCATCACGATAAAATAAGAGAAATCAGGGCTCGCACGGAAAAATTTAAGTGCTCGTTTTCCCCGCGTGCCATTCGAGAGTGGAAGGGTAGAGAGACAGCATGAAGGTGGTTCATTGAACCCTCTGCCGAACACTTTATTGTGAATAGCAGAGTAATCACGTACATGTAGATGAAACAGTGTTATTAATCAGGTAATTAATTTCGGACAGTTATGGCAATCTTCAGACCTGTGTGAATCCACTACATCACATGATTCATACCACTTAGTGTATAGATGGTGCAGCCACATTAATCAGCTATACAAACCTCGTCATAAAACCTAAAAAAAGAATCTGAGCGCCATGGAGAAACTCCACTTATTAAACACCTGAAGAATCCCATACCAAAACACAGCAATCGTGTTCTATATAAATCGGGAGCTGACTATACCATTCATCACTACCCAGGGAGACTTGGCGTGGGGGTGAAAGAGCCAGACAAGCGTGCATACATTAGAATAGACACAGGGACTACTCTTAACTGTGCTTTATATCTACATGATCTTACAATTTTAACAGAGGAAGGAAATGACTTGCAAGAAAGAATTTACCTTCCAAACAGAATAGCTGAAGACTACAAAATGACCATATCCACAAACAAAATTAAAACAACTGCTTTCATAGGACGAAACTCCACGTGAACAAAAACTGTCGTGAACAGTACAGTAGTAGAGCAGGTCAGCCATTTGATTACAGTAGAGTGCAAATTAATTGGGACAGGACGATTAAACTTTGACAGTGCACATTTATTAGTGCACGTATAATACTGTTGTTGGCTTACTGAATATTAATAACTAATGTGTTTTCACTTTGCTTTAGTGAACTTCTGAACACGTTGTGACATAGATTCGACCAGGTTAGAGCAAATGTTTCGTAGTTCGTCGTCACGAAACCACACGTTTACCACATTTACTAACATGCATTCTTTTGTTCGCCTGTCCTTTTTACCAAGACGCCTTTTTCACCATACTCCCCAATTTTCTGTGGGTTTCACGACTGGTCATTTACTAGTCCATTGAAGCACATTAATGTTATTTTAATTTATGAACGTTTTTGCAGCTTTAGAAGTGTGACACGGCGCCAAATCATTTTGAAATGTCCCTCCACCAACTGCAAATGTCTTTAGGAATGCCGCCATCTTACGCTTAAGGATTTCCATGTATTTGGTGTAATTCATCATGTGGTCAACTGGGAGTAGTGCCCCAGGGCCACTTGCAGTGAAGAAACTCCAAAATATTTTTTTGCGAGTTTGTTTTACAGTCTGCTCAAGATGCTCAGCTCTCACTGCCTCACGGGTGCTTCACCAGACATTCCTTGCTCTGCAACCTTGAACAACGAAATATGACTCATCACTGAAAATTAAATGTCTAGTTATCGCCAAGATTTATAAATTTTGGCCCACGTCAAATTTTTTCTCTTTTTTGTGGGAGGTGTTAACACCTGCTTCTTTACTGGTTTTCGAGCATCCCGCCGACCGTCAAGAAGAGTACACCGTACCACTGAAGAGTCATTTTCAACCCCAGTAGCCAGTGATCTCTGTGAAGGTCCTTACTTGCCTTGTGAGGATGAATTCTGCTGTTTCTAAGTAGAACTTTGTCAGTTCTAGGGGTGCTTTTTCGTTTATATCCACATCTGACTTTTCTCTTTGAAGACAGTGAAGCAGTATGACCATATGCACTAAGAAGTCTTGAAAGTCTAGATTTTCCCACACCAATAGGAGAAGTAATGTCTCTCATAATCACCGAGCGAGGTGGCGCAGTGGTTAGACACTGGACTCGCATTCGGGAGGACGACGGTTCAATTCCGCGTCCGGCCATCCTGATTTAGGTTTTCCGTGATTTCCCTAAATCGCTCCAGGCAAATGCTGGGATGGTTCCTTTGAAAGGGCACGGCCGACTTCCTTCCCCATCCTTCCCTAATTCGATGAGACCGATGACCTCGCTGTCTGGTCTCCTTACCCAAACAACCCAACCCCTCTCTCATATTCATAGATGTGAATTCATGAAGAACAACTATTTTTCCCCGATTCTTAAGTGAAATGTCCATTTCAGCACAAAGTATTCCCGTCGAGAACACAGAAATTTTGATAGAAATACAAGCATTAACTGAGCTGGAGAGGACCTACAAATGTTGTTCATAGACAAGGCAACAATCTACATCTACATCTATACTCCGCGAGCCACCTTACAGTGTGTGGCGGAGGGTACTTATTGTACCACTATCTGACCCCCCCTTCCCTGTTCCATTCACGAATTGTGCGTGGGAAGAACGACTGCTTGTAAGTCTCCGTATTTGCTCTAATTTCTCGGATCTTTTCGTTGTGATCATTACGCGAGATATATGTGGGCGGTAGTAATATGTTGCCCATCTCTTCCCGGAATGTGCTCTCTCGTAATTTCGATAATAAACCTCTCCGTATTGCGTAACGCCTTTCTTGAAGTGTCCGCCACTGGAGCTTGTTCAGCATCTCCGTAACGCTCTCGCGCTGACTAAATGTCCCCATGACGAATCGCGCTGCTTTTCGCTGGATCATGTCTATCTCTTCTATTAATCCAACCTGGTAAGGGTCCCATACTGATGAGCAATACTCAAGAATCGGACGAACAAGCGTTTTGTAAGCTACTTCTTTCGTCGATGAGTCACATTTTCTTAGAATTCTTCCTATGAATCTCAACCTGGCGCCTGCTTTTCCCACTATTTGTTTTATGTGATCATTCCACTTCAGATCGCTCCGGATAGTAACTCCTAAGTATTTTACGGTCGTTACCGCTTCCAATGATTTACCACCTATGGCATAATCGTACTGGAATGGATTTCTGCCCCTATGTATGCGCATTATATTACATTTATCTACGTTTAGGGAAAGCTGCCAGCTGTCGCACCATGCATTAATCCTCTGCAGGTCCTCCTGGAGTACGTACGAGTCTTCTGATGTTGCTACTTTCTTGTAGACAACCGTGTCATCTGCAAATAGCCTCACGGAGCTACCGATGTTGTCAACTAAGTCATTTATGTATATTGTAAACAATAAAGGTCCTATCACGCTTCCCTGCGGTACTCCCGAAATTACCTCTACATCTGCAGATTTTGAACCGTTAAGAATGACATGTTGTGTTCTTTCTTCTAGGAAATCCTGAATCCAATCACAAACCTGGTCCGATATTCCGTAAGCTCGTATTTTTTTCACTAAACGTAAGTGCGGAACCGTATCAATAATCCGCCAAGAGTCCAAGAATTGGGCGGATAATTTTGGTGACAGCTAATTTCAATTCCTTATAAAATATAAGCTTGTCCCGTTTAATTTGAACACTACTGTATCTGGGATTTTATATCATACAGACTTGATATCGTATACGAGTATGGCAAAGATGTAGGCCAGAAAGTAGTAAAACTTCAAGCACAAAGAATTACGAGAATGAGTTTTATAAAATAATGGCGGTCCCCGCATTACCCTACGGAAGTGAGTGATGGGTCATTTGCAAACGACAGGAACGTAAGGGCAGCTGAAATGAGATTTCTTAGGGCTGTCAGGAGCCACACCACAGAAGACAGGTTAAGAGACGGCGGAACCAGGAAAAATTCACATATTAAACGTAAGAAGTCAAAAACTGAAGACAACAGAAGAACGTGTAGTGAAGATCTCGAAAAAATGAACAGTGGCAGACTGCCTTACAAAGTCGGAAATTATAGCCTGGTAGGCCGAAGAAGTCTGGGAAGACTAAGGGAAAGATGGGCACCCCAACGGGCGAACGCCTGGTGCCTGAAGTGCAGAGAAAGATGATGTTTCTTCCTCACTCATGACAATCCTCATACACCATCAAAAATATGTAACAACACAGATACTATTGTTGTAGTTATCATTCGGAAGGCTGCTCTGATGCAGCCCTTCACGCTGGTTCTTCCCCTACTTCAAACTGACTTCGCGACAACATTTCTATGCTAATCCTCTACAGTAGATACAACTTCTACGTCTCCAAATGTATTTGGCTGACTGCAGACTTAGGTGCCGCGTTATGGAAAACATAATTTGTGCCGCCCACGCCGAAAAAGCCGCCGCATGCGTTATATTTACCGCCATATATAAGCAGGCCCCATGCAGACCAATGACAATGGCAATGCGTTTTTCGTAGTTTCATTTTCTGCCTCATTCTTCCGTTTGCAACGAAGGAATTAATGGCTGGTTTTACACCTCATTAATGGTCATCAGAGTCCTGGTTTGCTGCAGCTCCCCACATCAGTGTATTCTGTACAGTACAAGTCTCTTCACACATTGATAACTATTGCACATTTCATCCATCAAATGGTTCAAATGGCTCTGAGCACTATGGGACTCAACTGCTGAGGTCATTAGTCCCCTAGAACTTAGAACCAGTTAAACCTAACTAACCTAAGGACATCACAAACATCCATGCCCGAGGCAGGATTCGAACCTGCGACCGTAGTGGTCTGGCGGTTCCAGACTGCAGCGCCTTTAACCGCACGGCCACTTCGGCCGGCTTTCATCCATCCCCCACTCCCCGCCCCATACATGTCTCTGTTATCAAATAGACTGTTTTTTGATGTCCCAAGACGTGTCCTATCCACCGTTTTTCCCTCGTTCTATCTCTGAGTGGGACAAGAAAGAAAACGACTAGTTTTGGTACAAGATAGCCTCCGCCACACGCTGTAAGGTGGCTTGAGGAGTATGTATGTAAATGTAGGTATAGATCGATCACTTTTTCAGTCACGTTGTGCTACGAAGTTCTTTCCTCGTCGATTCGATATCATCTCCTCATTTGTTTTTTGTTTACGAACTCAATATCCAACATTCTCCTGTTGCTTAAATTATCTGCTTGCTTTTATCGTTCATTTTCGATATCTCTTTCCATATAACTCTGCACCTGAGGAAATACTTTGAGAAAAGCCTTCATTATACTCGAATTTCCGTTAGATGTCAACATATTTCTATAATACAGAAAAACTTTTCTTGCTCTTGTTAGTCAATATTTATATATCCTCTTTACTTCTGTCTCGAAGTCACTTGGCTTCCTAAATAGCAGCAAACTCGCCTACTACTTTTAGTTTCTCATTTCGTAATCTATTTCTCACAGCATAATCTACCTGAAAAAAAAAAAAATGGTTCAAATGGCTCTAAGCACTATGGGACTTAACATATGAGGTCATCAGTCCCTTAGACTTTGAACTACTTAAACCTAACTAACCTAAGGACATCACACACATCCATGCCCGAGGCAGGATTCGAACCTGCGACCGTAGCACCAGCGCGGTTCCAGACTGAAGCGCCTAGAACAGCTCGGTCACGGCGGCCGGCTGTAGTCTACCTGACTTAATTCGACTACACCCTGTTACCCTTCTTTTATTTTTAACTACCTCCATCTACACGTACATTATACTGCGCAAGCGACCTAACGATATATGGCGGAAGGTAATTTTTGTACCAGTAACAGCCCTCCAATCCTGTTCCACTCTAGAATAGGGCGTGGGAAAAATGATTGTCGGTAAGCCTCTGTGTAGGCTCCAATTTCTCGACTTTTCTTCCCGTGGTCATTATGCGAGGCGTATGTGGGGGGAAGTAATATGTTGTCCGACTCTTCCCGGAAAATGCTTTCTCGAAATTTCAAAAGCAAATCTCTCCGTGATGCACAACGCCTCTCTTGTAACGTCTGCCAATGGAGTTTGTTGAGCATCCCCGTAGCGCTCTCGCGCCGGCTAAACGGTCTCGTGACGAAACGCGCCGCTCTTCGGTGGATCTTCTGTATCTCTTCTATCAGTCCTACCTGGAAGGGATCCCAGGTAGAAAACAATACACAAGAATCCGTCGAATAAGTGCCTCATCAGCTATTTCCTTCTTGGATGAGTTACATTTCCTTAAGATTCTTCTCACGGATCTCAGTCTGGGTTAGTTTCTCTTACATACCTTCATCAAGATACGAGCCGTTGCATTAATCTGCCTAAAGTCCTTTGTCATCTCTGACAGATCTGCAATATCACAGATAAATTCTAGAATTTTTATTTCTTCTTCCTCAACTTTAATTCCTTCTCCAAATTTCTCCTTCGTATTCTTTATTGCTTGCTCATAGTAAACATGGTATCCTTGGAGGAATGGCCAGTATTCAGGGATATCACAGGAACGATCATTCGAAGCAAAAAGTCCAGTAATCATGGGCTCTGAAATGGGTACTATAATAGCTACGAGCACTTGCTCATTTTGGGTTCTGTGGAACAAATCTCTTCTACCTCAGGCTCTTTGCTTTCCGTATTTTGAGAATTGGTGGTATGGACCAAAATAAGAAAAGTATGGCCAGTAAGCACAGGCTGTGAACTGCATACCTTAAGCCCTACGAGCGCTTTTTCATCTTCGCTGCTCTGAAACACATCTCTTCTATTGGACAAGTGCTCATAGCTCCTGGTATGCCCTTTAGAGCTCGTGTTTACATATTTGCTTTGAATGATTGTTCCTGTCATAACCCAGAATACTGACCATTCCTGCTGAGACACTCAGTATACTGAATTACGTAGGCGGGCAGAATAACACCATGTCGTACTGTCTTCCCAGTTACTGTCTCTGCTCCAAGTCCTACTACTCTTACAGCTACAATGTGGTTTCTAGGTTAGTTTTGTTCATCTACTTCATTTAAAGAATTAACTGTGGAAAATGATACAAAGGAAGAAAGCCTTTATTAGTTGGTAAATTCTGACACGTCCTTGTAAGGCAGACAACAGACGACTGTTAACAGTTTATGGATTAGAGGAGCTGCCGCTTTCATCTCGCTAATATGGCTGTCTGGCTGTTCCCTGTAGGCCATAAGTAGCGGGCCAGACGAGGCCAGCAGGCATTTGCTCTCCCGCTGATTTCCTGCGAGGTTTCCTTGGCAGTTGTGGCACAGTCCCCCTGTGCCATGCCTCGACGTTAGTCCTCCAAAACGACGTCAACAATAATGCCGTCTGTGGGAGATGTGCGTTTATGAGGTACAAAATTTCACTTTCGACTCGTGTCGTGTCTTTGCGTTATCACAGACCGGCGTCCTTTGTGCCAGTATTCAACCTGCTGAATGTTAAATTAACTGCCAGAGCACCATGAAATGTTTTAGATTAGCTGTTCGGATGCGCACCGTTGTAAATGAGACATACCGCAACAGAGAGGATAGGTCAAAGGCACGATTTAGTGCGTCCAGTGACGCTCTTGTGAGGGGTTGCGACCCTTACGTACCGTTACGTGCCCTTCAATAGGACTAGCTGCCGGCCAAACCTCCTCGAGTACCAGGTGGTTGTTGTTAAAGTGCAGTTACTCACAGAGGTCCGGTGTGGGCTGTAATTATCAGATGGCAGCGAAACTTGGTAGGTATGCTAATGCGTTAATGCGGAATCGACTTACACGGGAAAAATATTAGTTCCAATGTTGGCCACCAGGTGCAAATCTGCCGCTGTGAATGTAAGGAAGACTCATAAAAACGTTTCCATATGTAGTGGGTTAGGAACGGGACGTGGACAGAAAAGGTCAAACAAGTGAGAAAGGCGTAATGATTTCATTATTGCACAACTTGTTCAATATGAGCATCGGAGATGTAGACGAGATGCTGCATCCGTAAAACGACGCTATCAACAGTTGCTCGCAGCAATTTCAGTAGTCTCTCTTCTGGATAGTCATACTGTTTACTCACGCTATGGCTTGTCAAATGACAGCGCGGATGTCATACTGTCAAACAAATCATGTATAACGCCAGATTTGCACCTTTTGGGCACAATTGGAACGAATTTTTTTTTCAGCATACATTGGTTCAACATTAACACATTAGCATGTCTACCAGTTTTCGCTGCCATACGATAATTACAGATCACACTGAATCCCCGTAAGTAATTGCACTTCAGTTATAACCACTCAGGCTAAACTAAACCCTGGGAAAGCAGCGCTCTCGACTTGCTCGGTAACGCCTTAAGTTCTTTTGTGAATGGAGACCATACTGTGCGTTATTTACAGCCTCCTGACTTGCTTTAATTTCTATTATTGTTGTAATATTTGTGCCGAAGAGTGATCCCGAACAACTCTCCCACGTTAGTCTTGTGAAAATATTTTCGTAACTACGCACCTTTCAGCATTTGAAGCTGTAAACAATAGTAGTCAAGCGCATCTCCACCTACAATCCCCGTAGACTTCTGGCTTGAACAGTGCGAACCCCTTCGTTCTTCAATTGAAGAACGAAGGTATCGCTTTGCTCAAACCAGAAGTCCACGGATACCAGTTTCTTAACGCTGGTCCATATTGCGACTGCACATGAGACTGAATTCCTCCTTCACGTCGCTCAAGGGACCTGACGATGGCATAGTGAAACCTTGAAACTGTTCGCACAATGAATTACATTCAAAATATAGATAGCTGAAGGTGCTATTATTTTAATTTTATGAATTTAATTGTTATTTCATACGCCTGGGCTGGCAGCGGCACAGTTGCCGCTCTTCAGCCAACACAGGAGAATGGTGCATACATAAGAGACGGGGATAAAAGACGAAGTTTACACATGATATGGGGAGAACAACTGGGGTTAAAATACACAAAGAAATGGAGAAATTTAACGAGGGATAGTTGCATAAAATCCACGTGTAAGTAAAATCACACGCGACGAAGACGTAGTACAGAAACACTGGCGGCACTAACAGCACGATAAAAAACGGCATCCAAGGAGAGAAGACAATTTTGAAGCGTCGTGCTGCAGGAGGCTAAGTGAGTACAACAAGTAACTGATGGACAGGTATTAAGTAGAACTGGGAATGAAAGAGCTTATAACACCTCCTGACTGAAAGAAGGGATCTGCTGATAAGTCATCTGGGAAGAGATCAGCCAACAGGGGGAAGGGGGAGGAGGGGGGTACAAACTGTAGCGGGAGACTAAGACCTGAGTACGGTAAGTTGTTTCAAGGGTGCAGTAGTTGTGCGAATACGAAAAGGCTAACACAAAGTAGTCTAGCGTGGAGAGGTGCATCAAACCAGTCTTCAGGCTCAATACTGCAGCTTCTGAGGGGCGTAGCCACTCATTTTCCCTTCCGTTGCGTACGGGAGAGTGAAATATGAAATGGAGCTACTGCTAAAGGTGCAAAGGACACTCCGCCGTTGCTAGTGCTCTCCAGATAACATGTGTGCAGAAGTGGCGATAAACGTAATGAGTCCTATCGGTATGTGGACGCGTTCCCACCTGACGGCCCTTTTGGAGGCGACTGGGTGAAACAGACCGTGTTTGCCCCTGAACAGCGCCTAAACACACAGACAGCCAAATGATTACAGAGCTGACGCCAGCACTACACGTTATTAGGACGAGCGCCGGCGGGAAGACAGCTGGAAGTCGGGCGTGCACCAGTGTGGTTGTGGCTGTGCTAATAACGGCCGCTCGCGTATCTACCGCGTCCGAGAAACGATCTACTGGTCATACGAGAGCGTACTCTCAGGGTCTAATCTGCTCTGCGCAGCGATAAACTAAATGACGGCCTTCCGGAGGTGGGTGTGAAAACAGCGGAATCCTGTGGCTCATCGGTGGCTTTGGAAGTGGAGGAGGAAGGTTGCGTCTTATAGACGCACGAACAACAGGTTGGAATACTGAGAAAAATAAGTATGGGCTATACAGAAAGACGGGTAATATATGATATTTAAAAGAACGGAGATAAAACAATAAGGCTGAAAGTCCGAGAGAGAAGAGCTAGGATTAAAAAGGGCGAAAGACAGAAAAACTGTTTTCCTCTCCTACTGTACAATCGTAGATGTAGCTTTGTATTGGAAAACATTCACTACATAAAAGGGAGCAGTGGGAATAGAATGTGGTGTTCACTGATAATCACCACTCGACGCTTCAAGGAGTTAGATATTCTAACATCTCCTTCACGAAATAATATTCGCTGGTAAAATTCGTCATTAATAATCAATGACGATTTGATAAGAATATTGGTGTCCATACCTACAACCAAGGAAAAAGTCTGTTCCATTAAGTTTCGGGTGAGCAGCTGCAAGAAATCTCCTTCTTCTTCTAATATTTCGGCTGTATAACGTTCAGCCATCTTCAGAGTGAGCCGCAAGACTGCCGCTCCAGTGCTCGCTTCGTCCCTTTATACTGTTGTGCCGCGCGATTGCACATGCGGCCACAGATACAAATGCGCCAGAGACGTTGGTCGGCGGCAGAGACGTGCACAATGCGCGAGTTGTATCTATGACTCCGCAGTTGATCTGTGTTGGCATATCGATATATCATTGTAAGCTGCACTGTGAAGACGTCTTTTCGAGTGTATTACAGCAAGTGCCGGATTCCATGATTTATCAAGATTGAAACCACTATCTCTATTAATTAAATTCGTCGTCAAGCGAATTTCAATTGCCTCCTTCACTATCGAGTCCCAAAAGGATGGCTGAACGTTATACAGCCGAAATATTAGAAGAAGAAGGAGATTTCTTGCGGCTGCACACCCGAAACTTAATGGAACAGTCTTTGAGCCGCCAAAACCTGAAGATTCACATCAAGGAAAAAGTCCTTTGTTACTTGTCATTACTTGTCATAACCCTTTCAGTGGATCAGAAAGGAGTTCAATATTCAGCCACAAAAGTCACTGATCGTTTGCACAGTAACATAACAAATCTGACAGGAAGTAAAGAAAATTTTAAGTACAGTCTACGTCATATTATCATACGTATAAAAACCAGAGTGCTATTTAGTAACCCGTGTCTGACCACCGAGTAACCATACTCACAATCAAATGATGCATACATACTTCAGTGCTTAGGTTTCGCAAGAAATTCCTGCTGAGGACCGCCACGTAGGCCCTGGCATTTGAAAGAATTCGGAGCCACCACCGTATGCTGCACCCACCACATGCTCCAACAGAACGTGTGCGATGCACTGCCTGGCGTAAGGCGACGAGGGACTACGACAAGGTCCGTACGGCTGTCAACACTGAAGCCTGCCCACAGCATCACAGAACCTTGGAAATCAGGATTTGACAGGTACCAGTCACCACAGGTCTTTACACACAAACACAGGCATCACCTTGTTTCAGAGTATATCTGGATCCGTCTGTGAATAACACTTTTCGCCAGTGGTGAAATTGCCGGTTGACTTGGGGACGGCAGAACTGAAGGCGAGCTGCGAGATGGTGTCTCAAGCGGGGTACTAGAACAAGACCCCTGGGTCGTTAAGTCCTTCCTCGTAAGCTGTTCATTAAGGTCTGATAGGACGCAGCGCCTCCAGTGGCCCTTCTGAGATCGTCTTGCAGTGCTCTGGTGGTATCCGTACGACGCCACAACGCAAAGATAGATGGCCGGATATCGGTCTTCACAGGAGGGTGGTTAATGCGTCGGCGACCTTATCCAAATCGCCTTGTCTACTGACCGGTCTCCCTGTAACGTGTCCATAACCTATGGATAACAGATGGACAGACATCGGCATCTGCTGAAACACGACAGAATGTCCATTCATCCTTTTTTCATCAAACAGACTGCCCTTGCAACTTGCATGGCATTAATATGTGGCACTGCACGTGGTTCGTTGAATACAACGTGCACAAAAGACAACTGCCATCTGTGTATTTCACTAGAAAACTCAGGGACACCGGTACGCACTTCCTTCTGAGGGGTCGCCTCACACTGTAATGCAGGACACAGCCAATAGTTGGCGAATGATTTTAATTGTTGCATACACTGACAGCGAAAAGGTGAGGCTATGCAAGACGAGTTCAGTTACCGCCTGTATCATATTAGATGTAACATACCGGCCCTTGATTCACATGTTCCCCTAATTATTTTGAACAGTGTATTTTACTCACTAGCAAAAGTTCGCACTGGGACATCCAACTAGAACAGCACATTTTCTGCATGACTGAAACCATTACTGCTTCTTCACTCAGAACAAGAACTATGCATTCCTTGTTTGAAACACAAAAATCAGGTATATTTTCCGGATTCGGTCTGCTCCGAGTTTTAACCCATTGTCTTCAAAGATAAAAAGGTCATACTAGAAGTCGCGAGTGGTTAGATCTATAATCTGAACAATGTAATGAAAACGAGTGCGTAATCGTAACCTATAGACTGGACGTATGTGTTGACACATTTTGTCATTGTTAACTGCGGTCACATGACCACAGAGTATAAATACAGAATTACCGACATCGATGTTTCATTTCGATCGCGTGCTGTCATTGAGTTCCTTGTTAAATAGGAGATTCATCCCAGACTTCAGCGTGAATGGGCAAGTGTGTACATGGACACCATTAGTGTCAAAAAGGCTTGACGCATTGCGAAGATAGGGGGACAGCTCTCCGAGATGAACCTCGCAGAGTTTGGCATCCAATAACTGTGGCAAAATGTCTGTTTGGAATTGGTAGATACGTTTAGCTATTTAGAGTTCCACTTGTGAATGAGAGAACAACGATGTGATTCTTCACGACACACACTGAAAAAGCAGGGTCATTGCTTATCCTCTTCTTTCAGCCAGTGAGGTTTCTCAACTGACCAGTAATGCATATTCCGAAGACTGTTCCCACGGTTTGTGAACGATACTTCATCCATGAAGAAAATCTTGGACAGATAAGTCGCACTATTTGCAATCTCCGGGACGTAGGGGCCCCTTATCAGTTAGAGGGCCCCCACCACAGACAAGCAAGGTGGGCTGCCAACCTCCCTCATATCAAAACATCGCCAGTGAATGTAAACATCAACATGAAAACGGTAATACTTCGTTAAAATCCATGTGACAGACATCCACCAATTGGAACTAATGTGATTAAGTGTATCACTCCACAGAAGCGCTGTTATAAGCAAGCCAGCAGAGTAAGACCAGCAGTGTGTACCTACAGCTAGGATAGCTCTGGCCAATGCCTACGCTGACTCTAGCCCAGTAGACACTCGCCGTAGTCTTCTGTAGAAATTTGTATCTTGTTGGGCGTAACGCCACTTTACAATTGTGTAGTGTAGTATTTTGGTTGTTGTTATTTCTTTTCGTTGTCTTGTTACTTTTATCTGGCTTTTGCCACCACAAGAATTATTGTGTTTCTTGTTGTTCTTGAGTTTGGAAATTAGTGCACATCAAGAAGGCGTTTTAGTTAAATAAACTGTGCTCAAACTTGATCATTAGTTCTTTCCTGCCGACCGCAGGACTTTACACTCCGAAGACACCATTTATCCGATTACTGGTTATCCATGCAGTTAAATTTGGAAAGGATGGAATGCGTTGGGTTGTTGTATTTGCAGGAAACTCATTTCGCTAATCCCACTCGCACATCCAAGCCGCTTCGTAGTGACCTGTGGACTGTTTGTCGCCGCTGCTGAAGCCTTAGTTGCATTTGTTGCATGCTGTTCTTTTCCGTTGGTTTGTTTCATTCTTGCCTTTTCCAGTTTCCTGAAATTTTGTTATCATGTTTGCAAAGGCAGTTCGTTAGTGCTCGACACCGCCACGATACCTTGCAGCAGCTGTAACAGTGTGACGATCTTCCCAATGAAAACCATATCCACTTTCTCGACTGCCTTAATCAATGTGAAAGTCTGAGTAAATCCGCGACCGAGCTGTCTGGTATCCGAGCAAAGACTGGTGAATACACTACACGCCCCTGAGATACGTGCATGCTTACATTTGGTGCAGGAGGGAAGACGTTTGTTTCATCTCTTCTACTGACGGCGGTATAGTGGTTTCTGGCACTTTTATCCGATTGCTGGTTGACTGAGCCGTACACATGTTAAGTCGTTGAAGCCTCTTCGAAGACTCGTTCTAATGCTACAGAAATAAATATGTAGTTCCATTAGAAAGAAGATGCTTTCATAATTCTCCAGATTCTCCACTGTAACTTAAGAAAAACTGCACTTCTTTCTGTTTACTTACGTGTTGTGGGTGGCCTGTCTTATCTACCTCACACTCCATACTCATGAAAAATTCTTCAAGAGTAACGTATGTAACTGTGTAAGAAATGTCCCGCGGATCTGTTTCATTTCCGTAATTGCTTCTCCCATAGCAGTTTGTTCTCTGATGCATGGCGTTGTCTTCCTGCCTCTACTAGTAACCCCAGCATGCATCTCTCCATTGGTCGCTGAGCAATCCTCAATTCTAGAACCGTTTACGCAAATAAAGTCGGTGTCGCATTGCCCGAAGTGAAAACTGGTAATACACGCTTAGCTTTCCGTGGGAGACTCATCGCAAGCAGTTTTAGAAACTCCATTTAGTCAACCAAAATCGCTCAATTACACTTTCGCCTTTTCTTTTCTTTCCTTTTCTGTTCATCCATTTCTTGTCTTCAGTTGCCCTAAATACAAAAATTAGTTGTGTTCTGTGACCTCACTGAAAATTCGTCCTGTAACTCTACAGTCGTACAATTTTAAGAAAATGAACTGCTAACGGATAAACAGACTGACATAAGCTTCCCAATACTGGGAACCGCTTGTGGATAAGTAAATTGGAAATACGCCATTTTTCTACGCATATGTATTGGCGTAAGACGTAGAGTATTGGAAGCTGGTAACGCATAAATCAATTTGGTTTTCTGTATATATTGATGTACTTTCCCAATATTGTTAATACTGTTAATATAGAAATATACTGGACAGACATACGAGTATATTGACGTAATCTGTCCAGTATTTGGCAGCTTAAGTGAAAATGACTTATTTCCAATTTATTTATCCATGAGCAGTTCCTTTTTTTTTTTTTTTGAGATTGTAAGATTGAAAAGGTTTACAGTGAGGGAGTAAGACAGGTCAGCGAATTTTTGTACGCTCATTCTCATAAATTAAGGCTAATGCTGATACATGGTGAAACAACGCTCTGGTGGGCGGTTGCAAGTTTAAATCATCTCGGGGTATGACCATGCGGTGCATTTGACCTGCGGTCGTCGCATGGTGGCGCTAGTAGCAGTCTACATACGGAGAGGTGTGTTGGTGCATGTCAGAGTACAGTGCAGCGAGTAAGTGTGCAGACGTTTTCAGACATGATAATGGTGACTGTGTGTTGAAAATGACTCAAAGAACACATATTGATGACGTTAGGAGGGGTAGAATACTAGGGCGACTGGAGGCTGGTCAAACACAGCAGGTCGTAGCACGGGCCCTCCTTGTGCCACAAAATGTGATCTCAGGATTATGGCAACGATTCCAGCAGACAGGAAACGTGTCCAGGCGTTACACTACGGGACGTCCACAGTGTACAACACCACAAGAAGACCGATATCTCACCATCAGTGAACGTATACGGCCACGGAGTACTGCAAGTACCTTGCTCGGGACCTTACCGCAGCCACTGGAACGGTTGTCTCCAGACACATAGTCCACAGACGACTGGACAGACATGGTTTATTCGTCCGGAGACCTGCAAGGTGCATTCCACTGACCCCTGGTCACTGGTCCCAGGTTATGTTCACGGACGAGTCCTGGTATAGTCTGAACAGTGATTCTCGCCGAGTTTTCATCTGACGTGAACCAGGAGCCAGATAACAACCCCTTAATATCCTCGAAAGGGACCTGTATGGAGGTCGTGGTTTGGCGGTGTGGGGTGGGATTATGACTGGTGCACGCACACCCCTGCATGTCTTTGACAGAGGAACTGTAACAGGTCAGGTGTATCGGGACGTCAATGCGCACCAGTATGTCCGCCATTTCAGGGGTGCAGTGGGTCCCACCTTCCTCCTAATGGATGATAACGCACGGCCCCACTGAGCTGCCATCGTGGAGGAGTATCTTGAAACAGAAGATATCAGGCGAATGGAGTGGCCTGCCTGTTCTCCAGACCTAAACCCCATCAGGCACATCTGGGATGCTCTCAGTCGACGTATCGCTGCACGTCTTCAAACCCCTTCGACACTTCAGAAGCTCCGGCAGGCACTGATGCAAGAATGGGAGGCTATACTCCAGCAGCTGCTCGATCACCTGATCCAGGGTATGCCAACCCGTTGTGGGGCCTGTGTATGTGTGCAAGGTGATCATATCACATATTGATGTCGGGATACATGCTCAGGAAGCAGTGGCGTTTTGTAGCACATGTGTTTCGGGACGGTTTTCTCAACTTATCACCAATGCCGTGGACTTACAAATCTGTGTCGTGTGTGTTCCCTACGTGCCTATGCTATTAGCGCCATTTTTGTGTAGTGCCACGTTGTGTGCCACCACATTCTGCAATTATCCTTAATTTATGAGCATGAGTGTATTTAGGGCACCTGGAGACAACGAATGGATGTAAGCTGCCCGATACTGGGAACCGATTATGGTTAAGTAAATTGGAAATCGCCGAGAGAGAATGAGATGAGGGAATGAGAGAGAGAATGAGAGAGAGAGAGTGGGAGGGGGGGGGGGGGGAAGGAGAGAGACAGAAAAATAGCATATTTCCAGTTTATTTATCCATAAGTAGTTCCCTTGTCATATTTCCAGAACGAATTTCCAATGAAGTCATAGAAAACATCCAACGTCGACCATATTTTGTATTTAGAGCAACTGAAGACAACTGGATGAACAGAATACAAAATAAACACAAGAGTGAAACTGTTGTAGAGTACTCTTGGGAGCTTACTTACATACAGGTATCTGCAATATTTTCAAGCTGCAAAACACCACTTGTTCAAGACAAGTAAAATGTTGACTCGACGCAACTGTGGCTAGTTCCAGTTGTCTTCACCATTCTTCAGCAGTCACGCAGTGATTGTATCCATTCCACTGACATCTCGCCGCTAATTTCTGATTGAAAATTCTTCTCTTTTCGTACCAATTTTTATATATACAAACTCCATATGTTGTCACCAAATGATTCGACCTTTCACTTCTAGTTTCCTTTACGAACATTACGTCTGACGTTGCTGGCACTTACTGAAAATAGAAACCAGCCTTCCATTGGCAGTGATGGATTTTAATACCTACTCTGAATTTTTCTTTTGTTTCCTTTACTGCTTGCTCAATATACAGATTGAATAACATCGGGGAGAGGCTACAACCCTGTCTCACTTCCTTCCAACCACTTGCTTCCCTTTCATGTCTCTCGACTCTTATAACTGCCATCTGGTTTCTGTACAAATTGTAAATAGCCTTTCGCTCCCTGTGTTTTACCCCTGCCACCTGTAGAATTTGAAAGAGAGCATTCCAGTCAACATTGTCAAGAGCTTTCTCTAAGTCTACAAATGCTAGAAACGTAGGTTTGCCTTTCCTTAATCTTTCATCTAAGGTGAGCCGTAAGGTAGTATTGCCTCACGTGTTCCAACATTTTTACGGAATCCAAACTGATCTTCCTCGAGGTACGCTTATACCAGTTTTTCCATTCGTCTGTAAAGAACTCGCGTTAGTATTTTGCAGCTGTGACTTATTAAACTGATAGTTCTGTAATTTTCACATCTGTCAACACCAGCTTTCTTTGGGATTGGAATTATTATATTCTTCTTGAAGTCTGACGGTATTTCGCCGGTCTCATACATCTTGCTCACCAGATAGTAGAGTTTTGTCAGGACTTGCTCCCCCAAGGCTGTCACTAGTTCTAATGGAATGTTGTCTACTCTCTGGGCCTTGTTTCGACTCAGGTCTTTCAGTGCTCTGTCAAACTCTTCACACAGTATCATATCTCCCATTTCATCTTCATCTACATACTCTTCCATTTCCATAATACTGTCCTCAAGTACATCGCCCTTGTATATACCCTCTATATAATCCTTCCACCTTTCTGATTTCCCTTATTTGCTTAGAACTAGGTTTCCATCTGAGTTCTTGATATTCATACAAGTGGTTCTCTTTTCTCCAAAGGTCTCTTTAATTTTCCTGTAGGCAATATCTATCTTACCCCTAGTGAGATAAGCCTCTACATCCTTACATTTGTCATCTAGCCATCCCTGCTTAGCCATTTTGCACTTCCTGTCGATCTCATTTTTGAGACGTTTGTATTCCTTTTTGTCAACTTCATTTATTGTATTTTTATATTTTCTCCTTTCATCAATTAAATTCAATATTTCTTCTGTTACCCAAGGATTTCTGCCAGCCCTCGACTTTTTACCTACTTTTTCCTCTGCTGCCTTCACTACTTCATCCCTCAAAGCTACCCATTCTTCTTCTACTGTATTTCTTTCCCCCCATCCCTGTCAATTTTTCCCTTATACTCTCCCTGAAACTCTGTACAACCTCTGGTTCTTTCAGTTTATCCAGGTCCCATCTCCTTAAATTCCCACCTTTTTGCAGTTTCTTCAGTTTTAATCTACAGTTCATAACCAATAGATTGTGGTCAGAGTCCACATCTGCCCCTGGAAATGTCTTACAATTTAAAATCTGGTTCCTAAATCTCTGTCTTACCATTATATAATCTATCTGAAACCTGTCAGTATCTCCAGGCTTCTTCCATGTATACAACCTTCTTTTGTGATTTTTGAACCAAGTGTTAGCTATGTTTAAGTTATGCTCTGTGCAAAATTCTACTAGGCGGCTTCCTCATTCATTTCTTCCCCCCAATCCATATTCACCTACTACGTTTCCTTCTCTTCCTTTTCCTACTATCGAATTCCAGTCACCCATGACTATTAAATTTTCATCTCCCTTCACTGTTGTTGTTGTGGTCTTCAGTCCTGAGACTGGTTTGATGCAGCTCTCCATGCTACTCTATCCTGTGCAAGCTTCTTTATCTCCCAGTACCTAATGCAACCTACATCCTTCTGAATCTGCTTAGTGTATTCATCTCTTGGTCTCCCTCTACGATTTTTACCCTCCACGCTGCCCTCCAATGCTAAATTTATGATCCCTTGATGCCTCAAAACATGTCCTACCAACCGATCCCTTCTTCTAGTCAAGTTGTGCCACAAACTTCTCTTCTCCCCAATCCTATTCAAGACCTCCTCATTAGTTACGTGATCTACCCACCTTATCTTCAGCATTCTTCTGTAGCACCGCATTTCGAAAGCTTCTATTCTCTTCTTGTCCAAACTGGTTATCGTCCATGTTTCACTTCCATACATGGCTACACTCCATACAAATACTTTCAGAAACGACTTCCTGACACTTAAATCTATACTCAATGTTAACAAATTTCTCTTCTTCAGAACCGCTTTCCTTGTCATTGCCAGTCTACATTTTATATCCTCTCTACTTCGACCATCATCAGTTATTTTTCTCCCTAAATAGCAAAACTCCTTTACTACTTTTAGTGTCTCATTTCCTAATGTAATCCCCTCTTCATCACCCGATTTAATTTGACTACATTCCATTATCATCGTTTTGCTTTTGTTGATGTTCATCTTATATCCTCCTTTCAAGACACTGTCCATTCCGTTCAACTGCTCTTCCAAGGCCTTGGCTGTCTCTGGCAGAATTACAATGTCATCGGCGAACCTCAAAGTTTTTACTTCTTCTCCATGGATTTTAATACCTACTACAAATATTTCTTTTGTTTCCTTTACTGCTTGCTCAATATACAGATTGAATAACATCGGGGAGAGGCTACAACCCTGTCTCACTCCTTTCCCAACCACTGCTTCCCTTTCATGCCCCTCGACTCTTATAACTGCCATCTGGTTTCTGTGCAAATTGTAAATAGCCTTTCGCTCCCTGTATTTTACCCCTGCCACCTTCAGAATTTGAAAGAGAGTATTCCAGTTAACGTTGTCAAAAGCTTTCTCTAAGTCTACAAATGCTAGAAATGTAGGTTTGCCTTTTCTTAATCTTTCTTCTAAGATAAGTCGTAAGGTTAGTATTGCCTCACGTGTTCCAACATTTCTACGGAATCCAAACTGATCTTCCCCGAGGTCCGCTTATACCAGTTTTTCCATTCGTCTGTAAAGAATTCGCGTTAGTATTTTGCTGCTGTGACTTATTAAACTGATAGTTCGGTAATTTTCACATCTGTCAACACCTGCTTTCTTTGGGATTGGAATTATTATATTCTTCTTGAAGTCTGTGGGTATTTCGCCTGTCTCATACATCTTGCTCACCAGATGGTAGAGTTTTTTCATGACTGGCTCTCCCAGGGCCATCAGTAGTACTAATGGAATGTTGTCTATTCCCGGGGCCTTGTTTCGACTCAGGTCTTTCAGTGCTCTGTCAAACTCTTCACGCAGTATCTTATCTCCCATTTCATCCTCATCTACATCCTCTTCCATTTCCATAATATTGTCCTCAAGTATATCGCCCTTGTATAAACCCTCTATATACTCCTTCCACCTTTCTGCCTTCCCTTCTTTGCTTAGAACTGGGTTGCCATCTGAGCTCTTGATATTCATACAAGTGGTTCTCTTCTCTCCAAAGGTCTCTTTAATTTTCCTGTAGGCAGTATCTATCTTACCCCTAGTGAGACAAGCCTCTACATCCTTACATTTGTCCTCTAGCCATCCCTGCTTAGCCATTTTGTACTTCCTGTCGATCTCATTTTTGAGACGTTTGTATTCCTTTTTGCCTGCTTCATTTACTGCATTTTTATATTTTCTGCTTTCATCAATTAAATTCAATATTTCTTCTGTTACCCAAGGATTTCTATTAGCCCTCGTCTTTTTACCTACTTGATCCTCTGCTGCCTTCACTACTTCATCCCTCAGAGCTACCCATGCTTCTTCTACTGTATTTCTTTCCCCCATTCCTGTCAATTGTTCCCTTATGCTCTCCCTGAAACTCTGTACAACCTCTGGTTTTTTCAGTTTATCCAGGTCCCATCTCCTTAAATTCCCACCTTTTTGCAGTTTCTTCAGTTTCAATCTGCAGTTCGTAACCAATAGATTGTGGTCAGAATCCACATCTGCCCCTGGAAATGTCTTACAATTTAAAACCTGGTTCGTAAATCTCTGTCTTACCATTATGTAATCTATCTGATACCTTTTAGTATCTCCAGGCTTCTTCCATGTATACAACCTTCTTTTGTGATTTTTGAACCGTTAGCTATGTTTAAGTTATGCTCTGTGCAAAATTCTACAAGGCGGCTTCCTCTTTCATTTCTTCCCCCCAATCCATATTCACCTACTATGTTTCCTTCTCTCCCTTTTCCTACTGACGAATTCCAGTCACCCATGACTATTAAATTTTCGTCTCCCTTCACTATCTGAATAATTTCTTTTATCTCATCATACATTTCATCAATCTCCTCGTCATCTGCAGAGCTAGTTGGCGTATAAACTTGTACTACTGTAGCAGGCGTGGGCTTCGTGTCTATCTTGGCGTTCACTACGCTGTTTGTAGTAGCTTGACCGCACTCCTATTTTTTTTATTCATTATTAAACCTACTCCTGCTCTACCCCGATTTGATTTTGTATTTATAACCCTGTATTCACCTGACCAAAAGTCTTGTTCCTACTGCCACCGAACTATCTAACTTTAACCTATCCATTTCCCTTTTTACATTTTCTAACCTACCTGCCCGATTAAGGGATCTCACATTCCACGCTCCTATCCGTAGAGTTTCCTTTCTCCTGATAACGACGTCCTCTTGAGTAGTCCCCGCTTGGAGATCCGAATGGGGGACTATTATACCTCCGAAATATTTTACCCAAGAGGACGCCATCATCATTTAATCATACAGTAAAGCTGCATGCCCTCTGGACAAAATTACGGCTGTAGTTTCCCCTTGCTTTCAGCCGTTCGCAGTACCAGCACAGCAAGGCCGTTTTGATTAGTCTTACAAGGCCGGATCAGTCAATCATCCGGATTGTTGCCCCTGCAACTACTGAAAAGGCTGCTGCCCCTCTTCAGGAAGCACACGTTTGTCTGGCCTCTCAACAGACACCCCGCCGTTGTGGTTGCACCTACGGTACGGCTATCTGTATCGCTGAAGCACGCAAGCCTCCCCGCCAACGGCAAGGTCCATGGTTCATGGGCGGTTGTATATCGATAATCTTGCAAACATGATCATGTGTGATTAGTATAAATGACAGTGAAACAAGGGCACCGCTCTTTTTTTTGCTCTGCTCTTTTGTTCTTCTATTTTTGCCATTGTTCTTGTCTCTCTCGGTTAGCTTGATTCATGTTACGCAATTAATTCTGCGGATTCGATGAAATGGTCATAGGGTATCTTTCTCGGACTGTTATTTAATTATTTGCTACTGGAACTTTTAAGCACATTTCATTTACAAACCTGTCCTTCCTTTAAAGATTCATAATTTTGGGTGTTTTCTTAAATACGGGAGCACTTCTTTTGGTTATTATAGTTTGCGTGCGCGATTTCTTGCGCCGTAGTGATTTGTTTGGATTTGTTTGTGAAATTCGATAAAATCTGCAAACATTTTAATATTACGAAGTCCGATAATCAGTTTAATACTAATTTCCGAGAGGAAACATATTTAAATCCACGGTCAGTAACAAATTTTATTAAATGATTTGCTCTGCAAGTCTAAACGCCTACTTTCAGAAGAAACTGCATTAACTTTCGCTAAAGTTTAGAATTAAGTCGATCATTTAATGGAAGAGGCCCCAGTTTCTTTTAACGTTGCCGCCATTGCTTTTCATTTTAATATAAAAATAGTTCACAGCCCGAAATTGCCTTTTTATTAATTGAATGTAAAATAATTAAATCCCAATCAACGGGCGGTGAGGTTAGAATGTACTAGGAAAATTATGTCATTCTACGACACGTTGTTCAGGCGGTATAACGACAAAAAAATTGAGGTGTGTGAAAAACTAGCTTTTCTTAAGGCGAATAGCAAAAGAGTTAACGTAACTTAATGTTTATGTTAACATAACTTAATGTTTATAACGCAATTGCTGTCAATATTTCCGAGTAAGTTTACATTCAAAATATGTAATCACTTGTAAAGGAGCTGTTGTTACTATTTCAGATCGTTTCATTCTCTCGAACATCTGTAGAGAGAAATCGTGATAAGAAATATGAGCGTTGGCTTCTCTCGATTACAGAAATCAAACACACCGTTTTGAGAGAAGACATCGCGCGATTTTACCGAATTATTGGTGCCGCTCAACTGTTGTTTGACGGACTGCTGGCAGCTTAACTTCATACACCGTATACGTTCTTTATTTTAAAAGTGTAGCTCTACCCGAAGGTATCTTTACTTAACAGCATAGACTAAGACCAGTCAAATAGCCAATGTGCTCGAGAGAATGAACAATGTCGCTTACAACGTGCAAACAAAAGCCGTAAGTCCCCAGACTTCAGAAAGCAAAGAGACGAGGCTTAGAAAGGCGTGTGAATGAAACGCAGACAGATAGAGAAGGAAGGTCTGAACAACGGCGATTAAAACGCGCAAATGAAAGTCCTACTTCCCGCGGCAGTCGACTTCAGAAGGAAAGGAGATGAGGTTTAAAAAGACGTTCGAATAAGACTCAGGGAGGCAGAGAAAAATGTAGGAACCTAGATGAGGAAGAAAAAACCGACTATGTACTTAGAGATTCGCGTCTTCAAGCGTAATGGTTTTAGGGGAGATTTGCTTGTATTGTACCGCCTCCTAATTTGTACGACTGTTAAAGAAATTCGTACCTCTTGCACTAACCGACATTTAGAGAGATCAGCGACTCAGCGTGAACTACGTGGTTCTCAGAGCCCATTTTATCAGCTACATCTTCCACTCTCATTAATGTAACCACAGCCTACCTTCAGTATCAGCGAGAAATAACCATTCACAGAGGGCGGGTGGCAGCACTAGAAGGGTAGGTTATACAAAGCGTGTCGGGGGGGGGGGGGGGGGGGACACGAAAAACAGCGTAATTCGGAATCGGAGCGATGTACCTGACGTCCAATAGGGCTGATGATTGGCTTCCGCGCCAAAGGTCGAAGTATTTCCGAAAAAGATAAGTTTGTAAACTGTTCGTATGTTGCGGAGGGTAAAGTGTACCGACATGTCAAAATCTAGAACCGGCCCTGAGGCAACTATGATTCACCACGACTCATAGATGACAGGGATGAACGATGGCTGAGGAGATGTGTGCGGGCGAGTAGACGTGCAACTGTTGAGCAGCTGCCCGCCCAGATGAACAACAGAGCCACCTCAGCGACCATTGCTGCGTATTGGCCTCCGCAGGGCCTGGTTCATGGACCCCTGCTGACTTCTGTTTATTGGCGACGAAGGCTGGAACTTGCACGCCAATTCCTCAACTAGGCTTCCACTGACTGGCGACAGGTGGCCTTTCTAGACTCTCGTTTAATGCCCCCTCGTATAGATGGCCCTTGGCGGGTGGGCGCAGCCCCAAATCCTCCCGCAGTCAGAAAAATGGCACTGAATCCTCCCAAGCCCGCAAGGGTCTGAAAAACGAAGGGACCGAAACGTCCAGTTTGAAGCAGGTAACAATTCTAAACGTTGTGAATACTCCAAGCAGGAGTACAATTATTTATTGTGTAGCTCCTGATCTGATTTTGTATGAAACTGATTTTACATACTGAAATATGGAAATTTTACCAGCTTCAAAATTTGCCACTTGCTGTTCTATAAATTTCAAGTGCGGGCAGTTTCTTTCCTTTTTCTTCGTTTTCGACGGATTTATTACTTTTTAGAATCGAGCTAAATCTGTTTCACCACTTCAAGAAATAGGTAAATGTCAGGACTGGAGGAGTAGAACTGATTATTATATTTGCTATGGAAACTTTCGCAAGCATTAGTTGTTCGCTGTCTGTAGCAACTTAGTTCTGCCCATAAGGATGGAGGAAAGAGTGCATTCTCTTCTATGTAAGTTTCTATTAAATAGTCACAAAAGGCTTGCAATTTTTCCGATGCAGGTATCTCTGCCATGAAATCGTCAACAAAACAGTCGCCAACCATATCAGGAGCCAGCATGGGCAGCCAAAATATGTACGACAGAAACCTTCCAATCTCATTTTTGGCGCGGAGGAGGGAGAGTTATAGACTGGGTATTGTTTCGTGGCCTGGATGATCTCGTCATTTGAAAACCACTGTGAATCAACACAAGTATGCAGCTATCCTTCGGGATCAATTGCACCCCTATAGGCAGTTTATTTTTGCATGGCACGATATTTACCAGCAGGACAACGCAACGTGTCACACAGCTCGCAGTGAACGTGCGTGGTTCGAAGACCACCAGGACAAGTTTGCCATACTCCCGTGGTCACCAATTTCTTCGGATTTAAACCCAGTCGAGAATCTGCTGGACCACTTCGATCACTCTTTTCGCATCATAGATCCTCAACCGAAACCTAGAGGACCTGGCCGTGGCCCTAGAGTCGGCATTGCTCCACATCCCGGTCGGTAGCTCCCAGAACCTCAGTGACTGTCTTCCTATACGTCTCGCAGCGGCCCGCGCTGTAAAACGTGGTTACTTGGGCTTTTTGACAGATGGTCAAATTAATGGGACTGGACAGTGTATGAGCTCTGTCTGTTGAGGATCACATCGTCTGAAGAGAATGTTGATTTTATATATACTAAGATGGTATCTGTTCTTTAGGACATGTCCGAAAGAACAGATACCATCTTAGTATATATATATAGTTAAGACTAACCGGCCACTTGACCATCTTTTTCTTCTATGCGAATGCACAAACAGTGCCCGAACTCTTACGGGAATCGGAGGCACTACGAATGTAGTGCGGGACAATACGTTGAGAATGTGGGTTTCGCGGGAGGCGTGCCAGAGATAAATCCCTGCAGTCGCACTATCCTCGGTGTCCTCGGTGGCTCAGATGGATGCCGGCACGGTAGCTCAGCGTGTTCGGTCAGAGGTCTAGCAGCCCTCTGTAATAAAAAAAACTGAGTTAATGGATAAACGACGAACTGAAACGGGTATCGTGCTACGTTCGCCCCGAGCGGATGCAACGAACTAAAACGAACAAAATGAGATTAAAAAAATAAAAATAAGAAAAGTATGGATAGAGATAGCCATGTAAGCAGAAGATCTCGGGTTCGTGTCCCGGTCGGGACACACATTTTCATCTGTCCCCGTTGACGTATGTCAACGCCTGGAGGCAGCTAAGGATGTTCATTTCATTGTAATGTTGACTTTGTTGTAGTTTTCATCCAACTTTCCGTATACTTGGTGAAGAGAACTGCTGTTGTAATGTTATTGGCTATGTATTTTTTTTATTTATAAGTGAAATACGAAACAGACTTCGTTTTCTCAGACAGTCATGAACCTCTGTTACTTGTCGTTCGCTTGTAGAGAACTGCTAGGGAGAAGATGACATTTCCTGCAACGTTCCGCTATAAGTTCCCGATTTTGTACCGGTACAATTTAAGAACGTTGCGTGTATAGTGAGCTTTAAAAAAGTGCGTTAGGGTTATTAGTGCAACATAATGTTTAGAAATGGTGTGACGGATTTTCTAATGTGATCTTTGCGCGAAGTTATTAATTAATAATTAGTTCGTATTACAGCATGGCAACAGAAAGGCGTTACGGAAAGTGGAACACAGACTCAGTACATTTAGCTCTAAGAGTATATCTACATGCGGATCAAGGATTAAATGAATGTGCACTCATATAAAATGTTCCTAAGAAACAATTAAGGGGCACACTGAAAATAGAATCGAAAATGCTAACTGGGATATAAAAAATTTTGGCCGCAGTAAAGTGTTTTCCAGCGAAGTTGAAAACGAACTGGAAGAGAGTATTCATGCTTTTGAAGAGCTGATATTCGGTTTAAGCATATCAGACGCAAGAAAACTTGCACACTGCAGAAGGAAACGGACTGCCCCATAATGTTGCTGTAGAATAAACCATCCCAGGCCAAAAGGGAGCTGAAGGCGCCCATGCGAGAAATCTCACCGAATCAGGGGGAAATGATGAAAGCGCCAAACAAAACTGCCGTGGCGTAGCCAAGCAGCCAGTGAGGTGAGCAGCAGTCCACGCTAAAAGAATGTAAGCTAACTGAACTAAAGCAGAAGAAATCTAGAACTACAGTTTCCCCTTGAAAAGGAAGTTTTTTGGAGAGGCTGCGGGGAAGCCACCACAGAAACTCGTTCGTAAAACAGAGCAATAGTATAGAGAGTTGTGCGAGGAAGATGAAAAGGAAGAAATGATCAGATGCATGAAAAGCAAAATGTGGATCCATGCAGAATGTGCGGGGATGGGGAAAGTAGGGAAGAAGTTACATTGCAGTGCATGCAGATAGTGATGTAAGAACTAAAGTATGTAACACTTCCTTAGACTAGTACATATTTTTAAGCTCAGGGCTATAGTTTATGAGGCTGGTAGAGTTTATGCACCCACTGGTACAAACTAGGAAACCAGATTCCTAATTTGTACCATTTGCAGTATTTATAAAATTGAATATACTGTGCTTATTTTTCTCAGAATTTCCATTCTTTGAAGCAGTTAAACATTCTGCAGTTGAAAATGGCATTGTTTAAATAATTGCATAACTTACTGTTTAGCTAAAATAAAATCTCGAAAGTGGTGCATTTTCGGTAACTATCCCCTACATTTTCACATCAAATAATTCACTCTCTAACTCATTTGTAACCAGATGTTGCAAGGTGTTTCATATATGCACCTTCGATTCTGTAAAGACTCGGCTGTGGGGGTTACAGCTGCGTTCAGATGACACTTGGCAAATAAACAAGATTTGTATGTCAGCTGACAAACGTGTAACACGAGCGAATGGCAGCATGAATTTTGACCAGTCTGTACAGGGGACCCCTCCCCCAGCGCAGTGAGTCAGCTGCTGTGTAGCGGGTGGACTTCCCCCAGGCAGTCAGCAGCAGCAGCAGCAGCTCTGGCTGACTCACGGCGCGAGCTGAGGGGCTGAATCACGGCGCACTCCGTAATGCCCGCTATAACTGTGTGTAACAACAGCTGATGTGGCACAGCCCTGCACGCAACAGCCTCTATACGTCACCATACCGAACGGTTGCGAAGAAAACGCAACATTCCAACCTCATAAAAACTAAAACAAAGTAAAGTCCAACACGTCCACGTGTACATTCTGTGTGGCAGAGGAAGATTGTTAATATGAGCAAGTTAAGCCCTGTAAAAACCTGAGATGGGTGCAGTGAGGACTCCTACCATACGGGTTTAGGCAGTGTTACGAACAGACGGTGTCTGATAATCCTTCACTCGATACCAAAAGGCTGTTACGTCACGTGGCGGTCTGCGTAGCGCGTGCTTTTCCCAGTGTGTCAGTATTCCATGGTGTCAGCGATTCAATGGTGCCAGCTCCAGGTTCAGATTCGACACAGATGGCTAAGCCCGAGCAAAGGCGACGATAGTGTCAATATTATTATGAAAGTAAATTCATGTTGGGCATCAGACGAAATATGTGATTGTATTCAGGATATCTTGGTACGGGTGACGCAGCATATTATCGTGGATGGAGAGTCATCGTCAGATGACAGTAATGCCCCAGGGAAGTGTGTTGGGACCATTGCTGTTCATGCTGTAAACTAATGATATTGCGGACAGTATTAGAAGTAACCTCAGACTTTTCGCGGATGGCGCAGTTGTCTGCAACGAAGTACAATCTGAAAGAAGCTGTAGAAATATTCAGTCAGACTTTGGTAACATTTCAAAGTGGTGCAATGACTGGCAACTAGCGTTAAATGTTCAAATATGTAAAATTACCCACATCAAAAAGAAAAAAAATATCCTATAACCATATTGTGAGTCACATATGGAATCTGTAAACTATGTAGTGCGGTTCTCTGCCCACTGTGGCGCAGCATTAGCGTAGCCTTCGTAGTTTTTTTCTGAAACGCCACCTACGAGGCAAGTTTTAGTTAGACAAAGTGCGGCCCGCCATCTTTTTACAGCTTCAGCCATTAGAATGAGGTACATAGTACACTTGCGGGAAGATGAATGAATGTATCGATAGATTGCTGCATATGTTGAACACAGTGTATCGGTGGTTTGTGGCTGCTTTGAACAGTGATCTGTGGAACTTTCCCACACCTGTAGACCAGGTTCTACACGTCCGCATACTACAGATACACGTCAAGATCGACACATTGTGCGGACCCAACGCCATCGAGGGACGAAATCCGGGAACATATTGTGCCTGGTGTGTCACCAAGTACCATTGCGAACCGTCTGCTTGCAGCAGGAATAAGACCACGTGTGTCTCTGGCCAGGCTACCACTGACACCACGACAGTGTTGAGCGTGTATGGTGTGGTGAAAGAGTTGACTGGATACTGGAATTGCGCTTTCTCGCCTTCAGTGATGCGTGCAGCTTCTGCCGCTATGCGAACGATGGACGTAAACGTGTAGGCCAGTGGCGTAGACCTAATGAGCGGCCTATCCCGGAGTGCATACGCCCACCCCAGGCTGCACGGTTTGTAGGGCCGTCGCTTACAAATCGCGGTGACATTTGATGCTTCTGCAGGGTAAAGTAGCCGGTGTCCGCTGTATCGCACAGTTTGTTGTTCCCGTGCTACTGCAGTTTCTTCAACTGTAAGGAGACAGGCTCTTTCAGCAGTACAATGCACGTCCGCATACAGCTGGTGCAACGCAGCGTGCTCTTTGTAGTGTACAACTGTGCTGGCGAGCAAGATCACCAGATCTGTCGCCACTTGAACACGTATGTGGTGTGTGAAGCAGGTACGCACTTGTTCTCCAGAGCCTGCAAGTACAATTTCCGAATTGCAACAAACCTATAACAGGATGCCATTCGGCGCCTTTATGCTCGCACGCGAGAATACACGGAGGCATTTCTGCCAGAAGGAGAAGGTGGTACATCGTGTATTGATGCGACTGTCTAGGCTGCCTTCATTCTGATATGTGTTGATATGTGGGTTTCTGACATCACTCGTTAATAAATGTACGTTTTTTTTTTTTTTTTTTTTTTTTTTTTTTGCGACAGCGCAATATAACGACCTATCAAAAAGTTTCCCTTAGAAGGCCGTACAGTCCAGAATCGGTATGCCAATCAGGCAAAATCACTGTGAGCGTTGAGGCAATCATCCCATCGACGCAGCCGGCCGAAGTGGCAGTGCGGTTAAAGGCGCTGCAGTCTGGAACCGCAAGACCGCTACGGTCGCAGGTTCGAATCCTGCCTCGGGCATGGATGTTTGTGATGTCCTTAGGTTAGTTAGGTTTAAGTAGTTCTAAGTTCTAGGGGACTAGTGACCTCAGCAGTTGAGTCCCATAGTGCTCAGAGCCATTTGAACCATTTGAACCCATCGACGCACCAGATTGAAGATTCCCATTCGGCAAAACACCGTGCCCTGGCGCGTGAAGTGGTCCGTTGCTGCCTGCTACACATCCTCGTCTGACAGGAATCGTCGACCCTCCGAGATATTTGTTAAGGGACCGAAAGCGCGATGATTGCGTGCAGAGAGGTCAGGAGTATAGGGAGGATGCTCGTGTGTCTCCCATTTGATTTGTCGTAACTTCTGAGTTGCGACATATGCGATACGGGGACGTGGATTATCAAGAAGCAGCCGCACAGCTTGGCACACCATTTCACAACGTTGGTTTTCGACAGACATGCTGCCCGGCAAACATTCTTCATTCCACGATGAATGGCTACCCACCTTTGTCCTTCGCCAACCAAGAAAAACACGTTGCTTCTTTTTGGAAGCATTTGGTAATAATTTCACAATAGTTCACGTTTCCGCATTTAGACGTACTCATTTCGGAAAGACACGAATGACACAGTAATCTCTTGCTAACATTTCGGTGTTTGTATACCCTCATAGAAGTCGCGCTACGTTGCACATACACAGCAGCAACGTCCTCAAACGGAAACGTTTTGATCGCCCTTTTGTTGTTGTTCTGGTCTTCAGTCGAAAGACTGGTTTGATGCAGCTCTCCGTGCTACTGTATCCTGTGCAAGCTTCTTCATCTCCGAGCAACTACTGCAACCTACCTCCTTCCGAATCAGCTTAGTGTATTCGTCCCTTTGTATCCCTCTACGATTTTTACTCTCCACGCTTCCCTCCAGTAGTAAATTGGTGCTCAAGTTCTGCCACAAATTTCTCTTCTCCCCAATTCTATTTAATACCTCATCATTAGTTACGCGATCTACCCATCTAATCTTCAGCATTCTTCTGTAGCACCACATTTCGAAAGCATCTGTTCTCTTCTTGTCCAAACTATTTATCGTCCATGTTTCACTTCCATACATGGCTACACTCCATACAAATACTTTCAATAAAGACTTCCTGACACTTAAATCTACTGTCATTGTCAACGAATTTCTCTTCTACAGAAACACTTCTCTTGCCATCGCCAATCCACATTTTATATCCTCTTTACTTCGACCATCCTTAGTTATTTTGCTGCCAAATAGCAAAACTCATCTACTACTTTAAGTTTCTCAGTTCTAACCCAATTCCCTAAGCACCAGCTGGTTTAATTCGACTGCATTCCATTCTTCTTGTTTCGATTTTGTTGATGTTCATTTCATATCTTCCTTTCAAGACACTCTCCATTCCGTTCAAGTGCTCTTCCTAGTCCTTTGCTCTGACAGAATTACAATGTCATCGTCAAACTTTTTATTTCTTCTCCCTGGGTTTTAATTCCTAATGCTAATTTTTCTTTGGTTTCCTTTGCTGCTTGTTCAATGCACGGACTGAATAACATCGGGGATAGGCTACAACCCTGTCTCAGTCTTCCCAACCATTGCTTCGCTTTCGTGCCCCTCGACTCTTATAACTGCCGTCTGGTTTCTGTACAAATTGTAAATAGCCTTTCGCTTACTGTATTTGACCCCTGCCACCTTCCGAATTTGAAAGAGAGTATTCCAGTCAACAGTGTCAAAAGCGTTCTCTGAGTCTACAAATGCTATAAACGTACGTTTCCCTTTCCTTAACCTAGCTTCTATGATAAGTCGTAGGGTCAGTATTGCCTCGCGTGTTCCTACATTTCTGCGGAATCGAAAATGATCTTCCCCGAGATCAGCTTCTACCAGTTTTTCCATTCTCCTGTAAAGAATTCGTGTTAGTATTTTGGATCGCCCCTTATATGTACAATAAAAGACCTTCCTTTTCGATGCGCTTTAGTTTCTGTGTGTTTTTTTTTTTTATAATCTCGCAATGATAATACCGTGTACTTATCGGCTGACTTCGTTTTGTGCGCCACAGATAAAGCTCTGAAATCCGTATTTCCCGCATGAGCTTGGTACGCTTCGTTTGGCTGGAGACATATTTGCCCATCAGGAGCTAGACTCGAGCGAAGGAACAAATGTGAAAATGGATCGAACCGAAGTGTAGTTTTGAAAGTGACTTTTGCTAACTGCACGTACTAGGGAATATAGAAACCTACAGCGTCAGTCATATTTACTTTTGCTTCATTTCCCTTACACGACATCTCATGGTACTGGCGATGCACGTCCTGGAATGGTAGTGTAATATTCGGGGCCATTACTGCCGATGGTCGCATGAAGGCGTGTAACGACACGGTGCTGAGAACAGGAGGGCTGCGGAATTAATACAATAGTCTGGAAAAGCGACGGCAGACTCGCGCCCCGGAAATTTGGAGAGTTGTGTGCGTGGCGGCGGCTGGGCGGAGAACTCGCAACGCCGCAGCGGCAGCCGTCACCCCCTGTCCCCTGTCCAGCCGCACCCCCGCCGCCCCGCCGCCACACAGCGCCGGGACACGGGGCTCCCATTCTGCGGGCCGCGCATTCAACTCCGCCGCGACCCCCGTCACTTCTCCCCTCAGCTGGGCGAGGTCCCTACGTCATTACCGCATAGCCGAGTCTCGCTGCAGATTTACTACGTCTGCTCTGCAAATCACTGCGAGGTGTGCAGCATGCTTCATTCCGAACATTACCGATTCCACCCGTTCCTTCACAGATAGAGCTACAGTCCAGTATCTACTGGGTGAACGCAAAAGAAATTAACAGTTCCAAAAATTCATAGAAATGAAAGGTACGACTTACTCGCTTCAAACCCTTGTCCCGTTAACAGAGTGTCTCTGGAAGTTTTTTCTACGTACGAGCACAATTACTTTAGTGCAGGCTGCCACCGCCAGAGAGTGCTAGTGTAGAAAATGTCAAGTACACCACAACGGGAGAGCTGATACGTCGTTCAGAAGTTTGGAAAAGGGTTGTTTTTGGACCTCAATCTGACGACGTGGTCAACATGTTAATTTTTGTGGACTTCCTGGAATGCTGCTGGAATACGATCATTCTTCTGACCCAACGCAGGTGACCGACAGTGACTTTTGCCTTTGCAGATGCAGCCCTTCTCCTCAGACTGTTTGTACCATGTATAACTAGAGACTCCGTTGGGTGGCTGCTGATGAAAGTAAATGCGAAACGCTCGTTGAACAGCAGTTATCGAGTCCATTTTTTGCTAACTGGAAGGCACACCATCCTTTCTGTTATAATGTACTTGTCATTTTCTACACTACCACTTGTATGGCGGCGTCACGATTGACAGCAGCTTCTAGTCGTCTCTGAATGGATAAAGAGTACAGAACCTGTATGGGTTTCGAGGGAATCTTGTACCATTATTCGTGCAAAACAGTAGCAAGTAGCTGAAGGTAGTGGATAGCGATCACTTTCTCGAAAGTAAACCATAAACGCTCAATAATATTGAGATTTGGTGAGTGTGGTGGCCAGGGGAGGAGAACGTATCCGTTCTCTTGGTCAGAAAAAGCAAGGGCGATGCGAAAATTGTAAACAGGGGGCCTGTCGTCTTGGAACACAACATCACACTTGGGGAACAAACAATGTACCGTGGGATGGACGTCATCAGCCAAAGTGTTCACATAATCCTTGACTGTAACAACGCCTTGCAGAGCAACCTCGGGGCCCGTGGAATACCACGATATGGCTGACCAAATCACGACCGAACCCCTACCATGTTTCACTCATGGAGCGTAAACTCGACGCGAAGTTTGGAACTGTGACTTTCTTCTACGGCTCCACAGTCCACATTTTAACGACTTAGGGATCATAATTCCCTGTAACGGGCATTTCCATCACTGATGTGTAGTTCTGGAATTTCAGCTCGCACTGCAATGCCTATGGAGCTCTCTTCGTGATGTTTTGCTGCTGACAGGGTTCGCGAATGTGACACTCAGTTCTCCAGCGACCCTTGCGGCTGTCATCCTGTATATTTTCGTCACGATCTACTTCAATGACCGACAGTTACGATCGATCGCTCAACACACACACATCGCCAGTGATGCGCTTTTCTCGCTTTCCCTGTAGGCATGTAAATCTTTGATAGGTGCCTCTTCAAACACCAAACACTTCGACTACTTGGCCAAGAAAGCATCCACCATATGAACAACAACTGTTTGCCCACTTTCGAACTCACTCTCAGCTGCGACATAGCGCACCCACAAGCACACAAGATGCTCTTCTGACCACGACTGCCACTTGGAAGGTACTGAGGACATTTGAACAGGTACCGTTCGTGGTCAAATACAACAGCACAACCTGCAGGCTTAGCTAGTATCTGGAGTTATGTTCAAGTGTGTGTATTTTTGTCCAACCAGCGTACATAAAGGTTGGGTAAAATCAGACTGGCCTGGATAATATTTCATGCGCCTTAGGACAGGCAACCGAACTTACGTTCGCACTTAGGGTGTGTTATACTGAGGGTGGTTGCCTATGTTAAGGTGCATGAAATTTTTTTTCTGGAACAGTTTCCTTTTAACTACCGTGGTGGCAGCAGGATTGCCACCCAGTCTTCGTCAAACACTGTCGTCTCTCTTCCAAAGCTACAAACAGTTCCGGGCTAGTGCTATTTGTAGCGTCGAAATACAATGCCACAATGTGTGAAATGGAAACGGTGCATTTAAGTAAGAATGTTTGTGTATGCCAAGCTATTGAAGATACCTCAAAATATTAAGACGAAATGCGTCTAGCAAGCCCTTGAAACGTCCCTTAGAAAAATTATAAATGTCTGTGCTGATAAACCTCTTACTTTATTTGACTTTCAAACAGATGAGCAAAACCGAACGTACTCTGACATTTCTCTCTTTACTTATTCTGATCATCACTAAACTTGTCCTGATCAGACAGTTCGGGCGCTTCAGCGCGCTGGAGCGTCCGCAGGAATGTCATCTAAAAATCCTGGGGCCTCGGGTTGTCTTCGGACATTATCTACAATAATCCTTAATCTATATCCTACTAATGAGGCGGAAGCGTCTCGAAGGACCTGCTAATAGATGGAAGCGCCACGAAGTAACGGCCAAACGCGTGGAGTTCTTACAGCACATCGTCAATCCAGGGCTCGTCTTCTCGAAGTTCCGCTTGCGCAGTGTTACCGATCAATCTTGACCATTGTCACGGACTTTCCGTCAGTTGGGTTTGTTCTGCCTGAAGGAAGCTCCATGTGGTTGCTGTGGTTTGCCGAGCATTGAATTACGTCTTCTGTAGATCTGGATCGACGTTTCGCCGACGTTTTCTGCACTGACATCTTGGTAAAGCCCACAGGTCGACGAAGGCACCGCGGACGCCCCTGAGCTCACGAAACGGCCGATTCTGCAGTTGCACCACACCCTAAATTGAATTTATTCAGTTGCGCACAGACAGACGTAACCCAAAAACAGTTGGTACAAATATACCATTAAATGCATGGCATTTAGTCCAGACGACATGTGTGACAAGTTAACGTTTCTTATTCTCACGCGCCACTGTTAGGCTTAGGTATTTGTCTCAATCTTAATCATAGTGTTACTTCTTTAATAACCTTCTGTCACAATACCTTCACATGTACTATTGACTAATTTGATGTCGAATGATTCTTCCGTCGCTTGAAGGTAGAATAATTTCATGATTATAAATGAGAAAACAGTATTGCAGATGTTCTAGAGAATTTGTATCGCCAACCTGTTTTCGGCTATCAAGGCAATCATCAGACTTTATCTATGGTCGTCAAAGACGATGTTTACACTCGGTTTTTCCAAATATTAATTGTTAATAGTTTTCCGGAATGTTCTTCTTATATTTATTTACTATTTAACATTTTGAATTACATTACCATTGCACTGTCTAAGATAATATCTGCTGTGTGTTTGTACCTCACTCTCGATGTGTAATATCTTTTGCAATATTATTGACCAGTCTCGTATCCTCTTTGACGACTATAGACAGTTGAAGTCTGATTATGTTCTTGTAACCCGAAAACTGGCTCACGAAATAAATTAATACTGCAGAAGAATCACAATTTTGGGCTTTTCATTTATAAATGATTAATTTCCTTTTCCTTTCGCCACATTTTCCTGCTTTAGCTGTAATCTACGTCACGTTCACATTTAGTATCGATTACTGCTCCACGTAACTCCATTCCCAGGGCGACTCAAAGTGATGGCCTCAAGATTAAAACGTAGGTGTTCTCCAGCATAAACTCACACTGTCAAAACTACAACGGGCAACGAATATCCGTCTGCCCACGAATCTGACCCAGTAATTATGCTGTGCCTACAAGTCGCTGCGAGCTACTCGTGTACCTAAAGTGTTCCAGTTTTCTGCCAATTTATTAATGACGTAGCTGTTTGTTTGGATTTCTTGAGTTATAATATGTTGTGTGAATTTGGGAGGGCGTTGCTCTTTGTTCCTAGACTCAACCATGAGCATGGTTTGACGCATATGGCGAGTGTTGTTTGGATGTTTTGTGGAAACAATAAAATAAAAGTAGTCTTTATTCCGTATTTGACGACTGGTTTGTTAAACTGCGACCGTCACAGACCTTATCTGAACCTGCCAGAATAGGATGCTATCAATAAAGTTTGTGAATTCAGGATAAAACGGGAGTAGCTTACACGGTTTGGACAATTTATCAATTGGTACAGAATTTTATACGCCCTTTCGTCAGAAAAACGCTATTATAGCAGATGCATTAAAATATGTTTCGCCGGCAGGGAAGAACTTTACGATGTGCGGAACCGCTACAACCCCACAAGTGTAGCAGGCAGAGGCCGGTTTGTCTCGTCACGTGTGTGCTCTCGCTGGACGTATAAACACGTATTCGCACTGCGGCAACAGCTAGCGGCCGTAAATCCTGCCTGCACAATCTTCCTTGTCGCCGACGCGTAGCTTCTCCCAGAGGAGTGGCGGCAACGGCGGCGGCAACCCCTCATGCGGCTGACTGGGGCGCCTGCCTGCTATGCAGCCACACCCTCGCAGCGCAGAGGGAAAGTCCCCCGAATCTCCCTGCCAGGCTCACACTCCTCAAGTCTGTAACATCGTCTTCTGGTGGGGGATTACGTAAGCAGGCGATGACGTGAACGTCTAGAGGCTTGAATTCAGAAGAACAGTGTCGACAACCGTTGAGAGATTTATACCAAATACAATAACGAACGACGGAGCTGATCCCCCTTGGTACAAAAAACAGGTAGGAACACTGTCGCAGAAACAACGAAAAAATCGTGCCAAATTTAAAGGAACGCAAAATCTCCAAGATTGGCGATGTTTTACAGAAGCTCGAAATTTAGCTCGGACTTCAATGCGAGATGCTTATAACAGTTTCCACAACAAAACTTTGTCTCGAAACCTGGCAGAAAATCCAAAGAGATTCTGGTCGTATGTAAAGTATGCTAGCGGCAAGACACAATCGATGTCTTCTCTGCGCGATAGCAATGCAAATACTAAATGTTGCTATAGCAGCGTTACTAAACACAGCCTTCCGAAATTCCTTCACCAAAGAAAACGAAGCAAAAATTCCGGAACTCGAATCAAGAACTGCTGCCACCATCAGTAACTTAGAAGTAAATATCCTCGGAGTAGTGAAACAACTTAGATCACTTAATAAAAGCAAGTCTTCCGATCCAGACTATATACTAATTGGGTTCCTTTCAGAAAATTCTTATGCAATACTTCCATACTTAACAATTACATACACCTCTCGCTGGACGAAAGATCCGTACCCAAAGACTGCAAAGTTGCACAGGCCACACCGATAACAAAGTGTTGGGTGCTATTGACAAGGGATTTCAAACTGATTCCGTATTTCTAGGTTTCCAGAAGACTTTTGGTACTGTAGTACATAAGCGACTCGTAGTGAAATTGCGTGCTAATGGAATACCGTCAGTTATATGATTGGATTCTTGATTTCCTGTCAGACAGGCCACAGTTCGTATTAATTAACGGAGAGTCATCGAGTAAAACAGAAGTGATTTCTGGCGTTCCCCAAGGTAGTTTTATAGGCCCTTTGCTTTTCCTTATTAACGTAAACAATTTAAGAGACAATCTGAGCAGCCATCTTAGGCTCGTTCCAGATGATGCTGTCGTTTATTGTGTAGTGAAGTCATCAGAAGGTCAAAACCTGTTCGAAAACGATTAAGATAATATATCTGTTTGGTTCGAAAATTACCAGTTGATCCTAAATAAATAAAGTATGAGGTCATCCGCAGGAGTGATAAAAGGAATCCGTCCAATTTCCATTACACGATAAATCACCAAATCTAAATGCCATAAATTCAACTAAATACCTACTGTAATGTTGCTGCATTAATTTGTTCTGAAAGCGGTGCTGATATTCAAGACCATATAAGTGGGTTAAAAGCTGTGAGCTATCTGAGGAAGTTAACCTTGCATTACTGAGCAACTGTTTCACCAGGTATCCAGTTTAGCTTACCAAATTCCCAACCAGACTAACATTAATTATAATCTTTTAGTACTCATCTTACGATAACCGGTGAAATATATATAAAAAGACAATTTAAATAAAAAGGAATAAATCAGTTTATATTTGGACATTTATTTTAACATTGATCATTGTTCCGTTAAAATTTCAGCATATCAAACTTGACTCATAACTAAACTGGTGCCATATTTAGGATTGTGTAAATGTGAGTTTGTAATATTACGGAACACATCAAATAGGGAGCCAAGATTGGGAGACTACATACAACACTGCATTCATAAAATAACACACGAAGAACGTTGAAACATATGCAAGAGGAAAATAACCACAACCAACTGATTCAATTTTCACCCAAAGAAGTTACGTTCGTAGCGCAATCCTGTCCGTCATGAAATTACCACACACTGGTATACTAAATTCAAATTAACTCTCTGTGAAATCTTCCCGAAAAGAATAGCTGAGGGCTACTTTGATGCTTACACCACATGCTTCACGTGATCAACTTGGTTTACACAAAGAGTGTAACTCCATAATAATTTTGATGATTAAAATAAATTACATCGAAACGCAATTTACAAAAGAAAAACCTCGAACTGGTTACTGTCGTCTTACTATTAACCTGATGGGTCAAAAAATTGTGTAAGCACGTGGTACTGGTCTCACAAAGTACACCCCACGTGGGTTGAACATAAAGAAAAGTTGTTATATTGAAAAATATTGTCAAGACGAGACGTTATAATCTAACGCACATTCGCATTTAAGATTGATGATCTTAGTTAGAGTTACTGATCAACACGTGGTTCCACTTTATTCACAAAGTAGTGACAAAGCAACTACCGGAAGATATTCTGAACTTCACACTTGAATTACACTGTGTTGCAATTTAAGATAACATTAGATATTTTAGAGCTAAACCTGAAATAAAGGTGATTAAATTTTCAGTTAGGCTGAACTTAAGAAATCCATTGTCCTACGGACTTAGCAGACACGCGCTTAGCCAGAGATCTTACCACTTCAGACGCTCGCCGCGGACAGACTGACCTGGCCCCTACCGAGCGTGCTTAACAGATACAAACGGAAGTGACCAGAGAGGCAGCTTCCTATACCAACAAGACAAGGGATGGACAGGACCATACTAAGAATAGAAACCTCTCTGCTTTTAGAAAGCGTAGCTACCTGTTCCGACGTTGGTCCTACTGTTCTCTAGCAGACAGGCTTGTCTGCTACCATCAAGCATGCAACTAGAAATACATTTGCTCATTCATCCTCTCACACAGAAGGGAAGGGGGATGACAGTATCTTATCATATATAGTATATAAAAGAAAGCGGATGCAGGTTCCGTATGAGACTGTGTGACATGAATTACATATAAACTGTGTTTTAAAGTGTAGTAGTGTGACAAATCGTTCTTGTTTATGTGTAAAAGTAACACGTTTCACTGCTCAGTCTCCTCCCAGATAGTCAGAAACACCACAGTAAATTTAGAAGAGGAATTTATGCCGAAAATGACAACAGATTTAAGAAATTAACATGAAAGGAATCCAACAGAGACCTTTCACTACGAATTACAATTACGAATAACTTAAATTGGAAAGAACATATAGAAAATGTTGTGCGGAAGGTAAACCAAAGAGTGCGATTTATTGGCAGAACACTTAGAAAATGTGACAGATCTACTGAAGAGACTGCCTATAGTACGCTAGTTCGTCCTCTTTTGCAGTACTGCTGCGCGGTCTGGGGTCCTTGCTACGTAGGATTAACATGTCACATCGATAAAGTTCAAAGACGAGAAGCACGTTTTGTACTACTGCGAAATAGGGAAGAGAGTGTGAATGACGTGGTACAGGACATCATCAAAACAAAGGCGTTTTTCATTGTGGAGGAATCTTCTCACGAAATTTCAGTCACCAACTTTGTCTTCCGGACGAGAAAATACTTTATTATTGACGCCGACCTACAAAGGCAGAAACGAACATCATAATAAAATAGGGGCAATCAGGGCTCGCACGGAAAGATATAGGTGTTCGTTATCTCCGCACGCTGTTCGAGATTGGAATAACAGAGAATTATTATGAAGGTGGTTCGATGAACCCTCTGCCAGGCACTTAAGTGTGATTTGCAGAGTATCCATGTAGATGTAGATGTAGATGTAGAAAAAACATGTGACTGGAGCATAAAAAGTGTTTCATTTCTACTTTACTATAAGCCGCAGTCCTTGTGTTTCCAGCCATTATGGACGACATAGTTTAGGAGAACAAAGAGAGCTAAAATAAATAAATGAGCCATGATCACATCTTCGACGACGAGGCGTCCGCCCCCGATAGCTGAGTGGTCACCGTGACAGAATGTCAATCCTATTCCCGGCTGGGTCGGAGATTTTCTCCGCTCAGGGATTGGGTGTTGTGTTGTCCTAACATCATCATTTCATCCCTATCGACGCGCAAGTCGCCGAAGTGGCGTCAAATCGAAAGACTTGCACCCGGCGAACCATCTACCCGACGGAAGGCCATAATCACACGACGACGAGGCCATTAGAGACAGATAATAAGCTCTAATAGAGCAAGATTGTGGAGGCGAACAACAGTGCCGCTTTAAAATCACACTAGTCGCTTCAACGGTTTACGGAAATCATGGAGAAATCAAATCCGCATGACTTGACGCTGACGAGTCCATTGCCTTAACTGCTACACCACTAAATCTGTTGCCCTCCAAAGACCGGTCTGATGCAGCTCTCCACGTCACTCTGTCCCGTGCACGCCTCTTCATCTCTGCTTAACTACCGCACCCTGCATCCACTTGAACCTACTTATCGTGTTCAAGCCTTCGTTTCTCTCTAATTCCCCTCCCCTCTCCCCTAACTTCCCCCAACTCTCACACATTTCCCTCGGTCAACAAGTAGGATATTATGAGAAGCCTCAGGATGTGCTCATCAAACTGTCCTTCGTTTTAGAGAAGTGGCGCCATAAAGCTATTTTGCGTCCGATTCGGTGCATTCCCTCCTCGTAAGTTATTGGACCGACACATATGATCTTCAGCATTCTTCTGTAGCACCACAGTTCAAAAGCTTCTACTCCGCTCTTGTCTACAGTGTTTAGCAGCCACGTTCGACTTTCAAATATAGCTTCTTCCAGACAAGTCCTTCTTAACACTGCAAATTACATTACATCTTAATGTCTTTCTCATGTTCATGACATTTCAACTTCTGCCAAAAAACAAGACTCATCTACTATTTTCGACGTCTCATTCCCCAGTCTAGATCCCTCAGCATCACATGCTTTAATTCGACTACACTCCATCACCGGTGTTAATCTTTTGTTCATCTTATTGTTGTAACTTCCTATGGAGACACTATCCATTCTATTCAAATGATCTTCGAAGTCCCTTGCCATCTGTAAAAGAATCGATAAAATTTAAAGACTTACTTCTTTCTAAGATATCATTTTTTGATCTCCCACGTGTCTTGTGTTCGGTGTTGTAGACGCCTCAGCCGGTTTCTGGCTGTGGGTCATGTGGTTTTTGTCTAGCCCGAAGAAGATGGGCCAGACTTTCCTTAATCCTCACAAATGGGCGGCAGTCGAAGCCAACTAACCTGACTTAAAAAACTAAATTAAAGTCCTTCCGGACAGGTCTCAATAGGTACAAACGGTACTGACCGGCCGCCGTCTCATCCGCGGCCTACGGGCGTCAATGGATGCGGATACGGAGGGGCGTGTGGTTAGCGTACAGTTCTCTCGGTCTAACCTGACTTTTAGGGGCCAGCAAATTTCACATGACGGCCGGTGTTTTCCATCAGCCATTGTAGAATAAATTCTAAAAGTCCTGCCAAGAAGTACAAGTTCTATTAGAAGGAGCAGGAAATGGCCAATGAGAATGTGTACATTCTGCTCGAGGTCTGGATTGGCTAAAAGGCCAGAATGTTAAATAATTTTGTGAAGCGATCTCCGGTTCGGTGGTATCGACGAATGAGCTGGCACCGCTCGTGGGGTTGAGGTGACAAGTTAGTGGGCCATCTGGGGCGGAGTTTGTGCCTTAAAGTGGCTGTCATTTCGGAGTTCTGAAGTCAATGGTCCTTCGTGATCAACGAGGCTACATTTGCGGTACGGGCGTCGAATCACTGTCAGGCACTTTCCTCTTTTTCTCGCTGCGAGTTTCGGATTAGTAACCGTGGACTTATTCGGGAAAAGGACACCCCAGAGCAGAGCGTGCAAAGAATAGCAGACTGGAGGTGGCGATGGGTAAGAGGTAACGAGCTTGGCCAGCGTTAACTGATACCTAACAAATTTAAATTGTTTCCTTGAAAATACGAGTCTGATGTTCTTTATGCGACTCATTCCCTGTTGACTCTGAGCTGTTTTCCTGATTTGTTGCTGTGGAGATTATCGGTGGGAGTTACTAGTGGTTAGTTAGGGGGCAGAGTAATAAGCTGTTAGCAGCGTATACATGCCAGTCCAGCGATCGGATGTCGGAATCTTTCTAAAAGTAGTCGAATTCTTAAGGGTTTCAGTTATTACTTTGCAGGTGTCACAAGTTTTACGCTGTATCACGGGAAGAAGTACAGTTGGCGAACCTTATTTGCACAGCCATGCCGGTGTAACAGAGGACCGAATTGATCTGCGTCTGGTGATAAACATTTTCGAGTATATCTGCGAAGCGGTGCATCGCATTGTTTGACCCGCGCTACATATCGCCACGGGTGCGTGGATTCTGGCCACAGACCCGAGTTTCATTTCGCGCGAAGCCACGGTAGCTCCTAGGCAGGGACCAAAAAACGTTTGGTCTTCTCCTTGAGCTTTGATTCCCTTTCCACCTTTCTCCTCAGTTTCCTTTACTGCTTGCCAATTGTATAAACTGAATAACACGGGGATAAGCTGGGACAATAAAATAGTTTAAACAGTGAGCTATCAGGGTACTGAACAGTGGTTCGCAACCTTGGGGTAATTACCCGTGAGTGGTACAATGAAATTTTCTAAGGTGTAAACAAAATTGTTCAGTAGTATTTGGGTCTCGAACCTGAACTACTTTCAAAAGATCATTACTGTTTTCATCACCATTTCGTAAAACTGTAATACTGATTGCATAAATTACCAGTAATTATATTTTTTATTTCAAATTCTAGCATTAACGCGTAAGACAATGTGATGAAATTTACAGCTTGTGAAACGAATGTATGAACAACACCTTCCTTGTTCCTCACATAGTCCACCTACTGCACATATACTTATTATCATTGATCTGTGACAGTAAAATTGATACATATATGCTCAAACATCTCATGAAAATGGCTTCTCCGAGCTTTATGTAGTTCTCACAATGGACCAGAAACTGCTTCATTATTCACTTCGCTATAATGAACAATCTAATTGAGATCAAAACACAGCAATAATTTTGTAGCGGCTCCTACATTGCTGTGCGGCAGTGGTCAGATGCAAAGCATTGGTAATCTGAAGTCTTCCAATTTCTACCATTTCAGGGGTAAGGAGGCCAGGAATCTAGTGGTACATAAGCAGTAGGTATAGTGTACATCCTTTGACTTGGTTGATTTTAAAATGGTGTTGCTGGGTGTGAGTGAAGCAGGTGTCACTAGGGAAAGGACTGGTGCAGAGGAAGCACGTTTTGTAATAAGTATCTACCATCGATGTGGGTAACTGGCTCTCTTTTCTGAGGAGGAGTTGTAGGTAACACTCGCGATGCACTGAGAGTTACTTCGTCTTTCTACAGGGGGGGGGGGGGGGTCCAGAATTAAAGCAACAAACCTCTATTTCCCCATCCTGTGGGTAATTCACTATATAATCATACAGACTGCCAACAATGTCCGTACGATCGTGCTCTGTACGGAAGATGGCATTCCGGTCAACGGACAACCACACCAACGATGACGTCAGGGCGCCTATCAAACGAGATAGCGTTTGCCGGGTAGTCCCACATCCACAATCGCTGTGTACACAGTCACAGACAGTGCAGAATGGGACAGAGAAAACGCCTACTAGACTCTCTGCGGTGGAGGGCCATGGAAAGAATGGAAGTAGGACAGCCGCAAACTGATTTGGCTTAACGTGAATCGTTCTGTTGTTTTTTCGGATGTAGCGCCTGTTTGTAGAGATCGAAACTGTATCCCGAAGACCAGGGCAGGTCCGATCACGTGTAACATCAGAAAAAGAGAACTTTTATTTGGCCGTAAGGGCTGGACGGTACCGCCTTAGTAGTGCACGGCAACTGGCATCTGACTTCGCAGCATTCAATGGTCGTGTTGTGGCGAGGCAAACGGAGTACAGAAAGCTTCGGCAGAGTGGCCTTTGTTGTCGGGAACCTGCTGTACGTGTACCTCTGACGCGTCTTCACAGAAGGGAACGTCTAGAGCGGAGCCGTCATCATGCCGCTTGGACGGTCGAACAATGGACCAATGTTCTTTTCACAGATGAGTCTCGATTTGGTGTGGAGAGTGATTCTCGGTGGATTAGCTTCTGGAGGCCACGTGGAACACGATTTCGGGACCCAAATATTGTGGAAAGAGACTGATTTCAAGATTGGTCCCTGATGGCGTGGGCAGGGATTATGTTGGACACTCGAGCACCTGAATGAGATTTTTACTCTGCAGCGGAGTGTGTGCTGATATGAAACTTCCTGGCAGATTAGGGTAGGAAGGTAGGAGACGAGGTACTGGCAGAATTGAAGCTGTGAGGACGGATCGTGAGTCGTGGTTGGGTAGCTCAGATGGTAGAGCACTTGTCCGCGAAAGACGAAGGTCCCGAGTTCGAGTCTCGGTCCGGTACACAGTTTTAATCTGCCAGGAAGTTTCACTTGAACACCTCTTCATGAAACGGCAAGGCTTAACTGCTGTCAGGTATCGTGACGAGATCTTGGGACTTCAGGTGCTGTTGTTGCGAGATACTGTGGGCCCCGACTTCGTATTGCTGGACAATAATGCTCGAGTTCATAGAGTTTGCGTGGTTGTGTGTCCAAGATATATGGCGTGACCAGATCGCTCTCCCGATATGAATCCCATGGATCACGTCTGGGATGCTCTAGGAAGACGGGTTGCATCACATCAGCATCCACCAACCACACTCTAAGACTGTGAGCAGCTCTGCAGAAAGAATGGGCGTTATTATCTCAACATGAGACTGATGACATCATTCACAGCATGCCCCTTCGTTTGTCAGGTCTGTATTGCTGCCATAAATAGTCGCACCCCATACTGAGCGCATTAAAAAGTTATCGGAATGTGTGTGCAAATCCGTTAATTTGGAAAAAAACGAAGAATATTTTTGTCTGCCATTATGCATGTACACTCAGCCCTTGTGAGGCAATCCGGGAAGCTATTTGATTGAGATGTAGCGGCAGTGGTCTCGTTAACTGACATACGCCTTGAGAGCGGTGTGCTGACCACATGCCCCTGCATATCCGCGTCCAGTGGCGCCTATGAGATGAGGATGACACGGCGGCCAGGCGGTACCGCTGGGCCTGTTCGAGCGAAGTTTGGTTTAGTTTAGTTATTCATGTTGCAGTTGTTTACGTTCTTTATTCTCTATATGATTATCAATTATTCTCATCCCTCAAAGCTGCCCATTCTTCTTCTACTGTATTTCTTTCCCCCATTCCTGTCAATCGTTCCCTAATATTCTCCCTGAAACTCTCTACAACCTCTGGTTCTGTCAGTTTATCGAGATCCTATCTCCTGAAATTCCCACCCTTTTGCATTTCATAACCAATAGATTGTGGCCAGAGTCCACATCCGCCCCTGCAAATGTCTCACAATTTAAAACCTGGTTCGTAAATCTCTGTCTTGCCATTATATAATCTATCTGAAACCTTCCACTATCTCCAGGCCTCTTCCATGTATACAACCTTCTTTCATGATTCTTGAACCAAGTGTTAGCTATGATTAAGTTATGCTCTGTGCAAAATCCTACCAAGCGGCTTCCTCTTTCATTTCTTCCCCCCAATCCATATTCACCTACTACGTTTCCTTCTCTTCCTTTTCGTACTATCGAATTCCAGTCACCCGTGACTATTAAAGTCTCGTCTCCCTTCACAATCTGAATAATTTCTTTTATTTCATCATACATTTCTTCAATTTCTTCGTCATCTGCAGAGCTAGTTGGCATATAATCTCGTACTACTGTGGTTGGCGTGGGCTTCGTGTCTATCTTGGCCACAATAATGCGTTCACTACGCTGTTTGTAGTAGATTACCCGCACTACTATTTTTTTTATTCATTATTAAACCTACTCCTGCATTACCCCTATTTGATTTTGTATTTATAACCCTGTAATCACCTGACCAAAAGTCTTGTTCCTCCTGCCACCGAACTTCACTAATTCCCACTATATCTAACTTTAACCTATCCATTTCCCTTTTTAAATTTTCTAACCTACCTGCCCGATTAAGGGATCTGACATTCCACGCTCCGATCCGTAGAACGTCAATTTTCTTTGTCCTCATAACGACGCCCCCCTGAGTAGTCTCCGCCCGGAGATCCGAATGGGGGCCTATTTTACCTCTGGAATATATTACCCAAGAGGACGGCTTTTAACCATACAGTAAAGCTGCATGCCCTCGAGAAATTACGGCTGTAGTTTCCCCCTGCTTTCAGCCGCTCGCAGTACCAACACAGCTAGGCCATTTTGGTTAGTGTTACAAGGCCAGATCAGTCAATCATCCAGACTGTTACAACTACTGAAAAGGCTACTGCCCGTCTTCAGGAACCACACATTTGTCTGGCCTCTCAACAGATACGCCTCCGTTGTGGTTGCACCTACGGTACGGCTATCTGTATCTCTGAGGCACGAATGTTCCCCCACCAACGACATAGTCCATGGTTCATGGGGGAAGTAATTTTAGATACCAGGGTATAAATTTAGATAGAGTGTATAATTTTAGATACCAGTGTATAAATATGAACAAAATGTTGTTAGAATTAAGCAGTACTAAATGTCTCGTTGACTCATTATTTCGTGGTTTAAGACACCTACGAGAACTAAATATCATGTATCCTCTATCATGTAAAAAAATAAATGCATTCAAAGAAAATTGTTTCTCATTCTAGAGCTAATGTTGTTGATGGGGGGGGGGGGGAGGGGGGGAGGGGTGTGGGTACTAGCCAGTATCTAACTGCACTCAGGGATAATGGCCTCAGAAACGTCGGGGACAACTGGTACAAAACACGTGGAGACGCCTCGGGTGTCGGAATGAGGAACGCGCGGCCCCGTTGTGACAGCGTGCAGCGGCGCCCAGCAACCCGCAGCCGTGCAGCCGCGCTGTTACGGGAGCCGGGCGGCTGCAGCTGCAGCCGGCAGATCGAAGCGAAGCGACGCGATGCCGGGCGTCGGCCGTGGCGGCGGCGCACGCGCCCCGCGTGGGCGTGGCTCGGCCGCGTCGCGACGCTGGGCGCCGCGTGCAGACGGCGCGGCGGCGGCGGGCAGTCGCCGGGGCAGCGGGGAGCGAGAACTGTGTGCACAGTAGCGCCGCGTGGCGTCCAGGACCCCACGACGGCAAACCTCTGTAGCGGGAAGCGTCTGCGTCACGAAAGCACTCGTTTCCTTACTAACTTTTGTAGCCACTTTTCTTTTTTATTTTATTTTCTTTAATTTACACGTCTAAGTTGAATACCCAGAATATCCATACAAATGAACAGGGGTCGACCAGAGGTTCGCGAACTTACACCACTTCTTGTCCGAACAACATACTCTTTGACAATGGGAAGAGTTACTCCAAAATATAATACCAAATGACTAACTATACTTCTGTCGACAGCAGATGCTCCATAGACTTTGTCCAAGCGTTTGTGAATATTCCCTACAGTTTCTATCTCTGCAGTGAGAAATTCAATGACGGCACGTTGCTTGCGACATATATCGCCAACAGACACCATTTTGAAACTGTCCTGCTCCTAAACTATCTGTCAGGAGTGACGGAAACTTGACGCGCTCACTCAGGAGTTTGACTTTTCGCATTCGTAGCATTGTTTTCGGCTAGAAAAAAATGCGATACATTACTTTCTGGGCAACCCTCGTATAAATAAGGAGCAGGAGTGGCTCCAGCACTGATCCCTGAGGCACCCCTGATTTAAACCATGCCCCACTCAGTCCCCACTTCATAGCAGTTCTCAACGCTGTGGATAATGACCTTGTGCTGTCTGTTGTTAAAGTAAGAGCTGCATAAATTGTGTGCTACTCTCCGTTACCATAATAGTTCAACTTCTGTAGCAATATTTTGTGATCAACACAATCAAACGCCTTAGTTAAATCAAACCTGATGCGTAGCGTTCGAAGCCTTTTGCTTAATCCATCCAGTACCTCACAGAGAAAACAGAATATACCTCTTTCGGTTGTTAAACCACGTCTAAAACCAAACTGTACATTTGACAGCAAATTATGTGAAATAAAACGATCAATTGTCCTTACGTACAAAGCATTTTCAATAACTTTAGCAAACACTGATGGCACAGAAATAGGTCTAAAATTGTCTTCATTATCCCTTTCTGCCCTTTTATAAAGCGACTTTACTACTGAGTACTTTAATCATTCAGAAAACTGACCATTCTTAAAGGAAAAATTACAAGTATGGCTAACTAAAGAGCTAACATGTGCACCACAGTACTTTAATATTCTGATAGGTACTCCATCATTATCATGAGAGTCCTTAGTTTTTAGTGATTTAATTATTGACCCAATCTCCACATTGTCAGTATCACAGAGGAGTATTTGAGAAATCAGTCCAGGAAAAGCATTTTCTAAGAGAGTTACCAGTAGGAACTAAGTTTTTCTTAAATTTACCAGCGATGCGCAAAAAGTGACTGTTAAATACTGTACATATATCTGACTTATCAGTAACAGAAATATTTTCTCCTTTTACTCTATTTCCCTAAGCTTTGGAAACTAGCGAAAGTCACTGTTCGAAACTCAACAACTTGTCAGTAGGGAGCGACAAGCACGATTGGAATGCGTGTGCCGACTAACACTTCCGTGGAGACCCATTTTCCAGGAGCCAGGTGATCTTGCTGGGAAAAGTGTCTTTTCGGAAGTGGCATACACGCAAGCAGCATATTTTCCTGTCTGTCTTAGTGCAGACAAGGAAGGAAGACTACAGAAAAAATTATGTAGTAACAAATTTTTGTACAGTGGTAGGGCGGAGTATCATGAACAGCATACTAAAAATTCAGACCTGAGAGGTGGGAGGGGGGGGGGAGGTGTTCAAAAATGGTTGAAATGGCTCTGAGACCTATGGGACTTAACATCTGTGGTCATCAGTTCCCTAGAACTTAGAACTACTTAAACCTAAGGACATCACGCACATCCATGTCCGTGGCAGGATTAGAACCAGCGACCGTAGCAGTCGCGCGGTTCCGGACTGAGCGCCAAGAACCGGTCGGCCACCATGGCCGGCCAAGGGGGGGCGTGTTTGCTGTTAACTTTTTAAAGTTTTTCTTGAACATCTCTAAAACCACGGCTTCCAGTGAAAATTTTTCCCAGTAGAGAAATAAACTACAATCATATGAATGCATGGTGTCTGCTCTTTCAGACCGAAAAGACGCCATACATTCATATAATTGATTCTCATAGATGGGCAGTGGATCCAATTTCATCAGTGGGGATGCACAAATATGCCCGACCTCCTGTGAGAATCCTAGGAAATGTACAGCGACCATGGGTAGGTGGCGTTCGATGGGAATGTGAGTCGGCTGTGAGGCATGTGGAGATAGACTGTGCCGTGCCTCGGATAGGGCAGTGGTCAACGCACCTGCCTAGTAAGCAGGAGATCCTGGGTTCGAATCCCGTAAACATTTTATCATAGCCGCTAATTCCGCTTAATGACCCGATGCAGCCCCCTCCCTTCCCTTTCCTTTCTCCCCTCTCCACTTTTCAATTTACATACAAACTACAATTTCCTTTCGAAATTGCCCTACTTATTTTTTTCTCAAGCAATAATAGTTCCCGCGTCGCAAGGGATGGAAAAACTGCAGACTATTAAAAACAGTGTTTTAATGGTATAAAATTAATGTTTATTGTTAAGTGAAGTGGGTTCAGAATAAACATTAAATGTATGTATCGTATCTATGGGCAGCAAAACTTAATTCAGAAATAAATTGTACCCTGGGTGTGTAACAACAGGTCCTTTAAGAACGGCAGATAAGTACTCAGTAAACTGAAAATAGCCCCTCCATATAACACGACCTCAGGAAAGCTATTTTGTCTACGTCCATAAGAGAATTAGACAGGAAATGACGGTGAATTAAAGTCCGTCTATGAACCGAAAAGCGAGAATCTTGCTTTCAGTCCGTTCTGCACTCAGCCATCTCAACAGCAATGTCAATTATGCTGATACGAACATAAGGACAACACTATCCCTGAGCAGAGAAAATGTCCGACAGGGGCCGGGAATAGATGATGATGTTTTGGTTTGTGAGGCGCTCAACTGCTCTGTTATCAGCGCCCGTTCACATTCATAACCTATGTTCTGTCCAGTCTCGCCAATTTCATGAATGATGATGAAATGATGAGGACAACACAAACACCCAGTCATCTCGAGGCAGGTGAAAATCACTGACCCCGTCGGGAATCGAACCCGGGCCCCTTCGCACAGTCATCCATCGTGCTGACCGTGGAGCAACCGAGACGAATCTTGCCTGCAAAACTGCTACAATTGCAGTACAGGATCACTAAGAATATATTTCCCTCTAGCACTGTCCAACCGTGTGCAGCGATTTACGTAGATTCTGTCATTGCGCGTTTCTTGCGTTAGTAGCAGTAGCAGTAATTCATACCTACATTCCATGTGGAAAATAAACACGCCCAGGCCTGTGTGCACACTGCATCGCCAGCGATTCATAAGGCGTTCAGCAGAAGGGTCGGTACAACCTTGTGAAACACCCTGTAGTTGCTTTTTGTGATGTAGTGCGGCGGAGAGAATGGGGTTCACTTTGCAGACGTATGAAGTACGGAAGTGCACAACCACAATCCAGCGGCCTACCTCTCCTCACCCTTCGAACGTCAACGCTGACCCTTTACACTCTGTTACACCCCCATTAATACGGTTCCCCGGAACTTAGATGTAGTGCACACGTTAACATTTGTTTTAACCCACTTCACTTAACAATAAACATTAATTTAATACCATTGAAACACTATTTTTAATAGTCTGTGATTTTTCCATCCCTCGCAACGCTAGAATAGGACCTTTTTTTCTACGAAATTTAATGTGGTTTAATTTTACACTCGGAACAATTTTTCCTAGAAGCCACGGTTTTCGAAATATTAATAAAAAAAGAAATAAAAAACTGACATTTAAACGTGCTAAGTCACCCCTTCCCGCACCCCGGACCCTGACACTCACACCGCAGCAGTCAAGGGTTTCAGTATGTTCTTCATGACAGTCCTTCCTACCACGAAACAAAACTTTCCGACTACACGAACTTTTTCTCCTAATCTACATTTTTGGTCTTCGTTGTCTCGGCTATCTAGCAGTGTAGTATGCACCCTAATAAGAATTACTCAAAATATACTATGCTGAATGACTGAAAAAAGTGCAACCACTCAATTTCTTACGATAATTTATTTTGCCTTCACTAGTTTCAGGCTAGTTTGCACGTGCTTCGGCGAGGTCTATGTTAGTTTGGAATGTGACAGTTTGATTCTGAGTTGGTAAAGCCAACGAATGCGAAAGCAAAACACTACCAAAGTGTCTTTAGCTCCGCAGAAATGCCAACACACTCCATCTCAGCGTAAGTGTCACTCTGCGCAAATGTCAGCTGTCACAACGTGGGATACGCTACGTTTATTTCTAGACAGTCTGCTTCCAAGTTTTAAGTTTCGGTCGCTGTCAAAATGAACGGTTTCGGTCAGCGGCGCTCATCTTCAGATAATTCTCGTATAGACAGAGTGAAAAGTCCCCTTTTGAAAAATTGTACATGACTGTGCTTAAACTGACACACAATATTTTTTTAGCGCAACGCAATCTGACTTTCAGTAATCCCTACAAGAGAATGGCCCTGACTGAATTAACCTATACGTTTCACAAATCACTTACCTCACAAAAATCTTCGTTACTCGAACTACTGCAATACAGCGAGCGCTACTACTGCCAGCTAAATAAAAGATTCAAACTACGGAAGTCACTAACTACTGATAGGCATAGATAGCAAATGAAAGATTTTAATAGAGAACAAACAATGTATTTGCCTTAATAGTGTTAAAAAATCATAATACACATAGCAGTTCATGACATCCAGTCTTACAAATTTCAAAACTCCGCCATTTCTCTCCCCACATCCACCACTGCTGGCGGCTCACCTCCAACTGCGCAACGCTACGCGCTGTTAACATCCAGCTGCCCAACGCTACAATGGCGATTATTAGAACAATGCTAACCAGCCACAGACTGCACACATGATTTTCATACAGAGCGCTAAGAAAACCTAAACAGCCTACTTACATAGCCCCCATACTCCCTACAAAAAATTTTACAAATTGTCTTGGGCAGTGACCAATACAGATTTGAAAACATTTTTCGTAATTAAAATAACAAAGAAATCAAATGCACACACTTATTGATACAATGTTGGTCAAAAGCTAAAATTTTCTCACAGTCTATAAAGACAGTCCCGATCATTCATCACAGTAAAATTGCAGTCTTTTTCTCAAAGTCTGAGCAGTAAAAGAAAATGCACACGGAAGTAGTGGATTTCCATGCAGTCTTGAAGAAGCAGTGTTGTCCTTCCAACGGAAAGACAGTGCTGACTCTTGACATGCAGACAGGTAATGGGCCACAACAGAGCAAACCCACAGCAGAGTCATTCGAAGTTTTGAAGAATATTGGGATGCAGGTCATCACAGAGTAGACCCACTGTAGCCCTGGTAGAGATTGTGGTATTGATGGGCCACCAGAGGTGCAGACCCACTGCAGTCCTTGTAGAAATAATGGTATTGGTGGGCCATGGAAGGTTCAGACCCACCTCAGTCCTTGTAGAGACGGCCAGCAGCCATCTGTTGCGACTGTGCCGGTGCACAATCACCATCGAAGAGTCTTGCGGAGAATATAGCAAGTCCATAAACCACCACTTGTGCACTCACAAAGTTTTTGGAATTGTTCTTAGAACCAGCAATGCTGTTATCCAGTCCCTTGCTGAATTAGTAACACACGTGCAAACACTAACAGTCCCTACTTCTCACATATTGTCCATATACTATGACCAACAGAAATGTGTGCAGTGAAATGTAACTTACAAGTTACTTAATTTGATGAACTGGTGTCAATTACAATTTTATAACATAAGAATACAATTACAAAGGTACAAAATACATCATTAAAGAACATAACAATACAGATAACATTTGTAGTACAGGCTTTACAAAAGAATCGAAATAACATATACATCAGTGTTACAGGAATTATGACATAAGTTCATACATAAAAGATTAGAATAACTTTTGAAACATCAACTTCACACATGAGCCTTACAACAAAGCAGAATAAATAATGTCTAAACATATTTACAAAGAAAATAACATATTATTAGAAAAATTCCACAACATAATTCATATCAGCTAAACACATAAAGACAGGAAAAACACAAATATACAAGAGTACACAAACACATAGCAGAATAACACAAGAGGAAAGGGCAGGGTTTGTTTTCAGTGTAACATTTGGTACTACAGTCCAACCTAAAACTTCATTCCATAGATCTTTCGTCTTGTTGCAACATTTGTTTCCACCAAAAAAATCCTATCCAAGCATGCTTTCTGTATATATATGTTCACATATTTCTTACCTCATTATTTATTTTCCATTATCTTACGTCATCATTTATTTCCAAGAAAATCCTACCTAAACCTGTTGTCCCTAAACCCTATTATTTTTGGTTCATATCCTCTTTCAAAATACTTTTTTTTTTGGCCAAACCATTTTCTTATAGCTTCTCAATGCATTTCTTCCAATTCATCACAACTTGTTCTCTTATATGGCCTACCCCATCTTGAGCTAACTTAAATCTACTGAGCTCAGATGCTAAACTAAGGGACGAGGCAATGCAGCAGCACAAAACAATTAACACAAACAGCAATGACAAAAAAATAGAAATTGTCAGAGTAAGCTACAGTAAATCTAAATTACCAAGCAATGCAACATTACAACTAATATGAGCCAATGTGCAGCAACAAGAAAAATAAATCAATAATAAAACTAGCTTAACAGAGTAATACAAAGTGAAATTTAGTAGCACTATGCCTGGCTAACAGCAGCAGCAAATGCAATAACTTATATCTAAGCATGACATAGCTCAAGCAGAAAAAATATTACGGTTAAAATGGCCATGTTTAATACTTATGTCACGTCTTAATACTAGAGTGATGCATCACAAATTATTCTACAAAAGAAATTACCAAGTACTTGAAAAGAAAATTCTGTATGCAATTCCTGTGAAGGGAAATGTCTTTTTGTGCTCCTTCGTTTTTTTGAAGTACATCATAAAGTTAGTATTTACTGGATCTGTAGGCATAAAATATCTACACTCCTGGAAATGGAAAAAAGAACACATTGACACCGGTGTGTCAGACCAACCATACTTGCTCCGGACACTGCGAGAGGGCTGTACAAGCAATGATCACACGTAAGGCACAGCGGACACACCAGGAACCGCGGTGTTGGCCGTCGAATGGCGCTAGCTGCGCAGCATTTGTGCACCGCCGCCGTCAGTGTCAGCCAGTTTGCCATGGCATACGGAGCTCCATCGCAGTCTTTAACACTGGTAGCATGCCGCGACAGCGTGGACGTGAACCGTATGTGCAGTTGACGGACTTTGAGCGAGGGCGTATAGTGGGAGGCCGGGTGGACGTACCGCCGAATTGCTCAACACGTGGGGCGTGAGGTCTCCACAGTACATCGATGTTGTCGCCAGTGGTCGGCGGAAGGTGCACGTGCCCGTCGACCTGGGACCGGACCGCAGCGACGCACGGATTCACGCCAAGACCGTAGGATCCTACGCAGTGCCGTAGGGGACCGCACCGCCACTTCCCAGCAAATTAGGGACACTGTTGCTCCTGGGGTATCGGCGAGGACCATTCGCAACCGTCTCCATGAATCTGGGCTACGGTCTCGCACACCGTTAGGCCGTCTTCCGCTCACGCCCCAACATCGTGCAGCCCGCCTCCAGTGGTGTCGCGACAGGCGTGAATGTAGGGTGAATGGAGACGTGTCGTCTTCAGCGATGAGAGTCGCTTCTGCCTTGGTGCCAATGATGGTCGTATGCGTGTTTGGCGCCGTGCAGGTGAGCGCCACAATCAGGACTGCATACGACCGAGGCACACAGGGCCAACACCCGGCATCATGGTGTGGGGAGTGATCTCCTACACTGGCCGTACACCACTGGTGATCGCCGAGGGGACACTGAATAGTGCACGGTACATCCAAACCGTCATCGAACCCATCGTTCTACCATTCCTAGACCGGCAAGGGAACTTGCTGTTCCAACAGGACAATGCACGTCCGCATGTATCCCGTGCCACCCAACGTGGCAGCAAGATCTCCGGATCTGTCCCCCATTGAGCATGTTTGGGACTGGATGAAGCGTCGTCTCACGCGGTCTGCACGTCCAGCACGAACGCTGGTCCAACTGAGGCGCCAGGTGGAAATGGCATGGCAAGCCGTTCCACAGGACTACATCCAGCATCTCTACGATCGTCTCCATGGGAGAATAGTAGCCTGCATTGCTGCGAAAGGTGGATATACACTGTACTAGTGCCGACATTGTGCATGCTCTGTTGCCTGTGTCTATGTGCCTGTGGTTCTGTCAGTGTGATCATGTGATGTATCTGACCCCAGGAATGTGTCAATAAAGTTTCCCCTTCCTGGGACAATGAATTCATGGTGTTCTTATTTCAATTTCCAGGAGTGTATATTAGTACATCTATAAAACTTTATTTTAACCAATGCTGCAGGGCAGCTAGAAACTAGATATTAAACAAATTGAGCAGTCTCTCAACTAGAAAGACAATAGATGTAAAAATGTTTCTCATCATTTCATTAGGCATTTTAGTAAATATCATAAATTAAGAACTCCACAGTGTAATCATATGTTTTCAAGTTTGAGTGTGTCGTATTTGCGATGCTTTCGACAAAGAAATGTCAATAGCGAGGAGAATGGCCTCCTTTTTTCTCCACCTGTGCCTCTGAAAGGCACACACTAATGGCATTTTTCCAGGCGACTGTCGCGCAGCTGTCCACGTAATGCGTCGTGCCCACGACGCATTACGTGAAGGTCACTTAACTTTCTTACCGAAATATTTACAACACCAGTTTGCACTACAGTGGCAGTTTCATATACAAAATTTCACGGGTCGAGAATTTGCATTGCAAATGTGTAGAAACAAAATCCTATGAATATAACAGTGTTCAAAACGTTTTCATCGGCATTGTGATACATTCGCGCATTTACACACATTTCATAACTCTTAAAGTACGATTCTTGGTTTCCAACATCCTTTTTCACAAGTCAGAGTGCCTAACCACTATTCATTACTCCTTACCTTATTACACACATACATATTCGTCGACACGTCAACCTTGCGACGACACTTCAATATTTCATCATAATAAATACATAGCATAATCAAATTCCTCATATAGCATCAGCTTATTGATCATAAATATACCTCAATAGCGTAATATACATTGTCATCGTAATAATAACATCATAAAAACTCAACCAAATCTCAAAATCGTCGTAACTTCCTCCAATAATTTCAAAACCTAAAGAAAATTCTCTGCTCATTTCTGTAGTGTCATCTACCTCAAACGTACTTTAAAAATCATGATCCCATACCAAATATATCATTCAAAGCTCTCATAATATCACAATGGTTCCAAAAAAATATGAACAGTTCACAAAGTACAGACAAAATACAATTTCATAAGTGTGAAGTTATCCAACTGTGTAATTACATAAACATCTGTCACTGATGTATTAAAAAAAATGTTTGTCTCTCTCAGTTAAATGATCAGATAGCTGTGTAATTATGTGTTAGAGAAATATATTACCAATGTGTAAAGTTGTATAAGCAAATACCGTATTAGCTAGGGCTCCTTGTGCTTGCCAGACACATGGTACACAAAGTAAGCGTGTACCCCTCTGAGGATAAATGTCAACTATACCCTCAGGTGTTACAGATTACAGCAATGGAATGAAATGTATCACGGAAAACTTTCTTTGTAATTCAAAAATCTTTAAAAATAAATGTTTTAAGTATAAAATTAATCACTCAAGTACATGTACTGTAGCGCTAAACTGTGTGTCTTGTTGCAACATAATCTCTGTGGAAGTGTCGTAGTTATCGTCCTTCGAAAGCTAAGTACTGTAGAAGTCAATGTACTTACCTCATGATAAACGAAAGTGAAATGCTTTGCGTATAGATATCTTAGTTATTACGCTTATTGCCGTGATGAAGAAAGTACTGTGCTGCAACGTATTGTTGTGCTATGGAAAAGGCAGTCTCGTTGTAGCTATACCACAAAAGTTACTATTAAAACACGTTTTACTTTCCAGACTAATGCAGAAAAACTGTGCAGATATAAAACAGAAACACCACAAAAGCAACATTGTAAATTGTCACTCATTAGTAGCGTCACGATAAAACCGTGTAGTTGTCACATAAACTAACCACTGTGTCGTCTGGTATCTCACAAAAAGTACTTTAAATCCAGAATGTATTTTCAAGTAAACCAAAATGTTGCATTAAAATCTCATTAGCAATACCAGTATATGTTCTAAGTATGTAAGCCTTATAGTCATTAGCAATCATGCAACTAACAAGCAAGAATGTACACACACAATAACACTGTGACGTCTGTTCACTATAACAATGCATTCGTAATTTCTGTTTCAATAAGTTCTCTTGGCTCTTGACAGGATATTTAACTTCAAACATTGTTGCATGTTAACAGTTTCTAAGATTGAAAAAGAGTACTAGTAACGTGAATGGAAAATTTTATAGCAAAGACTAAGTTAAAAAGCAGATTATCTCTCAATAAATGGTTTTACATGTGAAATGTGGTGTAACCCTTTACTCTTCCTAGTACGCAGTGTTTCGACTTCGACTCAATTATCATGTGGTATACGTCGGTTAAGAATATTGGAATTTTTCTCAATGTTAGCGTCTATGTTATTTTTCTCTGAGCCAGCCGGCGCACGTGGCTGCCTGCGGTGCGAGTCATTGTCTGTTTCTTTGTTGGCGCGCGTCATTATTGGGATTTGGATGTCTAACTTCTACAAATTCACCTTGCCCAGAGGGCCCAGCCCTGTTTAAATCCCGCCAGTTCTGATGAAATTCAGGTCTGTCGTTATGATTATATCGTCTGTCGCAATGTCGGTAGTTCCTGTCGGTAGTTCTTGTCGGTTAAGTGGTGGAGAATTTTTCCCTGAATTATCACTGCACGGTGGACCGTTGCGTGTAAAGTTATTCTGTCTCCCGTGATAATAATAGTTCTGGTTGCCAAATTGTCTGTTTGTATGATTGGCTCTGTCATATTCATTACTACGGAAATGCGATCTTTCTCTGTAACTATTACTCTGTCAGTGGTTATCATACGGGTGGTGTCTGTTTTGGTCACGATTTACGTTGTAAGAACAGACTTGTCGTGTCCAGTTATTGTTTCTGTCGTCACGGAATTGTGACGGATGTGACCTGTAGTGATTGTTTTCCTGTTTTCGCATCCCGCGACTGTCTGTGTCAATTTCTAATTCTTGTAAGAGTCCCTGAAAAACTTCAATGTCGTCTTTCCAACGTCCTGCCAAAATAATATTTCTTAAATGTTCAGGCAATTTCATTAAGCAAATGCAGATGAATTCTGAAGGGCTGTATGGGTTTGAAAGATATTGATTCTTATGCAACATGTCTTCAAAATATTTGACAAGACTGGAAAATTCAGATTGTTCAAAGTGTTTCATCATCATGATGCTATGTTTTACTCGGTCTTGTGTAGCTTGAGACCAATATGCTGAGAGGAAGGCATGGTAAAATTCTCCTTCACTGTGACAATCGTGAATGACCGATCGTATTCTTACAGCTGGTTCATTCTCTAAGTAGCCACACATAAATTCTAATCTGTGCTCTAATGACCAGTTGGGAGGAAAACAATGAGAGAATTGATGGAGCCATGCTTGTGGATGAATGTCGTTGCCAGAATTCTTAAATGTTTTGAATTTACGTGTAGTAATGAACAGCTTATAGTCAAAATCATCATGTCGGCGAGTCAAATGTCGGTCATTGTTACGTCGATTCGGCGGTTCCATCTCAAAATTCGGTGTGCCTTGCCAATTTCTTTCATAATTTCCGAAGTGTCCTGTGTTATTATTTTGTGGTTGTTCCGTATTTCTATGTCCCTCTTCCCGTACTGGAGCGCGAGTGTCCTCTGAAATATGTAAATTTTGTATTACTTGTGTCAGCTGATCTTGTACTTCCCGGATTTCTCTTTGGTGTTGCGTATTAATTTGATTATGATTTTGTTCGCACTCTTCTGTGTCATTAAAGACTACCGGTTTTGTCTCATTCAGATTATCATCTACCTTCGTAGATAAATTATTTAGCTGATCCGAAAGTTCAACTACTTTCTCTGATAATGAACTAATTTCCTCCATGTGTCTTTCTACTGTGTCCTTTAAGTTTTCCTGAGTTTTTGCAAGTTGCGTAACCGAATCGGTAGATGCAACTGAGTCAATTTTAGCTTGCAAGGACTCATGATTTTCATGAACAATAATTTGCAGTTCTTTTATGGTTGCTTCGTGATTCTGTAATGCATTTTCATGCCGCGAAAAAATAGGTTGAAAATGCTCACAAATTTGTGTTTTTACGTCGTTACAGACTTTTTGACATTTCGATTCGATTTTATGTAACTCAGTAGTTAAATCTTCACGTGTTTGTTCAAGCATAGTGTGAAGATTTTATTCCATTGCGTCTAACTGTTGCTGTGTTTGTCTCTGGTGTTGTTCCACTGTGTCTAACTTTTGAAGATTTTGTTCCATTGTGTCTAACTTTTGAAGCTTTTGCTGTGTTTGTCTCTGATTTTGTTCCATTGTGTCTAACTTTTGAAGCTTTTGTCCCATTTGTTGCATTAATTGTAATAACAATGCACTGGTGTCTTAAACATGTTCCTCAGTGCTTTTCGGCAGTGAATTTGCACCAGCAACATTCACATTTTGACAAGCGGAAGATGTGTCTTGACTCTTTGAGAAAACGGTGAGAACCCAAAACCTGAATCTACAGTATTTGCAATATTGTGTTCTGTCATTTCCGATTCCTGAGGCGAGCTGTCGCCGACCGATCGATCGATAATGCTTCCCTGTTCACTACCTGTTTCACTGTCTACACCATTATTTGACGCCCGCTCCATTTCCCTATGCACAATTACCAAGTTACTACTTTGAATGTCTGTTAATTCATTACACAGCGGTGCTGGTAAGCTACGCTCGTCGTCACTATTATTTCTCTGTTTACTTTGGAGCCTAGTGTTACGTTTTTCACACGCCATTATTGTCACAATATTTCACACGATAACACAGAAAATAAGAGAACACATTAACATAGCGCTGAAAATAATATCTAGTAAATTGCAAGCTGCGAAATACTTGGTGCAAATTTACATGCGTGCCACACCTGTTTTACTGTACAACAATGAAAGACTGCAACTACAAAGGAGATTCTCTCTACAATTACGCGCTAGCAATAAACTAAAGCTACACTAATTACATAAACTACAAGAAAAAATCAGAAGATTCCAGTGAGGTATCCTCGGCTAAGGGTCGACATATGAAAAGTCCCCTTTTGAACAATTATACATGACTGTGCTTAAACTGACACACAATATTTTTTTAGCGCAACGCAATCTAACTTTCAGTAATCCCTACAAGAGAATGGCCCTGACTAAATTAACCTATACGTTTCACAAATCACTTACCTCACAAAAATCTTCGTTACTCGAACTACTGCAATACAGCGAGCGCTACTACTGCCAGCTAAATAAAAGATTGAAACTACGGAAGTCACTAACTACTGATAGGCATAGTTAGCAAATGAAAGATTTTAATAGAGAACAAACAATGTATTTACCTTAATAGTGTTGAAAAATCATAATATACATAGCAGTTCATGACATCCAGTCTTACAAATTTCAAAACTCCGCCATTTCTCTCCCCACATCCACCACTGCTGGCGGCTCACCTCCAACTGCGCAACGCTAGGCGCTGTTAACATCCAGCTGCCCAACGCTACAATGGCGAGTATTAGAGCAATGCTAACCAGCCACAGACTACACACATGATTTTCATACAGAGCGCTAAGAAAACCTAAACAGCCTACTTACAAGAGTAAGCAGTCTTAACGAAAACACTATCAGTTTTGCAGTTATTATCACAATAATGATCGAACCAAGGGTGCAATTGGCTCTGAGCACTATGGGACTTACCATTTGAGGTCATCAGTCCCCTAGAACTTAGAACTACTTAAACCTAAGGACATCACACACATCCATGCCCGAGCAGGATTCGAACCTGCGACCGTAGCAGTCGCGCGGTTCCAGACTGAAGCGCCTAGAAGCCACAGCGGCCGGCAATAATCATCGATAATGTCTCTGTGAATAATGGTTATTCTGTAACTGCGAGCATGTGATCAAGATCGACGACACTGTCCGAAACCGGAATTTCAAGATAAAAACATTAGCGAAGGACGGACTGAAAATATGTGTATTTTCTGAAAGTCATTAAGTTGCCAGAGCTAGGGAAGGATCTACTAGTTCTGCCAAATTAAAGACCCACTTCTCTCTTAATCAGCGCTGGGAAGATTCTAAGCAAATTTATTCGAAAACTTCTACGTTAATTCGTAAACTCAGCCAAACTAGTGTGCCACTAAACTATGAACGCCGTCCATCGGAAGAAACTCTACTCAACCTGGAAAAAAAACCGCCGATCGTCCTGTGTTTCTAAGTACTGAAAATGCGTCGCATGAAATGTGGCATAAATGACTCATTTTCAAATTATTTCAACAGATCTACTTCAGTAAGAAAAAATTGTTTCGTAGACCTTATAAAGCGCACAATCCTTCCAACTACCCTTTTCTGCATTTCGAGCAGGCGAGAAAGGAACGATCTAATCGTTCTACCCGCCTGGATTGAATAATAGAATAATGCAGCTGAGCCAAGGAAGAGGTGTATTTTCACGTGTACGGCGTCGCAACTTTGTACAAACATAAACCAAATTTTATGACACCCCAATGTGTCGAGAGGGTGTGTTGCTAATCGGAAGACCGCCGTTGACTTTGACTGTAACAGATACAAATTTATCATGAGCGCTACCTGTGAGTGGAACGCCACACTCGAAAGGATTGCAGCATTTCAGTTGTAGATAAAGTACCAGTAGGGACTCATTGGCGTCAGATCACCGAATTTAAGCACTGTCATGCTTGAGAAGTAGCGGCTCTGGTTTCGTAGACTGACGACGACCGGGAGGGCGGTGTGCTGACCACGTGCCCCTCCGTATCCGCATCCAGTGACGCCTGGTGGTTGAGGATGACACGGCGGCCGGTCGGTACTGTTGGACCTTCATAGCTTGTTCGGGCAGAGTTTAGTTTTAGGGACTCATTAGAGACGCAGAGTGAACACCCATCATGCCACGAAGGACAATCGTGGCCAATAATCGCCACCACAGGACCACTTTAAGCGCAGGAGGCTTGTCAAGCAGGGAAGTTGCTTGACATGTGCGCCGACGTCAAAGTGACGTGGTGTAGACGTTGACAGATAGTGTTTAGGACTTACACCGCACAGGTCGTCCATCTGCGACTGATGTAGAGCATGAGCAAGATGTACTCGTACGACTTTTGAGTCAAGCGAGCCGTGGGCTGAGTGCTGCAGAAGAGACTGCAGATCGTCATATAGCGCATCCAGCTGTTGGGAGACAATTGCACGATGGCGAATCTCCATTTCCGGCGACCGTGGCGAGCACCAGGTCGTACACCACGACACCGAGCTACAGACCATGTACAAGTTGCGCCGGTAGTTGCAACGCCCCTTGCTGACGCCTACGGTGCCTGACAACATGTCAGATGTCTCTCACAGTGTCTGACAGCTGTGGCCTGTAGTAGTTGCTCAACAGTTAACTTCACACACCCGTTCAGAACATACTATCGGAGCCTTTGCTCGCCTTCAACCATCTACATCGAATTGAATTTGAAGTACACAACAAGGAACCGCCTTCGGTAGCAGAAGCATAAAGCAGGCAGATGATCCTTTGACGTAACAGGTGTTTAGTACTCATTGAAGAAATAAATGGTTCAATTGGCTCTAAGCACTATGAGACTTAACATCTGAGGTCATCAGTCCCCTAGACTTAGAACTACTTAAATCTAACTAACCTAAGGACATCACACACATCCATGCCCAAGGCAGGATTCGAACCTGTAGCGGTCGCGCCGTTCCAGACTGAAGCGCCTAGAACCGCTCGGCCACAGCGGCTGGCCCGAGTGAAGACATGATGAGCATAACGACTGGCTGTTGCTAAAGACTGGTAAGCCTGCAGCCCAGTGCACGAGGAGTCTTCGCTGCACCCGCCTGAGGATTTGATAGGGCTTAACTAGCCGCGGTTTGACTTGATAGATTTCTACGGTTGACATTGCATCATAAAATATTTTCATGGCATCCCTTGTCAGCTGATCCTTAGTACTTACAGCCAAGTAGTGCATAAATGTCCATATTTTTTACTTACTTTGCTTACTGATCCTCAACCTCTGTCAGAAAATAAAAGAAGTAGACAGTTACGGACCGTCAGTTTTTTGTATGCTTCATAGGAGATTTGAAAAACTTAAATCGCAGATCATGGTCAGAGCCCTTAGATCGGCTGCTGGAAGACGTATAATCTGTGCCACACGGACGGAGAATCACAGAGCTGGATGCTAGCCATCGACATGTGCAAAACACCAACAGGCGTGTTCTAGAGCAATGAGAGAGAACCTTCTATAGCAGTGTACTGAAAAGTAGTGAATGCCAGGTGAACGCCAGTTTCCGAAGACTTCTGTATTGCAAAAATGGGCCGGTCGGAGTGGCCGAGCGGTCCTAGGCGCTTCAGTCTGGAACCGCGCGACCGCTACGGTCGCAGGTTCGAATCCTGCCTCGGGCATCGATGTGTGTATCGTCCTTAGGTTAGTTAGGTTAAAGTAGTTCTAACTTCTAGGGGACTGATGACCTCAGATGTTAAGTCTCATAGTGCTCAGAGCCATTTGAACCCTTTTTTGCAAAAATGGGCTCTGAGCACTATGGGACTTAACATCTGAGGTCATCAGTCCCACTAGACTTAGAATTACTTAAACCTAACTAACCTAAGAACAGCACACACATCCATGTCCGAGGCAGGTTTCGAACCTGCGACCATAGCAGCAGCGCGGTTCCGGACTAAAGTGCCTAGAACCGCTCGGCCACAACGGCCGGCTGATGAACTCTGGATTAGAACTGAAGCATCATGTTGTCCGTATCACAGGCATTCAAACTGCGTTCGTCTCCATGCCTAGTGGGGTTGCTGCCAGAGGTGGCAACTCTGGGTACCAAATACCCGTCCAAGTCACCAGCAAGTTTCATACTATCCACTTCCTGGTATAGTTGAAACGTCTCCGTGTTAGGCGTTTTACTGACCCTGTTGAGCTAACTTCGGTTTTCCGATACTTCTTGGCGCCTCTAATCTCTGTCGATGCATCTGTGCTTTGAACTGGGGAGAAAGATGGACAGCAGAGTGCTTCTTCGACAGCCACAGCGGCACTTCATTATTCAGGTCGTATGATTCTTCAATTTATGTTTTATGTTTCACTCACCCAGATGTCTGTTAAGTCTTCTTGTAGAAGCAGTGAGCAGTTGACCAGTTCCAACATGCAAGTTTATTAAAATGTTTTCACCACAATTTCAACGTTTATAAAAGGTCTTCTTCAAAAGGAAATATTGACAACAGGATTACGTGTTGTGGCAGAGGTACGTTAAAACATAGCCGCAAGGTGTCAGTCAAATATAAAATTTCTCCTCTATAATAATTAAAACACGCACAACACGATTGAGTGCACTAGCTGTAGATTTGTGAGGAAATGCCAAATGACAACATCCATGTTGCCCAGGTTATAATTGTTATGTAGGTGAAATTTTATATCTGACTGAGGCCTTCCGACTATATTTCTAACGTACCTCTGCCACAATATGTAATCCGGTTGTCAATATTTCCTTCTGGAGAAGACGTACTTATAAACGTTGAAATCATGGCAGAGGGATTTTAATAATCCTAGCAATTTGCAATTGATTGGCTGTTCACTATTTCTACAAGAAGATTTCATCCTAGGATTTCTGCTCCAACGATGTACAAAATTTTAAAACGACTATTAAGTGTTTTTGCACTCCTATAAGCATTACGTATCCATACCAAATTATGTGTTCTCTTCCCTACTACTTCTCTCGTCTATTAGAAAGAGTGCTTGAGTGTATGTGTCTGATGCTTCAAAAGGCTTTGATTCATGGGAACAGGTTCTTCGGATGGTAGTGGCAGTTTAGATAGCTTTTATAGTTGGTTGGCTGATTTGGGGGAGCGGGCCAAACAGCAAGGTCATCGGTTCCATCGGATTAGGGAAGGATGGAGAAGGAAGTCGGCCGTGCCCTTTTCAAAGGAAGCATCTCGGCAATTGCCTGAAGTGATTTAGGAATATCATGAAAAACCTAAATCAGGATGGTCGGACTTGGGGTTGAACCGTCGTCCTCCAAACTGCGTGTCCAGTATGCTAATCACTGCGCCACCTCGCTCGGTACCGTTTCTGTAGAGCTTGTGTAGAGCTATGCCAGGTGAAAGAGGCATTAGTGGTCATCGGTCAGCAGGTATTGTGTAGCTTGGTACAGGTAGCTGGCGCGAATTTCCTGTGACTGCTGCCTGTAGACCCTGGTCAGGTAGCGTGGATTGGCACTGTACTCCGCACTTCGGTAAATGAGGATGTTTTTCAGGTCCTCTCTAGAAGTGTAAGCGAGGAAGTTGAATTGTCTAAGACTTACTTTAGTTTGCGGTTCTAATGCGTTTCTTGCAGGTGTAACCATTGCAAAACATACTGTACAATCCATTTCAGTTAGGGTGTTGTGTGGTGTTTTTTAATATTCCATTTCTTTACTTTGATCCTTCGTCCCTTCGCAACTTAGCGATAGAAGAGCCTTTTAACCAAGCTACGTATAAATTTAGTTGGTTTATGTATCGTATGTATGAATGAGTAGCATGTTTCCTGAATGTTCGTGCCAGAATTGTTTTCCCGTAGTTCCATTGTATTTCATTTCACCACTTTTGTGCTTTTTGTAGCGTATGAGATTTTGCGATCCCACCGTGTTTCTCATGTGGTGTGGGTAGCCTTCGGCTCTGGTAGTTCATCTTCTCTTGCTGCAGCTTTTTTAATTATATTCCGCGTGTCATTTCATTTAATACGAATATCTATCGCGAGTTCTGCAATGGCTTTTTTTTTTTATCTGAGTCAGACCACGTGCGTTCTCGACACGTGGTGGACTCTCAACCCTATATAACCATTTATTGCTTTGCTTGGATATCAGATTCATCTTATCGGTAACTGTGTTTCTTCCTGGTAGTATTTATCGAGAGATGAGTGGTTTTTATGCTTGTTTACTGAAGCAGGACTTTGTTCATTGATGAATCGTGTTGTTGTTGGCGTATTTTCGAACTCGTTATTCATTCTAAAGTCCGCGTCGCGCGGCGAATTTCTTTTGCTCCAAATGTTACTGTATATGACGTATTTGAGAAGCTGGGAATTTCTGTGTAAGTCACCGATCAAGCGTTTGACCATTAAAAAAAGTAGGAACTTTCTGGCCCAGTACGTATAAGCTTGGTGAAGCGAAATACCATCACAGATTCTATTTTTCTACCTGTGAGGATTATTGGCTTGTTGGCAAAACTGTGCGTCTCCGTGCCCTTTGACGAGTCCTTCCTTTCCCTTCCCATGTGTTGAGATATAAGGCATGAAGCGCGTAGAGTATTGTGTAATAAGTTTCAGGCACCAACATTCCCTTGAGACTGCGATTTTCATTTTGTATCTATTCTAACTGGAAAATAAATGTTCAGTTATTTCTTAATTGCGATCCGAAGGACATTTCATGCATTCCATCCAAATGTTCCAGCCTGCGCTTATTCAAAGGCACTTGCTTACCAGATCACTATATAGCAGCTATTCGATTTTTAATACCTCATTTTATGTAGTTAATACACGAATTTCGATTCTTCAAACGATCACCAAGATGTCTTTCATATTGATCACAGAGTAGGATGTGCTTGGGCAAAACTGGATAGGAATTATTCGTAGTGTGTACGCACAACGAGTACAATTTCCGTATTTGCTATCCTCCCTGGTGTTGCAATTTTAACGGTTATTAGTATGGAAAAGAAAATTGAGGATGTGGTAAATGGCGATCAGTTTGGTTTTAGAAAAGGTGAAGGCACCAGAAACGCAGTTCCGACGTTGCGGTTGATAATGGAAGCAAGACGAAAGAAAAAATCAAGACACGTTCCTAGGATTTGTCGACCTGGAAAAAGAGTTTGACAATGTAAAATGGTGCAGGATGTTCGAAATCCTGAGAAAAATAGGGGTAAGCTAAAGGGAGAGACGGGTAATATACAATAGGTAGAAGAGCCAAGAGGGAATAATAAGAATGTGCGACCAAGAATGAAGCGTTCCGATTAAAAAGGGTGTAAGACAGAGATGTAGTCTTTCACTCCTAATGCTCAGTTTGTACATCGAAGAAGCAATGATCGGAATATAACATAGCTTCAGGAGTGGAATTAATATTCAAGGTGAAAGCATACCAATGATACGATTCGCTGATGGCATTGCTATCCTGAGTGAAAGTGAACTAGAATTACATGATATGCTGAATGGAATTAACAGTCTAATGAGTACAGAATATCAAATGAGAGTAAATCGAAGAAAGACGAAATTAATGAGAAGTAGTAGAAATGAGAACAGCGATAAACTTAATAGCAGAATTGATGGACACAAAGTAGATGAAGCTAAGGAATACTACTACCCAGGCAGCAAAATAACCAATGACGGACCGAGCAAGGAGGGCATCAAAAGCAGACTAGCAATGGCAGAAAGGGCAGTCCTGGTCAAGGAAAGTCTACTAGTATCAAACATGGGCCTTAATTTGAGGAAAAAAATTCTGAGAATGTGCCTCTGGAGCACAACATTGTATGGTAGTGAAACACGGACTGTGGGAAAACCCGAACACAAGGTAGTCGAATCATTTGAGACGTGGTGCTACAGGCGAATGTTGAAAATGAGGTGGGCTGGTAAGGTAAGGAATGAGTAGGTTCTGCACAGAATCGGAGGAAGACAGTAGAGGAAGACAGAGATTGGAATACACCCAGCAAATAACTGCGGACGTAGGTTGCTACTCTGAGATGAAGAAGTTGGCACAGGAGAGGAATTCCTGGCCGGCCGCATCAGACCAGTCACAAGACTGATGACCTCAAAAGAGAAAAAGAAACGGTATGGCCACTCAGGCATGCTACCAGGAAATATGCCGCGTTGCGACAGCAAGTTCCTTCAGGCTTGCAGCGTACAGTGTACTCTTGGGCATGGCATCAGTCCCTGAATATACAAGGTGTTACAAAAAGGTACGGCCAAACTTTCAGGAAACATTCCTCACACACAAATAAAGAAAAGATGTTATGTGGACAAGTGTCCGGAAACGCTTAAATTCCATGTTAGACCTCATTTTAGTTTCGTCAGTATGTACTGTACTTCCTCGATTCACCGCCAGTTGGCCCAATTGAAGGAAGGTAATGTTGACTTCGGTGTTGTGTTGACATGCGACTTATTGCTCTACAGTACCAGCGTCAAGCACATCAGTACGTAGCATCAATAGGCTAGTGTTCATCACGAACGTGGTTTTGCAGTCAGTGCAGTGTTTACAAATGCGGAGTTGGCAGATGCCCATTTGATGTATGGATTAGCACGGGGCAATAGCCGTGGCGCGGTACGTTTGTAGCGAGACAGATTTCCAGAACGAAGGTGTCCCGACAGGAAGACGTTCGAAGCAATTGATCGGCGTCTTAGGGAGCACGGAACCTTCCAGCCTACGACACACGACTGGGGAAGACCTAGAACGACGAGGACACCTGCAATGGACGAGGCAATTCTTCGTGTAGTTGACAATAACCCTAATGTCAGCGTCAGAGAAGTTGCTGCTGTACAAGGTAACGTTGACCACGTCACTGAATGGAGAGTGCTACGGGAGAACCAGTTGTTTCCGTACCATGCACAGCGTGTGCAGGCACTATCAGCAGCTGATTGGCCTGCACGGGTACACTTCTGCGAATGGTTCATCGAACAATGTGTCAATCCTCATTTCAGTGCAAATGTTCTCATTACGGATGAGGCTTCATTCCAACGTGATCAAATTGTAAATTTTCACAATCAACATGTGTGGGCTGACGAGAATCCGCACGCAATTGTGCAATCACGTCATCAGCACAGATTTTCTGTGAACGTTTGGGCAGGCATTGTTGGTGATGTCTTGATTGGGCCCCACGTTCTTCCACCTACGCTCAATGGAGCACGTTATCATGATTTCATACGGGATACTCTACCTGTGCTGCTAGAACATGTGCCTTACAACTACGACACAACATTTGGTTCATGCACGATGGAGCTCCTGCACATTTCAGTCGAAGTGTTCGTACGCTTCTCAACAACAGATTCGGTGACCGATGGATTGGTAGAGGCGGACCAATTCCGTGGCCTCCACGCTCTCCTGAACTCAACCCTCTTGACTTTCATTTATGGGGGCATTTGAAAGCTCTTGTCTACGCAACCCCGGTACCAAATGTAGAGACTCTTCGTGCTCGTATTGTGGACGGCTGTGATACAGTACGCCATTCTCCAGGGCTGCATCAGCGCATCAGGGATTCCATGCGACGGAGGGTGGATGCATGTATCCTCGCTAACGGAGGACATTTTGAACATTCCTGTAACAAAGTGTTTGAAGTCACGCTGGTACGTTCTGTTGCTGTGTGTTTCCATTCCATGATTAATGTGATTTGAAGAGAAGTAATAAAATGAGCTCTAACATGGAAAGTAAGCGTTTCCGGACACATGTCCACATAACATATTTTCTTTTTGTGTGTGTGAGGAATGTTTCCTGAAAGTTTGGCCGTACCTTTTTGTAACGCCAGAGAGAGAGTGGAGAGAGAGAGAGAGAGAGAGAGAGAGAGAGAGAGAGAGAGAGCGCTGACAGGTGAGTCCGCTGTTTGGGCCACGAGGCGGCGGCGTCGCGGCGCCGCGTATTGATCTGGGATCATCGGCCGCGCGTCCGCAGGGCGGGGCCCACTGCTGCCGCCTCTCCTCGGCTTGATGACGCTGCCTGGAGCCAGCTGGAGCCGCGGCTGGAAGCTGCAGCCCGGAGGCGAGGCCGGCGCGCGCGTCGATAAGGCGGCCCGCGCCCCCTCCTCCATTCAGTCACTTTCCCTCTCGCCGCTGCCAGAGGGAGCCCCGCTGAGATGCTCCGCGTCGCCTTTTCTCTTCCGCGTGTCAACAACGTGGAGAGTGGCTTCAGGTTTCGCGCTACGCTTTCATTCACCCCCTGACTCGTTTAACTTGTTAACCGTGCCTTGAAAAGCACTCTCCTCCCCTGCCTCACTACCTTATGGTTTGTTTTGAACTCATTGACGATATGAGATTTGTATCGGACCACGGTTGATCGCACCGCCTGAAGAAGACCAATAGGTCAATCGTACAAACGTTATGCACAGAGAGGATCATCGTTTCGGCTACAATTCTGAAAACACAGTATAAGTATAGGGTGACAGTTTTTGAACTATATGAAAAAAACGTAAATTAGTTACAAACTACAGCGTGGACACACTTTACTTAACATGTAAACGACACTACAGATATTCGAATTTAGGTTATGACATGTTCGATATGCTTGCCATCATTGGTGAAGATGTGGCGCAGACGAATAGCGAAATTATGCATGACCCGCTGAAGTGTCGGAACATCGATGCTATCGATGACCTCCTGAGTGGCTGTTTTCAGCTCAGCAACGGTTTTGGGGTTATTGCTGTACACCTTGTTTTTAAAGGAGTCGCATGTGTTCAGATCCGGAAAACATGGCGGCCAGTCGAGGCGCATGCCAGTGGCCTCTGGGTACCCCAGAGCCGGAATGCGTTCCCCAAAGTGCTTAAACACTCTCTTGCTTCGATGGGGTCGAGCTCCGTCTTGCATGAACGACACCTTGTCGAAATCAGGGTCACTTTGGATGATGGGGATGAAGTCATCTTCCAAAACCGTCACGTACCGTTCGATAGTCACCGTGCTGTCAAGGAACATCGCACCGATTACTCCGAGACTGGACACATAACACAGTCACCCGTTGAGAGTGAAGGGACTTCTAGATCGCGAAATGCCGATTCTCAGTCCCCCAAGTGCGCCAATTTTGCTTGTTGACAAACCCATCCAAATGAAAGTGGGTTTCGTCGCTAAACCAAACCATACTAATTCCCATCATGTTGCACGGTCAACCGTTCAGTTTAAACGTCCTAACGCAAACCGTTCAGAAGTTATGACGATTTTCTTCATATAGTTCAGTAATTGTGACCCTGTCTATAACGGGCAATCAAAAAGTTTCGTTTGAGGGGGTTGCTGCAGCTTATATGCAAAGTAGCGGGACTATGATGCGGGTATATAAACCCCGATGCGTAGGCAAGGGATTAGTGTGGGCCGGCAGCGGTGGCCGAGCGGTTGTAGGCGCCTCAGTCTGGAACCGCGCGACCGCTACGGTCGCAGGTTCGAATCCTGCCTCGGAGATGGATGTATGTGATGTCCTTAGGTTAGTTAGGTTAAAGTAGCTCTAACTTCTAGGGGACTGATGACCTGATGTTAAGTCCCATAGTGCTCAGAGCCATTTGAACCATTTGATTAGTGTGGCATTCGCGTCTTTCCGACGTGCGGGCGGTAGCCAACTCAGGTGTGACACACTCGAGCGCCCGCCCTATAGCCCTGATCTCTCCCCACGCGATTATCACATCTTCAGCCTCTTAAAAAAGGCCTTGCAGCGTCGACGATTCCTGACCCAATTAAGGACTTCTTCGCGCAGCAGGACACGGTGGTTTACCAAAATCTTCTCTCAAAAAATGTGACCACTATCACTTTCCCTGCAGATGGAACAACTGTCGCCTTTTTTAGGTGTTGGAGAAGCTGGCGCTTTCCACACTGTGCTGGTTCGTTTCCCTTCAAGACCACAATGATGCAGCCATGACTCACCACTGGTGATAATCGATTTCAGGAACGCATCCCCACCATCAGCAAAGAGACGCACCACCTCACAGCTTACACCCATCCCCACAGCCCTTTGTTTGGGAATTACCAGACGTGGGCACCCAGCGGGCACAAACACTGGTCATGATCATATATAAATGTAAAGACACTGCCATATCATGTTATCAATACTTCACTGAGGTCAAGTCGATTCTCACGGAGAATAGCAGCAATTGTGTTGATGTTGACTTCAGTCACAGCAGAAGGCGAAACACCAGGCAGACTTCTTACTCAAACACTGTTGCACAGAGTAGTGTAGATTCACCATACGCCAGCTGCAGCTTTTCATAAGTTTCAGTGGCCATGTGGTTGTAGTATATTATATCCAACCCTCCAGGTTAGCCGAGAGCGCTAATGCGCTGCTTCCTGGACTCGGGTAGGCGCGTCGGCTCCAGATCGAATCTGCCCGGCGGCTTAACGACGGGGGCCGGTATGCCGGCCAGCCTGGATGTGGTTTATAGGCGGTTTTCCACATCCCCCTAGGTGAATACCGGTCTGTTCCCCAGGTCCTGCCTCAGTTACACAGCCCGCAGACACCTGAACACATTTGCACTATTCCATGGATTACACTAGACACGGACAGCTGGGGTACACTACTTCGGTCCCGGGGAAGGGGGGTGGGGGGATAGGGGGTTGCGAAAGGAAGGACATCCAGCCACCCCTTAAATTAACCTTGCCAATTCCGATTAACCATGCCGACCCTGCGTCAATGCGGGAAAAAGGCACAAGCAAAAGAAAAAGAAAGAAAGATTCCTGTCTTATAGTTTCATCTGTGTGTACTTATCGATGTACCTGCTGACGTACAACATCTGTTTAATTTCGTTAGTCATTTTTATGTCTAGTTCTTTTGTCTAGCGTCCGTTAGTTTTTGTTCTGTTCTGTTCCCGCTCTGATTAGGTACGGGCGCATTGTCACGACTCTCTGTATGAATTTATGTTAAAATATACCTTAAGTGCTTGTAATATAGTCAAAGTCATCTTTACTATGATTTTCATTGCAAAATTTCAACCCTCCATGATGTCACTTTGTTATTAATATTTTATGATTTATGTTTTTCAGACGATCACGGCTGGAAAAGAGGCGCCGACGACCCATTGTTGGTGGACGTATATGGCCGAACACGTCTCGTGTTCAGTCATTAATTTCAAACCGCGTATATCGCGCCACGTCCCTGAGATCGGTGCGCCGATCGTTTCATTTGCATCCTGCCGCAGCTTTGACGAGAGTGACGCAAAGAATGATGCGGCCCGCCGTCCACTAACAGTGACGTCGTTGTGCGACCTTCACCAGTCGGACACAGTCTTCGCTTCGTTCAAATTATTGATGGTGGTCCATTTTTATTTTTTATTTATACTAGCCGCTTCACGCACGGAGCGCTGCAGTTTCATCGCGCTGCGCCGTCCGTATTGCGGGCGACAATACGCACGCGACCGCCATCTAATGGCACTTTCCTCCTTCTTTATTAATTTGGAATGCTAATTTACATTTTTGATTTCCCTGTAAGGCTAGGAAGCGTGTCATGGTTTAAACAAACACAGAATTTCGTTGAGCCGTAGTGCTCCCCTCGTGTCACCTCCATTGTTTGCTATCCGAAATGCAAAGAGCGTCTACAAAACACAGCATCACTACCAGTCTACCTGCACGAGAGTACTACTGCCTGTCGACATTATACATAAAAAAGCTACTGTTTTCAAATATTCCTACTACAGATAAGAATCTACCGTGGAAGTTAAGGGAAAAAACTCAGTTTCAGTCTTTGTTGACCGGCTCTCGTAGTTTGTTTTTATGGTAATGATCATTTGTTTTTGCGTTTACATAACAACACAGCCTCCTTCAGGTGAGGCTGCTTCATCAGGTCATGACGGAAAACCTCTCATGAATCTTGGCAAACATGTCGAAGTAACTTTCGCTCCGATTTCTGTTTCTGAAATAAAAAACTAAGAACCCCGGCCCCTCCCGCCGGAGGTTCGAGTCCTCCCCCGGGCATGGGTGTGTGTGTTGTTCTTAGCATAAGTTAGTTTAAGTAGTGTGTAAGTCTAGGGACCGATGACCTCAGCAGTTTCGTCCCTTAGGAATTCACACACATTTGAACTAAAAACCGAGATACAGAAGTGCTACACGTGAAACGATTATGGATTCGATAGAACAAAATGCCATGAATTTTTTCGTTTGTAGTGCATGATATACACCAGAAGTACTGATAAACATTTAGTTCAAATGGCTCTGAGCACTATGGGACTTAACATCTGAGGTCATCAGTCCCCTAGACTTAGAACTACTTAAACCTAACTAACCTAAGGACATCACACACATCGATGCCCGAGGCAGGATTCGAACTTGCGACCGTAGCAATCGCGCGGTTCCGGACTTAAGCGCCTAGAACCGCTCGGCCACCGCGGCCGGCGACTAAACTCTTCCTCGAAGTGTATGTTGAGGTGTTGGTAGTCATCAGAAGAAAAACTCTTTGATTCATCTCTCCTCGCTAGTCATTCTTGCGCAGGTGTCTTAATCTCTGCACAACTACAGTGTCCTATAACCATTTAAAGCTGCTTACTGTATCTAGTATAAGCGCACATAAACCGTTGAAAATGACCAGAGCCTAAGTTTGACTGTTTCCTCGCAGAAGTGTCGTTGAAAGTATTAGACTTTGAACATTCGTTAGATATTTTCAACATATATGGGATGGTACTGCTGATCTGCAATTCACCGGTCGGTGAAAAGTCTGTTTTCGACTTCAGCTCGTACACTGGAAGAGCTACTGACATTACGTAGCAAATCAACAGTATTCTGAGTTACTCATAGGAGCGTTATTGTTTAGCATTTTCCAATGAGACTCTCACCGGCCCACAGTACTATAAATGTCCATCGAGAGGCGAAGACTGTGATACGTTAAGAATGACAACGTACTGTACGAAGCGGCGAGGGCTCCAGCTGAATGCGTTTAGAATCGCTGACGCAACAGCCGACGTCCGCATTCATTGTTTTGTTTCCGTTGTCTTTCTGCTGTTGTTTCTTTCCCGAAGACGTCAACTCGCTGACGGCCGGCAGCGAGAACTCGCGATCGACAAATCGACATCGGAGCATTACGACATAGGCCGGTGTTTCCTTCCGATGACTACTGAAACATTGCTTTCATTTCTTATTGTTAGCCTCTCCCCTCCCACCCCCCCCCCCCCTGCAGCAAAATGGAAAATACGGGACGCATTCTCTTCAATGAACAAAAAGCGATTCTTTGGCCGCGTGTTTCCTGCAGGTAGCGAACAAAACTGAGCCGTTGCCTTATTAAGAGCCACTTTGTTTCTTGTGGACACACTGTGACATTCATTTAGCTTGCAACAACTAAATGGGAAGAGATGTCTTCAAGTAATAAGCTACCCATACGAGAATGTTATTCAGAGAGCTGATGTAAACTTCCTTCCACCCCCTCTCAACCCCCTCTCGTCCTATGTACGAGATATACTCTAGGTTGCAAATCTAATGAAAGCAATCTGAAGTTATTTGTTTGAAGGGCGGAGCTCACATAAAGGTAAACACGAGAAGGTTGAAAGCTATGCCCGCGTGAGCAATACCCCTGTTTAGTTTCAGTTCAATTTTATTGTCTGTCAAATTTTCAGTTGTTCGTGAGAATTGTCTGTTTGGTGCAGTTAAGGACAAGAGCAAGTTACTGGTTGTGTGAATGTAGAGTTTCGCGACGTGTAGGCCTACTACTGGTGAAAAACTTTGCATCAGGCCACTGTTCATTTCACAAACACGAAATCTCAACCATAACAGTTCAAGGATATCAAATCATACACCTTTCAGACGTCTAGTTTCGAAAGTTATTTCATTTGGCTACTAGCTTCAGCGATTTACTGTGCCATCTTCAGGCTCCTGACCGACGTGTAGGAAGATTCCACTTCGGTTGCGGTCAAAATAGGAGCCAGCATTCGAATACTGGTATCTGTAGATATCTGCTTGCTGTAGCTGTCACTTCAACCATCATCTGCCGAATGATGATGGCAGATGATAATAAAAGATTTCTTACAATTTTTGTCATATTCTCATAATGCTATATCTTTGTATCATTGCACTGTCGGATCTTTGACGCTCATGTGCTTTGCAAGTTGTGTATTTGTTTTCGAATGCTACAAATCAAAACGTGTGATGCACATTCAAAATTCATTTTGTGACCGAACGAAAGTGGTTTACAATGCAGTGTAACTCTTGTGACTGTGAAAATAGTAACATCCTTGAGAATGTATTTCATTATAAGATTACTGCTAATACAAATGGGTCAGATGGACATTTCACGTAAGTTGCATTCCAACACAAATATGTAACGCAACCATTTTGGACACATGTTTGTAATTTATAAATAATTATTTATCCTAAAGCATCTCATAGGAAACCAATGTAATCTGTATTGGTGAAAGCATGAAAAAACCGTCTGATGATGAACTGTACAAAATTCGGTAACGGTACTTTTTGAACAAAATAACTTAAAACCAATTTGTGGCTCGTTGTTGTACACCATCAACAATTTATTAAAACATTTCTGTCCGAACTTTTTTTAAATAGAAATCAGATTTTATTATGTGTCGAAAATCCGACTTATCGAAATACCGGTATTTAAAATACCGTACACAGTCAGCCTCGATAAAACTCACATTTTACTGAATAGTCGATATATTCATACCACAGAAAATTTTGGCATTTATAACTACAAGAGCGTAAGAGACCGTGGAGATTGCTAATATTAGAATGCATCTCACACCAGATGTCTAAAAGACTAGAACACTGACGTGAGAAGTCGTCCAGCCTTATGGAGCTCCGGAATTTCATGTCCTCAGAAAAGACATTTCGTGTTGAATGCATGACCAATTAGGAAAGTGCTCAGCTGCTACTGCTGCTGCTGCTGCTGCTATTATTGTCGTCGTCGTAACTATCAATCGGAAGACAAGACCACTCTACAGGCTAATTCATTTTCTGCAAGTCTTTTCATACCTGTCTAAGCCTCTTCATTTTCTCATAATTGCCGCAACCTACATCCACAGGAACCTGCTCACTGCAGTCAAGCGCTGCTCTCTTTTCACAATCATTACCCTCCACATTTAACTTCAGCACCAAAGTAACTGTTCCCTGATGCCTGAGACAGTGTTTTTTTTTTTTATTTTTTTTTAATAATGCTGAGCCACAAAGCTCTTTTCTTCCCGATACAATTCGAGATTCTTCTGTAGCATGTTATTTAAAAAGCTTCAATTGTCTGGATATTTTCGATGATGTTATTGGATGTGTTAATATTTGTCAAGGAAAATGACATATTTGAAAAATAGCGGTCAGAAGAACAGTTGTTAACCATCGGTATCTGTTGCTGCGATGGCAGCACAGTGGAGTCGTAGTATCTATGACAGTCAGCAGTGGATAGCTAGGGCGTGCAACAGGCGGGGGTCGTTGAGCGTACAGTGAAATGCGTGGACGCACTTTTGGAACTATGTGAGTTGCAGATTTATTAGGAGGAGGAGTGATGGCCAAGAACAGTGGTTGGATAGCATACGGACATAAAAAATTTTTTGAAATGAAGAACAAGATATTATTTGATGAGATGAAAAGTTAATTTTTATTTTTGTAGACAAGTATTGTTGGTCCACGTCACCCTCGTCACAGTCGAGTTTTTGATAATTATTCTATTGATTGATCTTCTGAGTTAATTTACTGTACCATGGAAGTTATTAGATTAAATGAGTTTTCGTATTAGAGTCTATAATTATTTTTTTTAAATAAGTTGCTTCCTAATTGAAACTTCAGAACTTAAAGACTGCGTCATCTGTTTCATTGGCATTCTGTGTCAAGATTCTGAACCCTGGACCAAATGTACACTACTGGCCATTAAAATTACTACACCAAGAAGCAATGCAGATGAAAAACGGGTATTCAGTGGACAAATATATTAGAACTGACATGTGATTACATTTTCACGCAATCTGGGTGCATAGATTATGAGAAATCAGTACCCAGAACAACCACCTCTGGCCGTAATAACGGCCTTGATACGCCTGGGCATTGAGTCAAACAGAGCTTGGATGGCGTATACAGGTACAGCTGCCCATACAGCTTCAACATGATACCACAGTTCATCAAGAGTAGTGACTGGCGAATTGTGACGAGCCAGTTGCTCGGCCACCATTGACCAGACGTTTTCAGTGGGTGAGAGATCTGTAGAATGTGCTGGCCAGGACAGCAGTCGCGTATTTTCTGTATCCAGAAAGACCCGTACAGGACCTGCAACATGCGGTCGTGCATGCCATTCGTGCACCCAGGTTCGTCGTTGAGTACACCATCGCAGGCGCTCCTGTCTGTGATGCAGCGTCGAGGGTAACCGCGGCCATGGTCTCCGAGCTGATAGTCCATGCTGCTCCAAACGTCGTCGAACTGTTCGTGCAGATGGTTGTTGTCTTGCAAACATCCCCATCTGTTGACTCAGGGATCGAGACGTGGTTGCACGATCCGTTACAGCCATGCGGATAAGATGCCTGACATCTCGACTGCTAGTGATACGAGGCCGTTGGGATCCAGCATGGCGTTCCGTATTATCCTCCTGAACCCACCGATTCCATATTATGCTAATAGTCATTGGATCTCTACGAACGCGAGCAGCAATGTCGCGATACGATAAACCGCAATCGCGATAGGCTACAATCCGACCTTTATCAAAGTCGGAAACGTGATGGTACGCATTTCTCCTCCTTACACGAGGCATCACAACAACGTTTCACCAGGCAACGCCGGTCAACTGCTGCTTGTGTATGAGAAATCGTTTGGAAACTTTCCTCATGTCAGCACGTTATAGGTGTCGCCATCGGCGCCAACCTTGTGTGAATGCTCTGAAAAGCTAATCATTTGCATATCACAGCATCTTCTTCCTGTCGGTTAAATTTCGCGTCTGTAGCACGTCATCTTCGTGGTGTAGCAATTTTAATGGCCAGTAGTGTAGTTGTTTGTTAGTACTATTTTTTAGGTGTTGTGGAGTCTTGGTGTGTTGCTGTTTCTGCCATTACTTAATTTTGCAGCTGAGATTCACAATACGTGATTGCTTCGTTTCGTTTGCGCAATGCAGGTTCTGTCAGTTTCTTTATTTTATCGGGCCATATGTTAGTGCAGAAATTTTCGTGTGTTTCGGGTTACATTCTTATACAGGTCGACATTACAGTTTTTTATACAGTTTATACAATTTTCTTTTTCAAACAGTTCGCACTGGTCCAGTCTACCGAGCGTGAAATTATTGATTTGGTTATTTATTGGCTTAGGAATGAGATCGCTTTTCACACACACAGGATTCTTTTCAATTTCATGTAAGTGATGGATCTTTTAGCTCAGTAGCACATTTAGTTTGTCAGTTCACAATCCCAGGTTCGTATTTAACACAACACACTCAAATAAAGGCTACCCATTTCCAACTGTTTCTAATTCAGTTCCATATAAAACTACTCCCCAAACCAAAGATTTCAGGAAGGCTTTCTTAAAAAATCAAAATTATATTTGCTGTTAACGGATTCCTCTTTTTCAGGGAAGCATTTTTCCGTTTGCCAGTCTACATTTCGTATGAAAATACGAGCTTCAGTAGTTGACTTGTACGTTAAGCGTCTCATTCTCTAATCCATTCCGTCAGCATCATCTCACTCATTCGTCTACACTCCATTACTCTTGCTTTACTTTTATTTATACTAGTCTTATGATTGGAAATGAAGTCTTATGCTTCTTGACAGAGCGTAGGGGAACGATGCGGGAGACCCGCACCGCCGTACTAGGCAAGGTCCTAATGGAGTTGGTTGGTCGTTGCCTTCCTCCGACCGTAATGGGGATGAATGATGATGATGATGAAGACGACACAACACCCAGTCATCTCGGGGCAGGTGAAAATCCCTAACCCCACCGTAAATCGAACTCGGGACCCCGTGCTCGGGAAGCGAGAAAAAAATTATGAAATAATTTGAGAAAAAGGAAGGACAGGTTAGTAGAACACATCGTCAGGAATCCAGAAATACAAATTTACTGCAGAAGAAGTGTGGTAGGGTGGAAGTTGTACAGCAAACAACGCCTTGAAAACAGTAAGCTGGTTCAATTGGACATACGCGATATACAAAAGTGCAAAAATGGTTCAAATGGCTCTGAGCACTATGGGACTCAACTTCTGAGGTCATTAGTCCCCTAGAACTTAGAACTAGTTAAACCTAACTAACCTAAGGACATCACACACATCCATGCCCGAGGCACGATTCGAACCTGCGACCGTAGCGGTCTCGCGGTTCCAGACTGCAGCGCCTAGAACCGCACGGCCACTTCGGCCGGCTACAAAAGTGCAACGTGGACCATAAACAGGAGAGGCATCATGGTAGTAGAAGAAAAAGAGAAGAATGCTAAAGACTAGATTGGTACTATTAAAGGATAGTTTCTCACGAAACTGTTCTGCAGCTTAATTAATAGCCGGCCAGAGTGGCCGTGCGGTTCTAGGCGCTACAGTCTGGAGCCGAGCGACCGCTCCGGTCGCAGGTTCGAATCCTGCCTCGGGCATGGATGTGTGTGATGTCCTTAGGTTAGTTAGGTTTAATTAGTTCTAAGTTCTAGGCGACTGATAACCTCAGAAGTTAAGTCGCATAGTGCTCAGAGCCATTTGAACCATTTGAACCAATAATTAATAACCCATTAATCAAATTCGACTACCAAATCAATCTAGAATTACTAGAGATGCATGAAACTATGTAAGTAAGTGAAACAAGCACCAACGATTCCGAATCTGATAAGTACTTCTAAATGTAAGCGTAGGCTTCCGCGGCCGTTGTCTTCTTCAATAAAATTCTTCAGGGTATCAGACCGCATCGTCATAATTTAAAATGCGCCAACGTTTCGGCCAGCGTTGCAGCTAGCCTTCATCAGGGCCTTACGTTAACTGCTAAATGAACGCACTTGATTCCTTGAATAGCTGCACGAGAAAACCGTGTCGTTACTTGATTGGCTGTAAAAGGAGGAGGAGAAGGGGTGAAAGGTATGCTTTATTGGTGTTTCCTTTATTATCTGTCATTGGCTGAAATAGCTGTTTTCTATTGGTCTTTATATTAATCCACCCCATTGGAGGAGACGGACGAATAGCGAACAGGTGATGGCTGTGACGTCACACTGTTTCCATGCTGTCCAGAAGCCGGCTGCGGCGTGCCATTCGCGACCACTACTGCGGCTCTCCGCGTGTCTGCATGGGCCGCCACGGCTCTGCCGCCGCTCCGTAGCCCTGCTATTGCAGGCAGCCAAGACCTCGGAAGCTTGTACCCGTCCTCTCTATTCATGTTGGCGGGTCTTTTGGCTATTTCTATCGCCTCTCTAATCTTTCTTTTGAAAGTGAGAGGCTGTTTCGCCAGGACACGGGCTTCTTGAAAAAATATTGGTTTCCCGCACTCGTCTCGGTGTTACGCCACTGCTGACTTAGTGTGTTGTTTCAGGCGGATATATCTTTCATGTTCCGAGAGCCTTGTGCTAATCGGACGTCCCGTCTCACCTATGTAGACTAATCCACACGCACAACCAATTTCATACACGCCAGCTGTGTGTAGTTTGTCAACTGCATCCTTGGTAGAACCGAGCATGTCTGATATTTTGTTTCTGCTTCGGAAAATTGGTTTGATGTCGGGTTTTCGTAGAATTTTGCCAATACGTTCGGTGACCCCCTGTACATATGATAACACAGCAATGCTCTGTGCTTCCTTCTCCTCTTCCCTATTAGTTTTCTCCCTTGTCGACATGGTGCTGTCTATCATCTGCTTCCCATAGCCATTAGTTCCGAAGATGGACCTGAGGCGTTCAAGTTCTGTCTTCAGATGTTCTTCGTCGCTTATCCTGTACGCTCTCTTCGTTAGCGTGTGCAGGGCAGACTTCTTCTGCGTGGGGTGATGGTGGGAGGAGGCGTGAAGGTACCTGTCCGTATTGGTTGGTTTCCTGTGCACTTTGTGGCCAAGTTTACCATCAGGTTTTCGATAAACTTCCACGTCGAGAAAAGGCAGCACCCCATTCTTCTCTGTTTCCATTGTAAACTGAATTTTCCTATGCTGTTGGTTAAGGTGCTTGTGGAAGTTCTGTAACTCCTCTTCTCCGTGGGACCAGATGACGAAAGTATCATCGACATAGCGAAGCCAACAATTTGGGCGTAATGGTGCGGACTGGAGGGCTGTTTCCTCAAATGCCTCCATGAAAATTTCTGCTGCGATAGGCGATAGGGGTGAGCCCATAGCTACACCGTCAGTTTGTTCATAAAATTGACCTCTCCACTTGAAATAGGTGGTCGTCAGACAGTGGCGCACAAGCTCATATATATCAGGTGCCACACGTTCTTCTAGGATGTTCACTGGGACATTCGTGTGCTTGTGCAGCTATTTAAGGAATCAAGTGCGTTCATTTAGCAGTTAACGTAAGGCCCTGATGAAGGCTAGCTGCAACGCTGGCCGAAACGTTGGCGCATTTTAAATTATGACGATGCGGTCTGATACCCTGAAGACTTTTATTGAAGAAGTACTTCTAAATTTCATTTCTGTACGGTTAAGAATACGCATATTGTTTTCCGTAAGCTGGGTGCACTGGTTACTGTGGCAGAGTGAGGGCCGCACGGTTACGTCTGCAGGCGAGTCGTAAAACTGCTCTTCACTGAAATACCAAGACCTGACCAGGTACACACTGAATATTCAGTTGCTGTCAGAGAAGATACCTCACATTCCAGTAAGAGCTTCGCAGACTGTAAACGCTCACTGTGTAAATAATGCTGTCTGCAAGGAGACGAGAGAACAGGAGGCGCTGACAGCGAGAAGAATCCGCCGGATCCGAAGAAGGCCAGCAGTAATTGATGTATAAATTAGGTAAGAGAGCCCCAGATTGGTTCACCAAAATTATTTTTGTAGCGGGGATGAAGACTAGGAGTGCATACATGCAGCTGCTACCAATGGCTGAAACATAAAAACCACTCTTACAGTGGAAGAGAATTTCCGCTTTCTCCCCTACTCTCTGAAAGAATTTTTTTTTCTTTTTTCTTTTTCTTCTTTTTTTTTGCGTCATCAGTGTTCTGACTGATTTAACACGGCCTGCCACTAATTCCTCTACTGTGCCAGCTTCTTCATCTTAGAGTAGCTCTTGCGACCTATGTCCTCAATTATCTGCTGGATGTATCCCAGTCTCTGTCTCCTTCTACAGTCCCTCTAGTACCTGGAAGTCACTCCCTGATGTCTTAACAGATGTCCTATCATATTGTCGTCCCTTCTTCTTGTCAGTGTTTTCCATATACTCCTTTTCTCGCCGATCCTGCGCAGAATCTCCTCATTCTTATCTTATCGGTCCACCTTTATAAAATTCTTCTGCAGCATTGCAGATTTTCTTCTGTTCCGGTTTTCCCACAGTCCATGTTTCGCTATCCTACAATGCTGTGCTCCAAACGTAGCTTCTCAGAAAATTTCTTCCACACATTGAGGCCTATGTTTGATACTAGAAGACTTCTCTTGGGTAGGAATGCCCTTTTTGACGTTGCTAGGTAGCTTTTCATGTCCTCCTAGCTCCGTCCGTTAATGGTTATTTTGCTGCGTAAGTGACAGAATTCCTTAATGTCATCTACTTCGTGACCATCAATCCCGATGTTGAGTTTCTTGCTGTTATCGTTTCTGATGCTTCTCATTACTTTCGTCTTTCTCCGATTCACTTTCAGTCCGTATTCTGTACTCATTAGACTGTTCATTGCATTCAACAGATCCTATAATTCTTCTTCACTTTCACTCAGGATAGCAACGTCATTAGTGAATCGTATCATTGATATCCTATCACCCTGAATATTAATTCCACTCTTCAGCTTTTCTTTTATTTTCATCATTGCTTCTTGGATGTCTAGATTGAACAGAAGGGGCGAAAGACTACATGCCTGTCTCGAACTCTTTTTAGTTCGAGCACTTCGTTCTTGGTCGTCCACTCTTATAATTCCCTCTTGGCTCGTGTACATATTGTTTATTACCCGTCTCTCCCTATAGGTTACCCCTATTTTTCTCGGAATTTCGAACATCTTGCACCATTTTACACTGCCGAACGCTTTTTCCAGATCGACAAATCGTACGAACGCGTATTAATTTTTCTACAGTCTTGCTTTCATTATCAACGGCAATGTCAGAACTGCCTCTGTTACGTTTACCCTTCCTAAAGCCAAACTGATCGTCATCTAACAGATTCTCACTTTTCTTTTCCATTCTGCTGGATGTTTTTCTTGTCAGGACCTTGTTTGCATGAGCTTTTAAGCTCTTGCTTTGTTCGGGATTGTGTGGATGATGTTTTTCGCCGGCCGCTGTGACCGAGCGGTTCTAGGCGCTTCAGTCTGGAACCACGCGACAGCTAAGGTCGCAGGTTCGAATCCTGCCTCGGGCATGGATGTCCCATAATGCTCAGAGCCATTTCAACCATTTGATGTTTTTCCGTAAGTCTGATGGTATATCGCAAGTCACATACATTCTACAAACCGACATGAATATTCGTTTTTTCGCTACCTTAAACAAAGATTTTCGAAATTCCGATGGAATGTTATCGATCCCTTCTGCATTACATCATCTCAAGTTCTTCAAGGTTCTTTTAAATTATGAGTCTAATACTGGATCCCCTATCTCTTCCTTATCGACACCTCTTCCTTTTTCTATCAATTCATCAGGCAAGTCCTCCCCGTAATTATTGAATTCATTGTACTCTTTCCACCTATCCGCTCTCTCCTCTGCATTTAACGGTGGAATTCCCATCGCACTCTCAATGTTATAGCCGTTGCTTTTAATTTCACCGAAGGTTGTTTTGACTTTCCTTTACGCCGAGTCCTGTCCTTCCGACAGTCTCGCACATTAGACTCGCATTCGAGCGGACGACTGTTCAAACTAACGCTGGCCATCTTGATTTAGGTTTTCCGGTATTTCCCTAAATCGCTCCACGTATGTGATGGTTCCTTTCAAAGGACATGGCCGATTTCCTTAACCGCCCTTGACACAATCTGAGCTTGTGATCCATCTCTAATGACCTCGATTTCGACGGGACGTTAAACTTTCTTCTTCCAACAGTAACGTCTTTTTCGATTTCTTCATATTTTTCATGAAGCCATGTCGCCTTAGCTTCTCTGCACTTCCTATTCATTTCATTCCTAAGTGACTTTAATTTCTGTACTCCTGAATTTCCCTGAACACTTTCGTACATCCTTCTTTCGTCTATCAGCTAAAGTATATCTTCTGTTACCCATGATTTCTTCGCTGTTACGCTGCATGTACTAATGTTCTTCCTTCCAGCTGCTGTGATTGTCCTTATTAGAGATGTACATTCCTCTTAAATGCAACTGCCTACTGAGCTGTTCATTATCGCAGTATCTATAGCCTCAGAGAATTTCAAGCCTATCGCTTCATTCCTTAATATTTCCGTATCCCAGTTCCTAGCACATTGTTTCTTCCTGACTAGCCTCTTAAACTTCAAGCTTCTTTTCATGATAACTGAATTGTCATCTGAGTCTATATACTCCTGGATACGCCTTACAATCCAGTATCTCTTTTCGGGATCTCTGCCTGACCATGAGGTAACCTAATCGAAAGCTTCCCGTATCACCTGGCCTTTATCAAGTATACCTCCTCCTCTTGTGATTCTTGAACAGAATATTCGCTATTACTAGCTGAAATTTATTGCAGAACACAATTAGTCCTTCGCCTCTCTCATTCAAACTATCAACCCAATATTCCCACGTAAGCCTTTCTTCTACTCCTTTCCTACAAAAGCATTGCAATCCCCCACGACTTTAATGCTTTCAACTCTCTTTAGGTACTGAATTACCCATTCCGTATGCTCATGTCGTTTCTCTATCCCTACATCTTCTGCATGAGACGTCGGCCTGTATGCCTGAACTATTGTTATTGGCCTTGGTTTGCTGTCGTTTCTGATGAGAGCAACACTATCACTGAACTGTTCACTGTAAAACACTCTCTACCCTACCTTCCTATATATAACAAATCCTGCTCCGGTTATACCATTTTCTGCTGCTGTTGATATTACTCATTACTCATGTGACCAGAAATTCTTGTCTCCTTTCTATTTCACTTCACTGACCACTACTATATCTGGACTGAGCTCTCGCATTTCTCGTTACAGGTTTTGTAGTTTCCCTAACGTGTTCGAACTTCTGACATTCCACCCCCCAACTCAAAAAATGGCTCTGAGCACTATGGGACTTAACATCTATGGTCATCAGTCCCCTAGACTTAGAACTACTTAAACCTAACTAACCTAAGGACAGCACACACATCCATGCCCATGGCAGGATTCGAACCTGCTACCGTAGCGGCAGCGCGGTTCCAGACTGAAGCGCTTAGAACCGCTCGACCACAACGGCCGGCCCACGCCCCAACTCGCAGAACGTTATCTATTCGTTGGTTAGTCAATCTTTTTCTCATGGTCACCTCCACATAGTTCCCACCGAGACATTCGAATAGGGAACTAGCCCAGAATCTTTTCGCAATGGAGAGATCATCGTACACTTTTTCAGTTACTGGCCTCATATCCTGTGGATACACTTTACGTGTCTTTAATGCAGTGGTTTCCATTGCCTTTTGCATCTTGATGTCGTTGATCATTGCTAATTCTTCCGCCTTTTAGGGGCAGTCTCCCCCCCCCCCCCCCTCCCCTCTCAAAGTGCAAAAGAGAGCCCTGAACCTGTGTCCGCTCCTCGGCTCTCTTTGACAAGGTCGTTGGCAGGATGAGGGTGACTTCATTTGCCGGAAGTCCTCAGCCGCTATTGCTGATGATTTTTATTCAAAATTTAAGTAGTGGCGGGGTTCGAATCCGGGACGGAGGACGTTTTCATTACCGGTTAATCACTGAATGTTCGTTAGGAGAAGAGAGAAAAATTGTTATAGATTTTTCACTGCTGAGAACTCGGAAGGTCTACAGCGACTGCCTAATGAGAATATGGTGCTGAAAGAACAAGAAATCTGTCAGATTCTGAGAAGGAGAGCAGGCAGGCGCTTCGTCTTAGCTCGTCAGTGGGAAGGAAGTCTTCGCCTTAGAACTGCAGAGAGTGAGGACTTCGTTCTAGAGATGATCATAGATGCTTCACTGTGACAGAGTCGTGCTGTGATTAGATATCTTTTTTCAAAAGGGAACATGGTGAAACAAATATGTCTGGTATATTTGGTGTTAACTGCCCTTCCTACACCACCATCAGGAATCGGGTTGCTGCATTTCAAATAGAGCATTTCAGCAGCGAAGATGAAGAGTGAAGTGGAAGGCCAACTCAAGTCACGAGTTCCGGAAACCTTGGACGCTGTTCATTCCGTGATCCTGGATGATCGGAGGATAACTACTAAAAAGATAGCAGAGACCCTGTTCATGCCCCAAGAATGTGTGGGCCATGTTATTCACGAGATTTTGGACATGAGAAAGCTGCCATCCAAATGGGTTCCCAAATGTCTCAAAGCAGACGAAAAACGTGAACAAAGGGTCCCCTCACTGTCCATTTTGGACCAGTTTCGGGAAGGTCCTGTGGTGTTTTTGGATCATCTCGTCACAATGAATGAAACATGGATATATTGGTTGGCTCTGAGCACTATGGGACTTAACATCTGAGGTCATCAGTCCCCTAGAACTTAGAACTACTTAAACCTAACTAACCTAAGGACATCACACACATCCATGCCCGAGGCAGGATTCGAACCTGCGACCGTAGCAGTCCTGCGGTTCCGGACTGAAGCGCCTAGAACCGCATGGCCACCGCGGCCGGCAAACATGGATATACACTTATGATCCAGAGACCAAAGAACAATGCAATGAATGTAGACACAATGCTCCACTACTTAAAAGGCAGTTCAAACCGCTGAGATTAGCAGAGGAATTCCTCGCATCCGTCTTTTGGGATAGATGGAATTCTGCTTATTGACTTCTTACAACATGCTAAAACCATTACGGCAAAGTACCATGTTGAACTTCTCGACAAACTGGAGCAACAAAATGGCTCTGAGCACTATGCGACTTAACTTCTGAGGTCATCAGTCGCCTAGAACTTAGAACTAATTAAACCTAACTAACCTAAGGACATCAAACACAGCCATTCCCGAGGTAGGATTCGAACCTACGACCGTACCGGTCTCTCGGTTCCAGACTGCAGCGGCTAGAACCGCACGGCCACTCCGGCCGGCAAACTGAAGCAACAGTTGATCTCCGGACGCCGAAGAAAGCTCAGAAACGGAATCTTGTCTCTACGCCCTGCCTCATAAGGCGACCATCACACAACGAAAATTGGCACGTTTTCACTTTGAAATCCTCAAACATCCGCCCCATTCATCTGACTTGGTCCCCTCAGACTGTTACCTGTTCCCAAACCTCAAGAAATACCTCAAGGGAAGACCGTTTCTGAACACAGGGGAAGCCAGAAAGACTGCAAATGAGTGGTTTGCAGCACAGTCGGAAGTTTGTTAAGGAAGCTGGAATAATGTGTTCAGGTCAGCGGGAAATATGTTGAATAAATAAACTTTTTCAAACGCATAAGAGCATTTCTTTTGTATTGCCTACGTAGCGACTGAAATCAAGTCCATGCACTTTACTGTGACCTTAACTGCCATTGCATACTTTGGTAAAACCATCCTCATTGTAGCTATGTGACCTAAGACACACATATATGTTTAACAGGGCCATTGCTACTTAAATTCCAGATGTTCAATAGATTCAGTTGCGCGACTTTGTCTTAATATTACACATCATATTATGGGGAGCAGTCTGGTCACAGCATAGGTCACCGGATTCAGATCTTAGTACCACAGAGTATACGCTAGATGTTCAGTCGAATGACTAAGAAGGAGGTACTGGACGGAGTGTGGGAAGCATCACATCTTTTGCGGAAAGAATGACGAAAATACCGGTATGCTCAAGAAGGCTTCCGTGTGGCGGATTCCAAGTAGGGTAAGTATCAGGCGCGGCTCGTAATTAAAGGCTCTGAGTCGGAACCGCCCCAAAAATATATATTATAATACATTTCTCAATAACGCATTACAGAATTTAAATTATCAGAACATATTTCGCAATTTCCCACAGGGGTTTAAATAACTCATTTCGACGTTTTTGGAACTGTTGATATGTGATACCAAGTGATGCTTTTCGAACAGGTCGTATCTAGTCTTAAGGGGGCGTCTTGAAATGCCGCTCAGCCCCATGGAGCAGCTGTTTAGGGATTTGGCGTCCTCGGAATACAGTCTTATGGGCGTCCCGAAGGCCCTAGTGTTTCAGTCTGAGGGTGTCCTACCAACCTCCCACACAATTTTGACTTTGCACTGCGTACATTCAAAGCGAATGAACAGAGTTGGTGAAACTTTACTATCGAATCACTGTCTCCGTACATCTCTGTTAGGCTATCATGAGTCATTAATCGATATTTAGCATTATTGTTTTGACAGTGTTTTAGACAGTTTTTTTTCTTATTGCCATTATCTGTTCTATATACCGCTGGAATAAATTTGCAAATGTCCCGCCAGAGTCCAATAGACTACGGTAACATAAGTCACCTAGTGAGAATTTCACGAATGATTTGAGGAAGGAGCGAGCGAAATATCACCTGCGCGCGAAAAATGTCCCGTTACTTTAGGTTTCCTTGTTTACTGGCTGCGGGCAAACGGTCTTTTTTAGCAGGTTTCTTCTTTTGAGTATATTATGAATGAGTTTAGTGAGTTTTTCTTTCTTGCGAATAACAGCAGCATACCACGAGGTCGAAAACAACACAATATGAATTCACTGTGCAATTTATTAGGTAATACTGTGGAACTTGCAATGAGGATGCAGGGGAAGTAAGTTGGTGAGCCCAGACCCGATGTAAACATGAATCAACAACAAACACAGGCATGGGTATAGAAGCAAATTTAACGGAGCAATATCCAAAATGTAGCTGTGTGCACTATAGCACTTTAAATGCATATTTTCGTAATACACAAGTATAAATACGACAAATACGGCATGTAAACTACCATGGCGATTGCTCTGGTTGCTCATGTCACCTAATCACAGCACATAATCCGTGAGGTCATGGCAACATTGCTGTTTCGTCAAGCGAACTCGTAAACGCCGCGGTTTGAACGTACAAAACATAAAACATCTGAAGTTTCGAAATGGAAAAACTAAGAACATTAAGTATGCAACGAAGCTAACATACACCGCATAAAATATCTCCCCACAACGCGTCTTTTACTACTATTTGGGGTGATAAACTATCGAGAAATGTGGCGTTGGAGGATAAATAAGCTACCTGTGGATTTCATCTTGGAGTTAGTTTTTGATGTTATTTAGTAGTTCATTATGAAACGAGAAGAAGATACAGTATGTAAACGTCTGGCTAGAGTATGACATTGCCCCCCAGCCCCACCCCCTACTCCTCCGAAATATTGCTTGTACAGTTCGCGCAGAATACGGTGGCCGATGTTCAGTGACCAGTTTTCGTCCAAAGCGCTGGGCGAGTTCACTTGTTTGTTCAGAAGGGTTAGAGGGGAGGCGGTCAGTGATGACAGAGTCGAGGCGGGCAACTGGCAATCTTTCTCAAACAGTTTTACAAAAACTATTCGGTAAAGAAAAATAACTTCTGCTTTATTTATAGATCTATGTGTCAGGTTCATGATGTGCCCATCATTTCATTAATGATGATAGTTATAGTGATATTAGGTTGAAACTTTTCCGTCTCCTCTGTATCTCTTTTGTTACGCAACCTTCCCTTCTACAATAACCAATGAAACCTTCCCTTAGGATTTCTATCTCTTGCTTAATAATAACAAATTAAATCTTCCCTTTGAAATTAATTCTCTTTCTCAATCTTCGCAAACAAATTTAAATTCTGCTTATTAAAAGTGATTTTCTGATTATTTCGACGAAACATAGAATGTGTCGTCGTCGTGGCCCTCAGTCGTTACCTGCAATAATCCAAAACTGTTCCTTACCTTTCTTACTGTTACTGGACCGCCATCTGACTGCTACATCGAACTGCGACATGAATATACTTACTCTGTTTTACTATACTCTATTAGCTGTTGGTGGGCTGTCATAATAAGTAACTGCATTTATTACTAAAGCTGACGTTATTCTTTAATAGCAAATCTGACGTTATTCTTTAATTAATTTGACTTCAGTTACGTAATTCATAGTTAAACTTTTTCTTGACAACAATAAAATTTTGCAAAGTTTTACGTTGATGGTTTATGGGATGGAATATAATCAGTAATGCAATATTGCTGGCAAAAATTAATTATATTCAGAATGAAATGATTTTACAAACGTTCAAATGGGACTCACTTTTTACAATAATCTTACAACTAGCATTGCGCCAACATACCTTCAGTAGTCTTGAGTTTCTCAAAAAATAATTCAATAATATTAGTTCCTCTTATGATAATAGTTAACTGATGTCTCTGTACATCCGTTTATAATCTCTTATAAATCACAGCTGGTGGCTGGCAGGCACACCGCTCCTCTCAACCTCTCGCTTCGGACCTGCTACCGACTCGCTTCACTTCTCGCTTACTGCTGACTTCCTACGAACGGTAAAGTGCGGTCTCTCCCGCCAACAATGCTTCCTGGTGCAGACAATCCCTGCTACCATAACAAAATGTATCAATGCGCGGTCTTTCCCGCTCTTTTCTTAAAATGTATCCAAACGCGGTCTCTCCTGCCCTTTTTAAAATTATATCAATGTGCGGTCACTCCTGCCAACAATACTTTGGTGCAGACATTCCCTGCTACCTCAATTATTTCCAACATGACAAATATTAATTATTCCTACTTAATCCTATTAATAAAATATAAACATCTTTCGTAAATTGTGGTTTGACAATAGACCATAGAAATATACACATCTTACAAGGTGAATGTAAGACACTGTGCGAAATTCGGAAAAGTGTGCAATGAAATAAAGAGCTCGCTATGATTTTGCGTTTCGTGCATATTACATTATATGGTGTTCTGTATAAAATTTAGTTAAGGTATTGAATTTTTCTTTGGACTTGGTTATAGGTATCTATCTGTCACCAATCTCGAGAAAATGGATGTGATGTAGCACACTCATTTTCGATGGCGTCGGGCTAGTGATAAAGCCAGAGTGAAATATCCACAACGTTCCTCATATTTCAGAAATGGTTTCAGATATCGAAATGAGATTTTGCCAAATGATAGCACGCAAGCGGGAGAGTATTTTACCATATCGTTACTATGTAAAACTTCAGTATCTACCGTGTCAGTCCAATAACTACGGACATTTCGGCGAAAGAATGTAATTTTTAAGGGCTATCGATAGCTGGTGAAACGAGAAATGCTATGGGATTTGGAACAACATATGTGAAGACATTACATGGTTTTTTTTTGTGCTGAGGATGTGGTTTTTTATAAGCTACTGACTTTACTTTTCCTCAGTTTCTCACTTAATAAACTTAATAAACCACTGTTTCAGAATTCTCTCGCAGTTGCATCTGCACAACACGTCAGTGAGGCGAGACAGTGTGCACTCCGCTGTGTTTTGGCAAAAGAAGCAAATTTTGACGTGGCAACCAGAGAAATGTGTATGTTTTACTCAAGATTCGCCGCTCATGACGCTTGTCTGAAAGTTACAAATGGTTAACAATCCGGGCGAAAATAAATCGCTGCATTTTCGGCTGAGTTCTTTTTAGATACTAACGAAATCAGAGGTGACAGTAGATCCTTTTTGAATGGTCACCATTCAAGCGTCGGCGTGGAGGGGCCCCACTTAATATTTACAAATAACGAGAGTACAAGCTTCAGTTTAGAGCGGCACTTCCCCTACAGAGCTTTGAGTGACACCCCACCACTGCCGCCATCCCTACGCTACCCAGCCGAGTGCGCATCTAGCCGCCACGGCATTTTGCGCGCAGTAAAGTGACAGACTGATCTGCCCGAAGTCAAGCGAGGTTAGTTCCGATCGATAAATTTCGCAGCCATCCCCAATCTGGAAACCACGAGCCGCGCCTGGTTAAGCATGTAGGCTACAACGTTCCTCTAAGGCGACACGCATGGGGACGGCGTAGGTACCAGGGACAGACAGACAGAGACAGCAGTGTTGTGTGCCGTGCGCCAGTCTCCGTCAATTGACGCCCTTCGCAGCCCAGCCAGAGGCCACAATGGCCGCCTAAATAGACTCGACATTCCCCCCCCCCCCCCCCCCCCCCAGGCCCACACCACTGAACTCGGCGCCGTCCCATTCATCAGTCTGGCACACGCGATCGCGGCCGGACACTGATACGATACTCCGCCAGCAGCGACTGAACAATACGGCCGTCTGCCTCTCGCTCCAAATCAAACTTTCTACGAAACAAAGGAACTCGATAACAGCAGGTTATACCGGCTGCAGCTCGGTACGGAGAAATGCCCTTCAGCAGTCGAGCTGGAGAGGCGCTTCTGTTCATAATGGGGGTGGGGGGGGGGGGTGTTTAAAAAGTTTGATGCGATTTCTGGTCGGACTAATATAGGGTAATATCTACAGCACCAGAAAATGTTATAACGAAATTAAAATTTCTTATGAATCGACAGCGAACCACAGCCAAGAACACTAGTTCAGCTGTACATGCCTACGTCGCAAGGAGTAGACGAAGAGATAAAAAAACGTATATCAGGGTATCGAAGGCGTAACTCAGTATGTAACAATAGTTTAACAATCTTGAAAAGTTGGAAGTGAGTAGTAGGGGAAGGAGTAGAAGACAGAGTTACGGAAGAATATGGGCTGGGTATTACGATTGAGAGAGGGGAAAGGCTTCTTGAGATCTAAAATAAATTTCAGGTAGTAACAAAAATCACAAGAGGAGGACTTGGAAAAAGGAAGATTGCAGCTGGATTACATCATGGTCAGACAGGGATTCTCAAATCAGATACTGGCTTGTAAGCATACCCAGGTGCAGATATACACCCGGGTCACAACTTAGTAGTGATGAGGAGTAAACTGAAATTAAGAGACTCAACCGCAAGAATCAATTCGGGGAGGAGGAGGTTACTCATGTAGTGAGGAATGATAATATGCGTTTGAAGTACTCTAAGTCTGTAGATATTGCGATCATTAATACCTCAGTTAGCTCTTCAGTCGAAGAGGAATGGACATCTCTAAAAAGGGGAATCACTGAAGTTAGAAAAACATAGCTGCGATTAAATAACTGCGAAAAAAACATTGGATGGCAGAAGAAATACTTTAATTCATCGACTACAGAAGAAAACACAAAAATTTTCAGAGAAAGACAGGAAAACAGTCATATATATAAGTTACTCAGGAATGAATGAATAGGAAACGCAGAAAAGCAAAGACGAAATGGCTGTACCAAAAATGTGAGAAATCTAAAAAGAAGTGATCGTCTCAGAGACTGATTCAGCATACAGAAAAGTCAGTACAACCATTGGTGAAATTAAAAACAAGGACCTCAACATTAAGAGAGGAAGGGTAAGTCTACTGTTAAATGCTGAGGAGAGATCAGACAGATGGAAGGAATACACAGAAGGCTTCTAAGAGAGAGGTACTTGCCTGATGACGTGATGGCAGAACGAATGCGAGTCGATATGGAGAACATAAGGAATCCAGTGCTAGAATTTGAGTTGAACTGGGCTCTAGAACGCTTGCGATCGAGACAGGCAGAACGCAAAGACAATAGAAAAAAGCGCAGGTAACTCCAGTATATAAGAAAGGTAAAAAGAACGGACCCGCAAAATTACAGACCAACATCCCTAACTTCTGCTTGCTTCAGAACCTTTGAACATATTCTCAGTTCGAAAATAATAACCTTTCATGAGACTGAGAAGCTTATGTGCACGAATCAGCACGGTTTTAGAAAGCATCGCTCGAGGGAAACTCACGTGATATACTGAGAAATCGGGCGGCGACTACCGCCGGAGGTTCGGTCCTCCCTCGGGCATGGGTGTGTGTGTCGTCTTTAGCGTAATTTAGTTTAAGTAATGTGTAAGTCAAGGGACCGATGACCTCAGCAGTTTTGTCCCATAGGAATTCACACACATGTGAACATCTATACTGAGAACTATGGATGAGGGGCAACAGGTATATGGCATATTTCTACACTACTGGCCATTAAAATTGCTACACCACAAAGATGACATGCTACAGACGCGAAATTTAACCGACAGGAAGAAGATGCTGTGATATGCAAATGATTAGCTTTTCAGAGCATTCACACAAGGTTGGCGCCGGTGGCGCCACCTACATGAGGAAAGTTTCCAAACGATTTCTCATACAGAAACAGCAGTTGACCGGCGTTGCCAGGTGAAACGTTGTTGTGATGCCTCTTGTAAGGAGGAGAAATGCGTACCATCATGTTTCCGACTTTGATAAAGATCGCGATTGCGATTGCGATTGCGGTTTATCGTATCGCGACATTGCTGCTCGCCTTGGTCGTGATCCAATGTCTGTTAGCAGAATATGGAATCGGTGGGTTCAGAAGGGTAATACGGAACGCCGTGCTGGATCCCAACGGCCTCGTATCACTAGCAGTCGAGATGACAGGCATCTTATTCGCATGGCTGTAACGGATCGTGCAGCCACGTCTCGATCCCTGGGTCAACAGATGGGGACGTTTGCAAGACAACAACCATCTGCACGAACAGTTCGACGACATTTGCAGCAGCATGGACTATCAGCTCGGAGACCATGGCTGCGGTTACCCTTGACGCTGCATCACAGACAGGAGCGCCTACGATGGTGTACTCAACGACGCACCTGGGTGCACGAATGGCAAAACGTCATTTTTTCGGATGAATCCAGGTTCTGTTTACAGCATCACGATGGTCGCATTCGTGTTTGGCGACATCGCGGTGAACGCACATTGGAAGCGTGTATTCGTCATCGCCATACTGGCGTATCACCCGGTGTGATGGTATGGGGTGCCATTGGTTACACGTCTCGGTCACCTCTTGTTCGCACTGACGGCACTTTGAACAGTGGACGTTACGTTTCAGATGTGTTACGACCCGTGGCTCTACCCTTCATTCGATCCCCGTGAAACCCTACGTTTCAGCAGGATAATTCACGAGCGCATGTTGCAGGTCCTGTACGGGCCTTTCTGGACACAGAAAATGTTCGATTGCTGCCCTGGCCAGCACATTCTCCAGATCTCTCATCAATTGAAAACGTCTGGACAATGGTGGCTGAGCAACTGGCTCGTCACAATACGCCAGTCGCTTCTCTTGATGGTGCTATGGTGATGAAGCTGCATGGGCAGCTGTACTTGTACACGCCATCCAAGCTCTGTTTGACTCAATGCCCAGGCGTATCAAGGCCGTTATTACGGCCAGAGGTGGTTGTTCTGCGTACTGATTTCTCAGGATCTAAGCACCCAAATTGCGTGAAAATGTAATCACATGTCAGTTCTAGTGTAATACATTTGTCCAATGAATACCCGTTTATCATCTACATTTCTTCTTGGTGTAGCAATTTTAATGGCCAGTAGTGTAGATTTCCGGGAAGCATTTGACACGGTGCTCCAGTACAGGTTGTTAACGAAGGTACGAGCTTATGGAATAAGCTCACAGATATGTGAGTGGGTCGAAGACTCCTTAAATAATAGAACCCAGTATGTTGTTCTCGGCGGCGAGTGTTCGTCAGTGACAAGGGCATCGTCTGGAGTGTCCCATGGAAGTATGATAGGACCGCTGTTGTACTCTGTATCCATAAATGGTTTGGCGGACAGTGTGGGCAGCAATCTGCAGTTGTTTGGTGATGATGCTGTGGTGTACGGTATGGTGTGGAAGTTGAGTGAATGTAGGAAGATTCAAGAGGACTTAGACAAAATTTCCGGTTGCTTTATGAATGGCAGCTAGCCCTAAATGTGGAAAAATGTAAGTTAATGCGGATGAATAGGAAGGTCAAAACTGTAATCTTCGGATACGGTATTCCTAGTGTTCTACTTGACACAGTCTCGTCGTTTAAATATCTGGCCATAACGTTGCAAAGCGATATGAGATGGAACGAACATGTGAGAACTGTTGTAGGGAAGGCCAATGGTCGGCTTAGGTTCATTGGGAGAATTTTCGGAAAGCGTGGTTCACATGTTAAGGAGACCGCATGCAGGACGTTGGTGCGACCTATTCTTGAGTACTCCTCGAGTGTTTGGGATCCGTGTCAGGTCAGGTTGAAGGAAGACATTGAAGAAATTCAGAGGCGGGCTGCTAGATTTGTTAGTGGTAGGTTCGAACAACACGCAAGTGTTACGGAGCTGATTCAGGAACTCAAATGGGAATCCCTGGAGGGAAGAGGACGTTCTTTGCGATAAACACTGTTGAGACAATTTAGAGAACCGGCATTCAAACTGACTGCCGAACTATTCCACTGTGCCACCAACATACAGTGTGCGTAAGAACCACGAAAATAAGAGACGAGTAATTAGGGCTCGTTTGGAGGCGTAAAGACAGTCGTTTTTCCCTCGTTTTAATTGCGAAAAGGAAAGGAAATTAGTAGTAGTGGTAGAGGGTACCCTCCGCCACGCACCGTATGTTGGTTTGCGGAGTATGTGTGTATATGTAGATACCTACATTCTTAGAAATTTCTTCCCAAATTAAGACCTATGTGTGACGGTAGTAGACTTCTCTTGGCCTGCAATGCCCTTTTTACCATTGCTAGTCTGATTTTTATAGCCTTCTTGCTTCGTCCGTTATGGGTTATTTTGCTTCCAAGGTAGCAGAATTCCTTAACTTCGTTTACTTCATGATCACCAATTTCTATGTTAAGTTCTCACTATTCTCAATTCTCCTACTTCTCACAACTATTGCCTTTTGACAAGCAATGTTCTGTGCTCATTAGACTGTCCTTTCCATTCAACACATTTTGTAGTTAATCTTCACTTCCTCCGAGGACAGCGACGTCATCAGTGAATCTTATCATTGATATTCTTTCATCTCGAATTTTAATCCTTCTCTTGAATTTTATCTTCACGGTCTTTTCGCGTGACATAAGAAGCAGGAAGCAATACATTGCTTGAATCTTCAAGGAACTTAGGCTCCTGGAAGCAGAACCCTTGTCTTGGTAGTGTCTGCTTCTGGAGTTGTCTAAGCATCTCCGTGAGACTTTCGCGCTTACAAGATGACCCTGTAACGAAAGGTGCTGCTCGTCTTTCACTCTTCTGTACTTCTGCTATCAATCCTGTCTCATACTGACGAGCAGTATTCAAGAAGTGGCGGAAGGAGTGTTTTGTAAGCTACTTCCCTTGTTGGCGGACTACGTTTTCTGAGGATCTTTCCAATGAATCTCAGTCTGGCATCTGTCTCACCCGCAATGAATTTTATGCGGTCGTTCCACATCAGATCGCTCCATGCTCATACTCCTGGATGTGTTAGGAAGTAACTGCTGCCAGTGATTAGCCTGCAATAGTGCATCATACAGCAAAGAGCCTTGCTGTCTGTGTATTCACAAGACGTTACATTCGTTTATGTTGAGGGTAATTGTCATTCCCTGCACCAAGCATCGGTCCTCCCCAAGTCTTCTTGCATTACGCTAGAATTTCCTAGCGCAGCGGCTTCTCTGTGTACAAAAGCATCATCCGCGAAAAGCGTCATAGAGCTTTCGACGTTATCCACTAGTTCAAATATATAATGGTTCTAAAACATTTCCCTGGGGCACGCCCGAAGTTAGATCTACTCCTGAAGTCTTCTCCCAGTTCAGAATGACATGCTGTTTTCAGTTTGCTAGAAACTCTTCAGTCCAGTCACACAGCTGGTCTGATATACTATATGCTCATATTTTGTTCATTGGGCAGCAGTGCGGAACTGTACCGAATGCCTTCCGCAAGCCAAATACTTGCTAGGTGTATAAAAAAAGAAACACTAAAAAATGTGTATTATCCCAAGGGCAATCATTGCTGCGATTTAGGATAATCTTTGGGGGAAATTCACCAATAAACAAATGCTGTGTCATAGTACAGAAGAGGATCATTATAGCAAATGAAAGTCCCACACGCAGAAATTCTTGCAAACCGCTTTTTTAAGCACTCCAGATACTACCACTACCATTCCTGTACACTCTTGAGATGATTACATACATAAAGAAAATTTCAGGAACATGCAAGAACAACTCTCAGACAAAATGGACCATGCAAACTGGCAAAAACTTTACAATAAACTTCCTCACGACATCAAGGAAATAAAAGAAACACAAAATTTCAAAGTGGCTTTGAAAACATATTTATAAGACGGGTGCTATTATACTGTAAATGAATATCTGTTAAAATAAATTTAAATTATTTCTTTTGCTAAATGAATATCTGAATATCTGTTCACATAAATTTCAATTATTTCGTTTTTGTATTATGTATTTGAAACTGCTTTTTTTTATCTATTGTACTACATATTAGGTTGTACTTTAATGTATTGTATTTCAATGGTTTACTGTACTATATCGTGTACTTAAATTATTTATGTCATTGAATCAGTGTTACTGTTATGTGACATGTATATAAAATTATTTACTAATGTACAAAGTAAGCTATGGTGTATCCTATATCAAATATTTGATGAATGGATTCTTAACAAATAAAAAAAGTAACACGACGTCTACCCGGGGGCCTGTATCTGCTGCTTTCTGGCTCTCGTGGCGAACAGAGCGAGCGCGGTTTCACACGATCGTTGTCCTCGGAAGCCATGTTGGTTCCTGCAGAGGAAATTTTCGGTTGCCTCAAAAGTCATAAACACGAGCATAAAACATGTTTCAAAATTCTACAACAGACCGACGTCAGAGACAGAAACGTATAGTGTGGCGAGTGTCTCTGACGACTCTTGCTGAAAACGGGAAGTATCTACGTTTTTTCCCAGTCGTCAAGAACACTTCGCTCCTCGAAAGACTACTGTATACTGCTGGTGCTAGAACAGGGGCAAGTTCTTTCACATACTCTTCGTAGAATCGAACTGGTATCCCGTCAGGTCCAGGGGCCCTTCCTCTGTATAGCGATTCAACTGATCTTCTGTCCCTTGGTCACCTATTTCGATATCTGAACTTCGTGCAGCTTCCTCTGTGAAACAATTGTAGAAAAAGAAATTTGTATTTCGACCTTCCCTGTGTCATCCTCTGTTTCAATGCCATTATCGTCACAGAATGCCTGGACAGATGGCTTCGATCCGTTTACCGATTCAACGTAAGACCAGAACTTTTTACACTTTTCTGTCAAGTTGGTAGAGAGAATTTTACTTTCGTATTCGTGGAACACTCCATACATAGCCCCTCTTATGGTAGTTTCTAATCGAGGATGATTATGGTAATTTTGCTATCACAGTGGAATACATCGATTAGGAATTATGAGGACAATGTAAGATAGGTTAGGGAGTGTACAGGAGCAGTAATTTTTCCCTCTCTCAGTACGTGAATGGAACTGGACAGAAATTCACTAATACTGGTACAAAGAAGTACCCACTTCCACACACTTTACTGTGGCTTGCGGAGTAATGCGTGTGCAGACGTAGATGCTTGAAGATCTGCGCTAAAATTCCGTATTTAACGCAGAAAATTGTCGCAAAGTCTGTTGATAGGTACTGAATAACTTCTCCTCCTCTTGCAGGCAGCATGCACTAGCCAATGCAAAATGCATGTTTCGCTTTCTGCAGTCGCAGGTGGCGTGTCTGATTCACTGCACGCGAAAGGTCGCTCTCCCGTCATGTCGCGGGCGACGTAAACACTGGTGCTCGTGTATGTAGTGTGTAACTCTACTTGTGAGTCAGGCGTCTCTGTGGCTCGGACGTCATACTCTCTGACGTCACGATGTCACCAGCTGCTGGAGCTGCCACTCGCTGACGCGTTGGTCCAAGAGAAATAGTCTCCGAGTGATGCATTCAGTGAATTACGATACAGTTCTTCATCTGCATTTTTTAATTTTATTTGGCTCCTTCTGGCAAGTTTAACGAAGATTGTTAATTATTTTCGCAACTGTGGTGCACAAACCATTGTGTTCAGTAGCTCTCCCCTTTTCGATTAGTAGGTGTAAGCCCTCTGCGGCTTTCGGACAACAAACTGGCGGATAGGTTAGCAAAGGACACTATCGTTACGGGCAGCCTTGAGTATGGGACGCTCTGGACTTCGAAGGCATCCTGACACCGGTGGGACAATGAATGGAGAATCTCTAGGGGACGGTCATATACTGATCTATACATCCCTGCGTTACACATACGCACTGGTATGGTATGGGTCTGGGAAACCGTCAGCTTGAAAGCTCCTGCAGAAGAGAAAAAAAGATAAATGTCAGCATATGATGGCCTAAAAGTTCCTGTACAGCAACCTTAAACACTTATACCACTATCGCTTAGAAAAACACTTTGTAATAAATAAATAAAGAATAACTAAAATATACATACGTGTCACATATCATAGTCCTCTGAATCCAGAAATTGTGATTAAGTGGCACGTGGAAAGATGCACGGGATTCTTTCCTCACCATCCCCTCTCGTCTACATTCGCAGTTAATGCCATTTGAACTGCTCTTCTTCCTGCCACGGTCCTCGAAATTAATTTTTTTTGCTTTGTCTGTAACTTCCTTTACCTTTACCCATATTCCCTTTTCTCTCACAGTTTTGAAGCCAAAACCAATAGGATGGTGCTGCAAAGACATGACAATACGCTGTTTCATTCTTTTGTTTGGTTATAAAATATTATGATTTCTTCTCCAACGCTGAAGCCATTCAGCACAACAAAATAGGAAAGTAGGATTGCTGCAGTCACCACTCTTAAGCATAAATAGGAGAGGTCTATGATGCACTGGTTGAAATAAATGAAGACGAAAACACAGACAGAATGGTTGCACAAGGGGCTGGCAGTTTGGCAAACCTTATCTGCGGTTTTACGGTATGTTATGCTACTCCTCATTAATGCCGTCAGCAAAAAAAAAAAAAAAAAGTATTACTACTCATATATCGAAAGCTATAGATTTACTCGAAAAGACAGCAGAGTATTTCACAAACCACCGAGAGGAGCTCAGATTCCAAGATTATTCACTACACGTCAAAAAACTTGCCATCCAACTCGATGTAGAAAACCGCACTATAGCTGGTACAGCACAGATACGAAAGAGACGAAAGAAGAAACAGTTACAGTATGAGGAAGAAGACGAGAAAACCGAAGATCCATAAATACAGTACGAAGTAGCATTATACTTTAAAGTCCTGGATGTCATAGTAATATACGCTCTCAGTGAGAGATTTCAATAGCTTAAAAGTCGCAGCGAGTTTTTATTTTTATTTTTTGTGCGATATTAGTAAAATTAAAGACATGTCACCTGACATTATAAGTGACAAGTGTTCCGAAATGTGCGACAGCTGTTTTAGTCATGGACAGGCTAAGGACATAAGTCTTCTCAATTTTAAATACGAATTTCCGTTGGTCTCAACGTTGGTAAAGCCTGCGAGCACACAAGATCAAACTTTGAAAATCATACAAAGAGTATGGCTTCGCACGCAATGTAAGTATAGCTTTTATTAACGCAACCAATGACAGTGGCAAGTGGAGAAATAAATTTTTCGAAGCTTAAACTGATTAAAACGTATCCGAGGACAACAATGGGATAGACACAACTGTGTGGTGTCCACTGAACAACGAGCTAGATGAATGTCTGGACTTCAATGAAGTCATACGGGAGTCTGCTCATGCCAAGGCAAGAAACATATTTTTAATATAAGGTAAGTGTATAACATATACTTACCACTATTTTAGCTTTGATAATGCTTTATGTATGTCATGAATTTTCATTCATTTACTTAATAAATGTTTGTTTTAGGGTAGGCCCACTTTTGTTTTATCTAACGGAGAAACAGGGTGCCAAACTTCACCCGCCTGTGAAAACCCAGTGTTGGAGGTGCTATTTCATATACAACAGTCTGTTTACTTTGCGTTGTTCACTGAGACCCATAGTTCTGCACGGACCTCGTTGACATAAACCTCGTCAAGGAACAAGAGTAGCAGGATGTTTATAGTGCTGATTACATAGATGACAAATATAATGCTTTCCTTAAAACATTTCTCATGCTCTTTGAGAGTTGCTTTCCATTAGAACATTATAAACGGGGCAGTAGCAGTAAAAGGCAGCCCAGGTGGCTGACTAGTGGTATAATCATATCAGATATAACAAAGTAGGAATTATACCAAAATCTTAGAAGTAGCCACAGTCAAGCTACAGTAGCAGATTACAAACAGAACCGTAAGGAGCTTAAAATGTTATTAGGAAGGCAAAGAGTATGTGGTATGGAAATAGAATAGCTAATTCATAGGATAAAATTAAAACTATATGGTCGGTTGTGAAGGAAGTGTCTGGTCAGCAACAGAATGTCGCTGATATGAAGTGAGTTCGTAGTAAAACTGTTTACGTTACTGATAAATCAGACATATGTACAGTATTTGACAATCATTCTCTGAACATTGCTGGTGAATTAATTAAAAATTTAGTTTCTAAAGGGAATCATATAACTCTCTTGGCAAATACCTTTCCCAGATTGATGTCTGAAATACTCCTCAGTGATACAGACAAGGGGGAGACTGAAGATTAAGGACTCTCATGGATATGATGGAGTCCCTAGCAGAATATTAAAGTACTGTGCTGCACATGTTAGCCCTGTATTTAGCCACATTTGTAATTTTTTCTTTAGGAATGGTCAGCTTCCTGAAGGATTAACGTACTTAGTAGTAAAGCCGCTTTATAAAAAGGGAGAAAGGGATAATGTAGACAGTTTTAGACATATTTCTACGCCATCAGTGTTTGCTAAAGTTATTGAAAAGGCTATGTATGTATGTAAGGATAACTGATCATTTTATATCAAACGATTTGCTATCAAATGTGCAGTTCGGCTTTAGAAGTCGTTTAACAACTGAAAATACTTTATTCTCTTTTCTCTGTGAAATACTGGAGGGGTTAGACAAAAGGTTTTGAACGCTAGGCATATATTTTGATTTAACTGAGGCGTTTGATTGTATTGATCACAAAATATTGCTCCAGATGTTAGACCATTACGGAATACGGGGAGTAGCTCACAATAGATTCACCTCTTACATTAGCAACTGACAGCGAAAGTTCTTTATTCACAGTGTTGAGAATGGCTGTGATGTCGGTTCTGAGTGGGGCACGGTCAAATGGGGAGGGGGAGGGGGGGGGGGTGCCCTAGGGATCAGTGTTGGGGCCACTCCTGTTCCTTGTTTATATATGGTATATGCCTTATGCCCCATAGTATTACGGGTAACTAAAATATTCCTGTTTGCTGATGACACTAGCTTCGTAGTAAAGGATGTTGTGTGCAACATTGGTACTGTTTCAAATAGTGCAGCTCATAAGTTCATGGCTTGTAGAAAATAAACTAACGTTAAATCGCAGTAAGACTCAGTTTTTACAGTTTCTAATACACAATTCAACAAAAACCTGACGTTTTAATTTCACAGAAAGGGTATATGGTTCGTGAAACAGAACAGTTCAAATTTCTACGTGATAGATAGTAAACTGTCGTGGAAAGCCCACGGTCAGGATCTTGTTCAAATACTTAATGCTGCCATTTTTACTAAACGAACGCTATCGGAAGTGAGTGATCGTTCGACACGAAAATTAGTCTATTTTGCTTAATTTCATTCGCTTATGTCGTATGATATTACATTTTGGGGTAACTCTTCTCATTCTACACTACTGGCCATTAAAATTGCTACATCAAGAGGAAATGTAGATGATAAACGGGTTTACATTGGACAGATATATTATACTAGAACTGACATGTGATTACATTTTCACGCAACTTGGGTGCTTAGATCCTGAGAAATCAGTACCCAGAACAACCACCTCTGGCCGTAATAACGGCCTTGATACGCCTGGGCATTGAGTCAAACAGAGCTTGGATGGCGTGTACAGGTACAGCTGCCCATGCAGCTCCAACACGATACCACAGTTAATCAAGAGCAGTGACTGCCGTATTGTGACGAGCCAGTTGCTCAGCCACCAATGACCAGACGTTTTCAATTGGTGAGAGATCTGGAGAATGTGCTGGCCAGGGTAGCAGTCGAACATTTCTGTATCCAGAAAGGCCCGTACAGGACTTGCAACATGCGGTCGTGCATTATCCTGCTGAAGTGTAGGGTTTCGCAAGGATCGAATGAGGGGTATAGTCACGGGTCGAAACACATCTGAAATGTAACGTCCACTGTTCAAAGTGCCGTCAATTCGAGCAAGAGGTGACCGAGACGTGTAACCAATGGCACCCCATACCATCACGCCGGGTGATATGCCAGTATGACGATGACGAATACACGCTTCCAATGTGCGTTCACCGCGATGTCGCCAAACACGGATGCGATCATCATGATGCTGTAAACAGAATCTGGATTCATCCGAAAAAATGACGTTTTGTCATTGGTGCACCCAGGTTCGTCGTTGAGTGCACCATCGCAGGCGCTCCTGTCTTTGATGCAGCGTCGAGGGTAACCGCAGCCATGGTCTCCGAGAGTCCATGCTGCTCCAAACGTCGTCGAACTGTTCTTGCTGGTGGTTGTTGTCTTGCAAACGTCCCCATCTGTTGATTCAGGGATCGAGACGTGGCTGCACGATCCATTACAGCCATGCGGATAAGATGCCTGTCATCTCGACTGCTAGTGATACGAGGCCGTTGGGATCCAGCACGACGTTCCGTATTACCCTCCTGAACCCACCGATTCCATATTCTGCTAACAGTCATTGGATCTCGACGAACACGAGCAGCAATGTCGCGATACGATAAACCGCAATCGCGAGAGGCTACAATCCGACCTTTATCAAAGTTGGAAACGTGATGGTACGCATTTCTCCTCCTTACACGAGGCATCGCAACAACGTTTCACCAGGCAACGCCGGTCAACTGGTGTTTGTGTATGAGAAATCGGTTGGAAACTTTCCTCATGTCAGCACATTGTAGGTGTCGCCACCGGTGCCAACCTTGTGTGAATGCTCTGAAAAGCTAATCATTTGCATATCACAGCATCTTCTTCCTGTCGGTTAAATTTCGCGTCTGTAGCACATCTTTGTGGTGTAGCAATTTTAATGGCCAGTAGTGTAAAAGGATATTTTTGGCTCAGAAACGGGCGGCTCGGGCAATAAGTGGTGTAAGTTCGCGAACCTCTTGTCGACCCCTGTTCACGAGTCTGGGTAGTTTGACATTGGCCTCTCAATATAGTTTCATTTCTTGTTAACAATAACAACTTATTCCCAAGAATAAGCGGCTTTCACTCAGTTAATACTCGGGAGAAATCAAACCTGCATTCGGATCTGACTCACTTAACTCTTGTGAAGAAAGGTGTGCAGTATACTGCTGCATCCATTTTCAATAAGCTACCACTAGAATGCAAAAATATTAGCAGTAATCCAAGCGCTTTCAAATCGAAAGCGATGAGTTTCCTCATGGGTCACTCCTATTCTGTGAAGGAATTCCTTGAAAAATTAAGCTGATTGTTGTTGTATTGTTGATTGCATTTACTTAAACTTAAGGCTTGACTTTTTTCTGGTTCATTAACATTTTATTTTTATCTGTTGTTACTTTTATGTTGTAATTTCATGTACTGACACTTCCATGACCTTGGAGATTTGCTCCTCAATTTGTTCCTACGGAACTTGACGTGTAAATAAAATAAATAATTTTGGACGTTTCGTGCCTTTTGTAACTTCTGCCAACGTATGCGATCTACCATAGTTCAACGGTGCAGTGAACAGTCCTCCAGTATACAGTGAACACACGTGCGTTTGTTGCGTTGTCTTTGTGGTGTGCTACGAATATATACCACATGTCAGGATGGATATACAGTATGCTGCCCTCTGGTTAGGGGACGAGGAAAAGTGAAAATACTTTTGGTTTAGATTCTGAGAGTGATGTAACTTTATTATAGTTGACATAATTAATTTTGAAGTTAAAACTCCAAATGTATTACACTGGAATGTTTCACTTCTACTTCTGGTTGGTTCAAATGGCTCTGAGCACTATGCGACTTAACTTCTGAGGTCATCAGTCGCCTAGAACTTAGAACTAATTAAACCTAACTAACCTAAAGACATTTCACACATCCATGCCTGAGGCAGGATTCGAACCTGCGGTCGTAGCGGTCGCTCGGCTCCAGACTGTAGCGCCTAGAACCGCGCGGCCACTCCGGCCGGCTCTACTTCTGGGACCGATGGGTAAGTGGTTTGGTCCCTCCCCGCCCCCCGCCCCCCTAACCCAACCAACCAACTTCTGCTTCACTGACTGGTTCCCCATACTTGGCTCTCTTCTTAAAGGCATATTCACGTCAGAAAGACGTGTGAATAAATACGATATGTGAAAATATGACGTCTGGGATGAACGACATTGTGAAGAAGGCTGACTACATCTGAAATTGCTTGGAGCTTGGAATGGGGAGGGGGGGGGGGCGGGGGGCGGGGACGAGTTTGAAATTTTCTCAGAGGGCGCCAAAATCCCTGGAGCTGTCTCTCATTGAATGTGCAGGTGCGGTCTGCGTTGCGGAACGAAACTGCGCTCATAATCGCCGTATGTGTCAGCGGCATGTTCTTCGCGCAGCTCCAAGTGGCCCCTCTTGACATACTGTAGGTATTCGTTAGGAAAGCCATCATCTTGATGACCACGGACCTTGTCCGTCCGCCACAGCGCCGAAATTGTCACTCAAAATAATACACATGCATATATATATATATATATATATATATATATATATATATATATATATATAGTGTGTATCAAATACAATTGAAAATACTGAGACACAATAAGTTTTGCTCATTGAACGTGAAGTCTACCATAATTGATGGACATAGAATATATATTGATACGCTCCTGAGCACTCATAAACAATGTTGAAGGTGAATCATCAGAATGTTCTTATGTGATACACAAGCTGTCTTCTGCTTCTGGGAATACAAAACGTCATATTCATCATCGCCATCTACTGGCTTACTTTAACTACAAGAAATATATCATTTGGAAATTTTACCAAAATGTAGTTGCCTGCCATTCACAACATTTCTAACTAAAAAGATCAAATGGGGAACTCCCCTCTGATTCATTCAAAGACACCACATTTATATTGCTTTTTCATAGTTTCTGTCGTGCTTGAAGACCTTTCATTTTCACTTTTTTTTTTTTTGCTTGTCAGCTCTCTTCACAGTCCTTTTCTCTTTTTGTTCTAACTTTACCCTTTTCCTTTAACAGCTGCTTTCTCAGTTGCTGAAGTAATATGATCCTTCTCGTTTTTCAGTGTCCAGTTGTTTTCCGGGAGGAGCTTTTGGAAAACAATGAAACTTCGTAGGTAAGATGCATGATTGCTAGAGCCCCTGTCATACGTGTATAAAACGCAGGATGGCTGCCTCAACATTTAGCATATTATCTTCCAAAGCATTTGAAAGTGGTGAGATAGCTACCTGAATCCAATGGTTGTGCTGGGTTAGGCACACCACCGTAATTTAGAGGGTGGTCTGAAGCTGCAGACATAAGGAAATCCGACTCATTTAAGATGTTGACATTAAGTGGATTTTCTGTACCAATCAGTTACAGTTACGGGTGTCGCTGCCTTAAGAAAACTTTTACCAACACATTCTCTAACTTGAAAAACTTTCATAGGCTTGAATTTCTTAACATCCGTGAGTCTACACTGTTTCACTGTGTACTGTACACACGTGTTTCACTATGTACTAGTGACGCCATAAACTAAATGGTTGCTTAAGAGGCGTAATCTATATGTCTACTAAACTAGAAACTGATCAATGTATAGCTAATTGTGCATATTTGATAGGAAAACAGCAAATTCCTTTTAGCTGTACGTATTATCGAAAAGAGTTATAAAAGGATGTTTGTTGTAATTTCCAACTTTCAAATAGATGTAACGACATATAAAGAAGAATATAGCTCACAAAATTTTCCACAACGACTGTGAAAAATGTCTTTGATGAAGGTCAACGTACAGTGATGTCAATATGGCGAAACCGTAGGCCTCCACGAAACTATGTTACTAGGGACAGCTGAAATCGAATGTTTCACTGTGTACTATTTTTCGTTGGCTACCTTCCCTGTTTCTAAATCTCTTCAACTCACAGCCATCTGCTGCCCAACTCGTTTCTGTTTGGACGATAACAAGAATCAGAAAATAAAACTAGGAGGTTCTGAACGGAACGGTTAGATTGAGAAGATAACGATCCGTGACAGGAGACGTTTCCTACAAAACCGTGTTATTGATGCTCATTAACTCATATTACTTTCGTCCTGTATGTAAAAGGTATCACTTTCATCTATAAAAACGAAAATTGTTTGCTATGCACTTGGTGAAAATCCTTTCCTACAAATACTTTGTTTATAAATAAAATGTGAGCAATTAATAAATAAGGAGCAAGAAGGAAAATATAGTTATCACAAGATTTGATAATAATAGTGGTAATATCAGTAGTTATATGAGCAACGTGTTTCACAGTGGTTCCGTGGTGTAGTGGTTATCACGTCTGCTTTACACGCAGAAGGTCCCCGGTTCGATCCCGGGCGGAACCATAAGTTTCTTTTTTTTTTACTTTCTTACATACACTTAGAATTTAATAATAATGAAAACACACTACCTGGAAATATGTTATAAATAAATTATGTAAACAAGATTCAATTTTATATAAAAATTGGTTTGCGAAGATGAACTAGAAGCATACAAGTTAAAGTCATTTCAGGCTGCTTCGGAAAAAATGGAAGGTGTTCTATTAAAAGCAATACAAATACTGATGATGATAGCTTTAAAATTTTTGATTAGGACTTAAAAATGCCCTTACAAATACGTTACGCCCTAGAATCACTTACACTTATTGCAGTGTTGTTTGCTAATAATGAGATTGTGCAGAGTCGCTTTAGAATTCTCGAACAGCGTACAATTAATCTACGCTAATTTACACACAGAAAATAAGAGAATTTCTAATACAGAAAACATATGCACTTAACTGTTGCACAGTGAAATTGAAGTTAAAATTCAGTCCGTTATAGTTTCAACAACAGTAATGAGGAATCGAAATATGTTGACGTTCTCTTCATCTACATTTACATCTACATCTAGGTCTACACCTACATCTAAGTTTCACAAGCTGCTTTACGGTGCGTGGTGGAGGGTCCTCCTAACAACACTATCATTTCCCTCCCTATACTGCTCCGTCCACGTATGATGCGTGGGAACAATCCCGCCGTATGAACGTAATTTATCGATTGAACATTCCACGAAATTTACATCGGAGGAAGTAATATTTGGCCGACTCTTCCTGGACCTGAAACATACGCTCTCGGCATTTTAACTCTCCGTGATGCACTATACTTCTGTTGTAGCGTCTGCCACTGGACTTTGTTAGGCTTCTCTGTAGCGCTAGCGTACTTAATGCACGAGTATGCAAGGAAACGAGCTGCTTTTCTTTGGGTCTTCTCTGTCTACTCTGTTAATTACATCCATTAAGGAACTCAAGATTGGAGACCAACAATCGGCCGAGAGAGTGTTTTGTGAGCCAGTCCTTTCGTAACCCATACACATTTCCTCAGGAATTTTCCAGTGAATCTCAGCTTGGCATTTGTTTTTTCTACGCCTAGTTATATCTTGTCGTTCCACTTCACGTAGCTTCAGATGGATGTTTGACAGTTGCTACTGTTTCCAGTTTTTCGTTCATGAGTGTAGTCGAACAGTAATTAGTCTCTTCGCCTATTTGTGCGCAATGGATCACTTTTATTGAAGATGAGGATCAGATGCGCATACTTGCACCAAGCGTCAATTCTCTCCTGTTTTGCCCACATTTCGCTACAGTTTTCTATGATTAAAACTTCCATATACATGATGTCGCAGGAGGAATTATCAGTATTCAGGGATATGACAGGAACGATCATTCGGAACAAAAAAAGCCTATTACAGATGGGCTTTAAAATGCATAACTTAAGACTTAAGATCACGTCTCCATTGTCGATAGTGTGAAACAAATCTTTTCTAATACAAGCTCTTCGCCTTCCACATTTTGGGTGGAGATAGTGTGGGCAAAATAAAGTAAAAATTTATGGTGAACATGTGGTGTGAAATACATAACTGGAGAGCTGTGAGCACTTGATCAGTGGAAGAGATGTGTTTCACAGATAATAAGAACAAGTGCTCATGGGTCTTAACATACGCACTTTAGAACCTATAGTTACTGAACAATTTTTGTTTGTTTGATCCATACATATGGAAAGCAAGGAACTTGCAGCACAAGAGGTTTGTTTAACAGTATCGAAGATGATGAAGCGCTCGTAGTTCTTAAGGTAGCATTTTAGATCCCATATCTAGAAGACTTTTTTTCTTCGAATGATCGTTCCTGTCACTATCACCGAATATTTACCATCCCTCCTGGGACACCCTGTAGACAACAGAATCGTCTGCTAACTGCTTCAAAAAGCTTTAGACGTTTTCCAACAGGTCGTTTATATGTTTTATGGACAGTGACAGTCCCTATAATAGTCACGAAGTTACTGTAACACAGACGATATTGTGAGGGTCGTATACTTTCTATTTGTTTGATTGTCATGTTATTCTCCCGCAATTTCGTTGAATAGTAATTATGATACGTATATGGAATCTACGGTTGCGTTAATAACAGTATCGAATAGCGATTGTAAACGCAGTAAGATCAGCAGTTATAAAGCTATACGGCAGCTCCATCTTTTCTCTCTTTCATATTTTTTGGATTTGCTGATGTACTGTTAAAAGATCGTAGTGTGCAACAGTGGATAAAACTTTCCAGATACGCCATAGAGCTCTTTGAATACGGAAACTGAAATACTGACGTTCTGTTATGCAGTATACGTTGTTCGCGTTCGGGAATTTTCTTCACTTGGGACTTGGTGTGTATGTTGTCCTCGTCATAATTTCATCAACATCAACGGGCAAGTCACCGAAGTGGTGTCAAAGCAGTGTCAGGTGGTCTGTCATTTAAATTTTTGTGCGTCATCGATATGCACGTCAGAGAGAGAGAGCAAGTTATGTTTCTGTTAAACAATCTTTAGTCTTGTCGTGGCACTGGCATCTGCGCAATCTGATACATTTGTAGTTGAACTGCGGTACACGGGGGTGAAAGTTATATGGGAGAAGAGGCAACAAGCCACGTAGTTCCCTCCAGACCACTAGAGGCGCTAGGCGGTCAAACGAAGCTGGAATTGACCAATGAGAGCTATCCAATGGCGGTTGTTGATATTCTGTCGTCTTGTTATGACTATAGTCTACGGTTACAGTCGTCTTTGTATTTGTTTCATATTTACATACTACTGATCTCCATTATAAACAGATTTTTTCTTTAAATTTCATAAAATTCATCATGGAATTGAAAGGATTTCCTGCTGAAAAAATGTCTAAGGTAAGACATTTAATTTTCAACAAATAATCTCGTAGCCAATAAATGAAATGCATTCTCTTCTATTGTGAATTAAGCTGTGTGGTTTCCATTTGTTTATTTAAATAACTCTGATATGTCAGTAGTAGTTTTTTTTAATGAAGAATTTAATGTTTTTTAAGAATATTCAACACAACAAATTGACGTTGAAATACTCCTGTAAATTCCCCATCTGTTCATCTGGATATTACGTGCTTTCAACAGAGAAAGTTAGCAACAAGCATTTTTACAGGTTTCCAAAACAACCTCAAGAGTTGCTTCTGAAGTGGAAAAGATTTGGAAACTGTCACCTGATGTGAGCTGTGCTAATTATTTTGCTTGTGAAGATCTTTTTTTCGAAGAAGATTTGATGAATAAAACTAGGCATAGGCTAAACAGGGATGTGTTTCCAAAACATGTGGTAGGTGCTCCTTGTCAAATTGCTAATATCAGTCGTGAATCAAGTGAAACTGGTGTTAATAGCGAGTTAGGCCTACCAAGCCCTAGTGGTGCTATGGCAAATGTTCGTTACACAGCTGCTAATACCAGAAGTGAAACTGGTGTTAATGAACTACAAAGCTTTAGTTGTGCTGTGATAAGTAGTTCTCATGCAGCTATATGACAGTTACAAGAAAATTTTTATTGTGTGTGTGAAAAATAAAATTTAGGCTTTGTGTTCATTTCACTATTTTTATCCGCCTTTCCTATTTTTGGCACTCAATATTGATGTATTCTTATTTGTGTTGAAGCACTGACAATCGTAAGATGTAAGAGCATTTTTTTAAGAAATTAATGGTCAGTAGTGCAAGTTTTGTGGGCAGTTACTCACAAATTACAGTCCTGAACCGTAGTTGTAACAAATTTTATAATTCTTCATTAATTAACACTGTGATAAAGATTTATTAATTGAACCTCTTTAACTGCCATGTATTCTCTTAATAATAAGTTTTTGTTTCTTCATTGACTCCACAGCTTGGAAGAGTTCAAAGTATGATATTATTCAGGATTATCTGTTGTCCAATTTAGCTAGTACAATTTTTATTAAGCTTGTGACAGTTATTTAGACTACAAGCTTGTTTCGACTTACTGTCAGTTTCAAGTGTTGCGTCTAGTTATTATGATGCACAAAACATCCTGGAGACTTTATATGTTGATAGAAATCAATAAGTGTGTCAGTTTACAAATTTATTTTTGACGTTTGCATCTCACAGTCGCACCTCAAGAAAACATCATAGGAGCAGCGACTGTCAGACGCAAACGTCAAAAATAAATTTGTAAACTGACGCACTTATATTGATTTCTATCAACATACAAAAGCTCCAGGGTGTTTTGTGCGTCATAAGAACTGGACGCAACACTTGAAACTGAGAGTAAGTCGAATCAAGCTTGTAGTGTAAATAACTGAAGCTAAATAAAATTGTAGCAGCTGAATAGGACTACAAATATTCCAGAATAATAGGTTTCTCACTGCTGTATTGCAATGTGCTATAGCTGTATTTAAATAATTTTCTTATGAGGCTATCCAAGATAATTACATAGCATGCCCACAAAACTGAGATAAGAAAATTAAAAGCAAAAGAAACCTGCAATATACATAAGCTAGGAGGGATTCAACCAGCAATGTTTATCCTCTTTTAGTTCATTTCCATACCACTAGAGGCGCTGCTATCGGTCTGTATTTCCCACTTTTAACACTTCTTTTTTCTTGTTGTTCTGTGCTGTTGTAGGTGACAGATGTATTTAGTAGTGCCGTGTGGACTTGCGATTGTATCTGTTAGATGAAGAAAGACTGATTGTATAGGACAACAAGGATGAATAAGATGTATATATTAGAAAGCAAAGAGAATATAAATTTTGGATAATGTAACTTTTTTAATGACAAGAAGTTTGAGGTAAGACTGCAGCACTATGCACTTAGTTTGTCAGAATAACTGTCAGCTAGTTCACGGGCTCAGAACTGAGAGAAAGACCACCCAACTTCCCTGAGTCACGCATTAACATATTAACTGATTAAGCTGTTTGATTTTTTATAGAAATTCTCTGTTAATATTGCACGCTTTTTAAATCATTGTTCACTTTGTTAAGCATAGTGTTCTTCAGACGTAAGTTATGTGTGAAGATCACCCAAAGTTTTAATCTGACACATTTAATTCTAAAATCGTTGTCTTGGAATCTCATTCCATATAAATAGTTGATCTCCCCATCCAACTGCTTATCATTACGCATTACCAAATGCAACATTTTGAATATGTATTTAGAAATAGGAGTCTACCTTAGCCGCTGCCTGCTTGCTGTTTGCTATTGCACATTGGAGAATCTGCAACAATGTTGTCAAGACGCGAGGTAAGTTTTGATTAGGGGCAGATAATTGTTTTACTTAGGTTGTGCATTTACTATAAGGACAAGCTGCGTTCTGAAGTTACAGCTCAGTTGATATTAGGTTCTGTTTAGTCAAAGATTAGCACACGAGTTTAAGATCAAATGGTTCAAATGGCTCTGAGCACTATGGGACTTAAACATCTGAGGTCATCAGTCCCCTAGAACTTAGAACTACTTAAACCCAACTAACCTAAGGACATCACACACATCCATGCCCGAGGCAGGATTCGAACCTGCGACCGTAGCGGTCGCACGGTTCCAGACTGAAGCGCCTAGAACCGCTCGGCCACACCGGCTGGCGAGTTTAAGTTGGATAACAGTTTGTGGGTACATAGTTTTTGCAATACATAGACTTTTGTAGAGTGGGAGGTAAAGTTGGGTTAAATTTCGTACAGAAACAAATCTAGTGGGGAGGTTGCAGCAGAGTACATCTCACAAGTACATAAAAGTAGTTACAATTAAACGGAAATGTCCAAACGTAACAACCAGTCCACAGCACTCGGAGTCTCTGTTGTAGACGGTGGTGTCCTCAGATCTCCATGAAGTACTCAGGGTGGACTCTCCTTAACAATGTGTTCACCTCTACACCGTCAGCAAGTGAACGGAAACCCAACTTGTTCAGGGCATAACCACACCTCCCATGCCCCATCCTCATCGGTTCGGCTTCCATAAAGTTTGGCGTGGTAGCTGGAATCCCTCAACCTTCTTTGTAGGATGTTGAACCAGGTGAGCGTTGTTGGGTGGGTGTTCGTTCCAACATTGTCGCCACTTGGAGACCGTGACGAAAGAACTGACTCTTTTTGAATCCACCCCAAGTTGTTGGTGGGACAGTAAGCCATCGTACAAGGGTGTTCATATGAGATGCGATATTGTTGAGCCAATTTATCTGAGCTGTTTGTCTTCTTAGATCTTCCGGAGCAATATTAGCTAAGTCAGGTAACCATTCAATGAAGGTAAATCTGATAGTACCAGTGATAACTGTCACGGCTGCATTAGGCTGCACGTGGGTCTTTGTTGTGAGAGCGCCGTTTTCTACACAGGAGCGCAGCATTCAGCAGCAGAATACACAAGAGCGAGTGTAGCAGAGCGTAGACTGTTGGCGTCCGCACCCCATCTGTTCCCGGCCATCTTGGGAAGTAGATTCACTGTTGAGTCAAGTTCCTTAGACAACTTAATACACTGGTCTTATAATGTCAAGGACGATCCAGAATGAACCCTAGATGTATTGGGTTGTAGTTACAGGATACTTCAGATACCCTGAAAGCTTTCTTCTGTCAATGAAGCCCTCCACAACAAAAATCCCTCTTAGGATTTTCACTAGTAGGCATTTTAGAACTATACGCCTCCCCGCAATCTGGCGCGAACCCACCGTATTAAAAGAGAAAGACGTCTATGTACTCTTAACTCTATTTTTTTTTTAAATTCATGTCGGAACCACCAGGCAGCAAATTAAAGGGAAGAAATGGCGTACAAGTAATGGTAGTGGAAAGACAAGCACACTAGTAACACCGAACACAGGAGATAAAGTCAAGTAAATACGTGCAAAAGAGGACAAATAAGGTAGACTATAGTTTGTTCCAGAAGCTGGCAATGCCAGTTCCGTGAGACGAGCTGACATGGGATTCTCCAGGCTGCGCTGAGTGGGACAGGTCAGAGGTTTGCTTTGAATCTTGTAGTTCCTATCCGCTGTCTGTTAAACGGATTTCCAGACTTGCCAGTCTTTGAGATGAGCAGGGACTATTTCTGTGGAAGGTTCCATACGAGACTGGTCTTTTAAAGTTGACCGAATGTCGTCTTTAGGCTGATTCTGATGTTCTTGGTCTTCGGCTGCTCTGAGGAAACTATTTCATGACTGGAGAGTTCGAATAGTCGGTAGAATGCCGTGTGTGAGTGTTGTTCGGATGTGTGAAGACTTCATTCTGTCTTTGTCGTCTCTGGAGCGACTCCAGCCAAGTGGTAGATCTTGTCTGTGCAAAGAGGTTGCAGGCAGCGGGAGGTGAGTATGCAAGATGGGTTCGACATCGACTGGTTTAGTGAGGATGGATTTGTGCCAGACGGCAGAGGCATCTTCAGCAAAGGAATAGCGAAGAGACAGTGCTGTTGGTTCAACACACCAATCTGAGCCTGCGGTTTCACGGCGGTTATTGTTCCCACCACTGACTTACATTATAGTGTTGGCGCATTCCTCTAAAGGCAGGACCGCGTCCGAGATTACGTCCAAGTATTTTGGGATGGAGCCCGCACGTTAATACCGTTCTCTTCTGTGTTATCTTATAATGACTCCCTTCCCCGCACCTTTAACGAGATAAACACTTTTACAGATTTGAAATTAAAATATACACTCTTGTAGCAATTGATAGTGCTACTACAGTACATTTCTAATATCATCGGAAAGGTAGACATTACACATAATAAACTTATTATATGAGTATGATGTTGTACTCATCTGTATAGTAGTTCCAAATTCGAGGCTCTTTTGTTCGTTGTCTAAGGGTGAAATGAGATCCAGCGTGTTCTAATTCAATAGTAAAGAAACTTTTATTCCATCACAATAGTGCTTTATTTCACATTTCTGATTATTGTTAGCATACCAACAGTTATGCTTACCAACAGTTTCCCCCCCCCCCCCCCCCCCCATGAACCATGGACCTTGCCGTTGGTGGGGAGGCTTGCGTGCCTCAGCGATACAGATAGCCGTACCGTAGGTGCAACCACAACGGAGGGGTATCTGTTGAGAGGCCAGACAAACGTGTGGTTCCTGAAGAGGGGCAGCAGCCTTTTCAGTAGTTGCAAGGGCAACAGTCTGGATGATTGACTGATCTGGCCTTGTAACAATAACCAAAACGGCCTTGCTGTGCTGGTACTGCGAACGGCTGAAAGCAAGGGGAAACTACAGCCGTAATTTTTCCCGAGGGCATGCAGCTTTACTGTATGATTAGATGATGATGGCGTCCTCTTGGGTAAAATATTCTTCAGGTAAAATAGTCCCCCATTCGGATCTCCGGGCGGGGACTACTCAGGAGGATGTCGTTATCAGGAGAAAGAAAACTGGCGTTCTACGGATCGGAGCGTGGAATGTCAGATCCCTTAATCGGGCAGGTAGGTTAGAAAATTTAAAAAGGGAAATGGATAGGTTGAAGTTAGATATAGTGGGAATTAGTGAAGTTCGGTGGCAGGAGGAACAAGACTTCTGGTCAGGTGACTACAGGCTTATAAACACAAAATCAAATAGGGGTAATGCAGGAGTAGGTTTAATAATGAATAGGAAAATAGGAATGCGGGTAAGCTACTACAAACAGCATAGTGAACGCATTATTGTGGCCAAGATAGATACGAAGCCCACACCTACTACAGTAGTACAAGTTTATATGCCAACTAGCTCTGCAGATGACGAAGAAATTGAAGAAATGTATGATGAAATAAAAGAAATTATTCAGATTGTGAAGGGAGACGAAAATTTAATAGTCATGGGTGACTGGAATTCGAGTGTAGGAAAAGGGAGAGAAGGAAACATAGTAGGTGAATATGGATTGGGGGACAGAAATGAAAGAGGAAGCCGCCTGGTAGAATTTTGCACAGAGCACAACATAATCATAACTAACACTTGGTTTAAGAATCATGAAAGAAGGTTGTATACATGGAAGAACCCTGGAGATACTAAAAGGTATCAGATAGATTATATAATGGTAAGACAGAGATTTAGGAACCAGGTTTTAAATTGTAAGACATTTCCAGGGGCAGATGTGGACCCTGACCACAATCTATTGGTTATGACCTGTAGATTAAAACTGAAGAAACTGCAAAAAGGTGGGAATTTAAGGAGATGGGACCTGGATAAACTAAAAGAACCAGAGGTTGTACAGAGATTCAGGGAGAGCATAAGGGAGCAATTGACAGGAATGGGGGAAAGAAATGCAGTAGAAGAAAAATGGGTAGCTTTGAGGGATGAAGTAGTGAAGGCAGCAGAGGTTCAAGTAGGTAAAAAGACGAGAAATCCTTGGGTATCAGAAGAAATATTGAATTTAATTGATGAAAGGAGAAAATATAAAAATGAAGTAAATGAAGCAGTCAACAAGGAATACAAACGTCTCAAAAATGAGATCGATAGGAAGTGCAAAATGGCTAAGCAGGGATGGCTAGAGGACAAATGTAAGGATGTAGAGGCCTATCTCACTAGGGGTAAGATAGATACCGCCTACAGGAAAATTAAAGAGACCTTTGGAGATAAGAGAATGACTTGTATGAATATCAAGAGCTCAGATGGAAACCCAGTTCTAAGCAAAGAAGGGAAAGCAGAAAGGTGGAAGGAGTATATAGAGGGTCTATACAAGGACGACGTACTTGAGGACAATATTATGGAAATGGAAGAGGATGTAGATGAAGATGAAATGGGAGATATGATACTGCGTGAAGAGTTTGACAGAGCACTGAAAGACCTGAGTCGAAACAAGGCCCCCGGAGTAGACAATATTCCATTGGAACTACTGACCGCCGTGGGAGAGCCAGTCCTGACAAAACTCTACCATCTGGTGAGCAAGATGTATGAAACAGGCGAAATACCCTCAGACTTCAAGAAGAATATAATAATTCCAATCCCAAAGGAAGCAGGTGTTGACAGATGTGAAAATTACCGAACTATCAGCGTAATAAGTCACAGCAGCAAAATACTAACACGAATTATTTACAGACGAATGGAAAAACTAGTAGAAGCCAACCTCGGGGAAGATCAGTTTGGATTCCGTAGAAACACTGGAACACGTGAGGCAATACTGACCTTACGACTTATCTTAGAAGAAAGATTAAGGAAAGGCAAACCTACGTATCTAGCATTTGTAGACCTAGAGAAAGCTTTTGACAATGTTGACTGGAATACTCTCTTTCAAATTCTAAAGGTGGCAGGGGTAAAATACAGGGAGCGAAAGGCTATTTACAATTTGTACAGAAACCAGATGACAGTTATAAGAGTCGAGGGACATGAAAGGGAAGCAGTGGTTGGGAAGGGAGTAAGACAGGGTTGTAGCCTCTCCCCGATGTTGTTCAATCTGTATATTGAGCAAGCAGTAAAGGACACAAAAGAAAAATTCGGAGTAGGTATTAAAATTGAGGTTCGCCGATGACATTGTAATTCTGTCAGAGACAGCAAAGGACTTGGAAGAGCAGTTGAATGGAATGGACAGTGTCTTGAAAGGAGGATATAAGATGAACATCAACAAAAGCAAAACAAGGATAATGGAATGTAGTCTAATTAAGTCGGGTGATGCTGAGGGAATTAGATTAGGAAATGAGGCACTTAAAGTAGTAAAGGAGTTTTGATATTTGGGGAGCAAAATAACTGATGATGGTCGAAGTAGAGAGGATATAAAATGTAGGCTGGCAATGGCAAGGAAAGCGTTTCTGAAGAAGAGAAATTTGTTAACATCCAGTATTGATTTAAGTGTCAGGAAGTCATTCCTGAAAGTATTCGTATGGAGTGTAGCCATGTATGGAAGTGAAACATGGACGATAAATAGTTTGGACAAGAAGAGAATAGAAGCTTTCGAAATGTGGTGCTACAGAAGAATGCTGAAGATTAGATGGGTAGATCACATAACTAATGAGGAAGTATTGAATAGGATTGGGGAGAAGAGAAGTTTGTGGCACAACTTGACCAGAAGAAGGGATCGGTTGGTAGGACATGTTCTGAGGCATCAAGGGATCACCAATTTAGTATTGGAGGGCAGCGTGGAGGGTAAAAATCGTAGGGGAGACCAAGAGATGAATACACTAAGCAGATTCAGAAGGATGTAGGTTGCAGTAGGTACTGGGAGATGAAAAAGCTTGCACAGGATAAAGTAGCATGGAGAGCTGCATCAAAGCAGTCTCAGGACTGAGGACCACAACAACAAACAACAACAACCAACAGTTCACAAAGAAAATTCTTTTCTTGTTAAAGGGAACTTCTTCATAATTGCAGCTTTTTCATGTTAACCACAACTCACATAGCATCCATGTTAACACTAAGACGCATTATTTTCACTTACATGCTGCCAGATGCTATTTGAGACAAAGAATAAGCGCTTCGCGCCAACTTATAAGGTTGATGTTGCCTCAAGGACGACCGTACTGGGCTGCCGACTGTGGTGCGCAATTCGATCTTTATGTTAGAACATACGTTCCTCTAATGTTCCAGAAACGATAGTTAATCAAATTACAGTTGGTATTAATTTCCTGTTTTTCAGCAGTGAACAATTTTAAACAGAGCAACATTTTCTTTTAAGTTTACGAAAATGTAAGGATAAATTTAGTAGCACAGTTCGCTTTAAAAGACTGAAACATATAATTTTTAAGGTTTGTAAATATGCCACTTGCTTAAGACAATGAATATTTGACTTTTTTACCATGTCATTGTATTTACGGAAAATTAGGTCTGTTTTGATACACAATCACAATGTTACATTCACTGAATAAAAATCTTTTGTGAACAATTACGTAACTGAACTGTTGGCAGTTATCTAAAACACGTCGCATTTTTGGTAACTCATGTAGAATGGAATCTGTAAGATAACTAATTTTCTTAGCACAAAATTAATTCATAGAAATTTGTAAAATTATTTTTAATATGCTGTGAATGACTTTGGAAAGACAGAATATTGTAGCAAATGCACCAATGTATATAGTAAAGATATGGGAAGCATAAATGATGTAATTCGTAGTTGAAATTTAGTTAAAACATTTCTGAAAAGAAGATGGTATCGCAAATTTCTGTATCTCCAGGAATTACCGTAAATCTGGTTCGTTATGATCTGAAATCCTTTAAATGTACGCCTTTTGCGGAGATGGAAGCTCCAAAACAGTTATTTGTGATTGATTACGCTTAAGATGGTTCTAAATTTAGTATTGCTCTAGGGCTTTAGATAGCCTCACTTCAACTTCTACAAGAGCACTGTACGTCATTTCTTTTTGCGGCGCACTGCTAAGGACATATCTAACAATCAAAATATGGAACCTCTATAGATTTACGCGACCGAACTGTGAAAAGTTTCCGTTTACAGACTGGTCTGTTCCTGTAGTATGCGTAGGATTTCAGTTCGAATAGCTCGACGTTGGCCTCACAGTTTCCAAAGCAGGGCCCCGTTCCACGTATCATACGTCTCTGTGCACTCTTCACTGTCACCATGTCACATACTCCCCCCAACCCCATTTCAGTTCGAGCCAGAAGGCAGGGCGCTAACCGGCGCCCAATGAAGCGATAAATCAGGCCTTCCACAACAGCTGCCGGCGACGCGGCTCGCTGGAGACTCATTATTAATTTCCAGTTTGGTGGCTAATTGCTCTCCGCATTAAACTGCGAGCTATTCATCACCAGTGAAAGACAAAACCGCTTCGTGACGCTGTTTATGCACTGGGAGACGTGGACTTAATTAAAACAGCTCATTAAATCGCAGGTTCTAGCCTTAGACTTCTTGCATGTGTCCATGGGCTGAAAATTCACACACAAGTCGTGGACTGGTTCCACTCTGTTCTTAATATTCTCACCTTTTCAATGTCTTCGAAAGATAAATGCCCGGAATATTTCATCAGTAACTTTTACTGACCTCGTCAGGCGTCGCTGCAATATCGTTGGAAGCTAAACTGACATTAAAGGGTTTCAGCTAACGAACGAAGTAAAACTCTTGTAAAAAATTCTTCGAATTGGGTCAGCTACACACAGTTTGCTTATAATTAAACTACGGCTACTCAAAGCGGTCCAGTGCGTGCTGTAATTATCGAAAGGCAGCGAAACTTAGTAGATATTCTAATGCATTAACGCGCAACCGATTTACGCTGGAAAAGAAGTAGTCACACTTTTGGCCACCAGGTGCAAATCTGGCTCTGTGAGTGCAAAAAGGGGTATAGAAATGTTTCCATATGTTGTGAGTTAGGAAGGGGGCGTGGGCAGAAAAGGTCAAACAAGTGAGAAAGGCACAATGTTGATTTTATTATTTGTATTTTATCCATAAAGGATGCAATTTTATCATTATCCGCTGCCATGCTGCATCTGTAAAACGACGTGATCAACTGTTGCTCGTAGCTGTTCCAGAGGAGTCTGACCAACGTATTCCTCTATACTGGCCTCCAGCTCAGGTCGAGACCGAACGTGTACCTGGTAAATGCGTTCTATTAGATAACCCCAAAGCCAAAAGTTGTAAGTGGGCTGCTTATGTGTTGGCAGCGCTGTGTAGCGCTTTGCATTGGATCTCTGACAGCGCTTTCTTTGTAAGAGACTCTGTGGCTGGTCGGACTCGTTGTGGGAAGTTAATCGCCAGTACTGTTGGGCAGTTGGAAGTTAGTCTCCAGCAGTGATGGAAGTACTGTTGGGCAGTTGGAGGTGAACAGCCAGTAGTGATGGATGTTAGATGTGAGAAGTTAGCATTGATGGAGGGTAGAGGTCTGGAGTGTTAGCGTAGGCTAACGATGTGTACATGTTCGACTTGGAGATTTAATATTATTCATGATCATATACCTTTGTAGTTGATGTCAATGACGATTTATATTCGTGTTTGAACTGGATGTCACATTATTAAGGTAAAAAATACCTTATTTGGTTGGCAATAAAATCTTTCCTTTGCTAACCACATGCCTATTAGTAGTTAGTGGCTTTAGTAGTTAGAATCTTTTATTTAGCTGGCAATATTGACGCTTACTGTATTGCAGTGGTTCGCGTAATGAAGATTTTTGTGAAGTAAGTGCTTAATGAAATGTATAGGTTATTGTTAGGATTTCTTTTTAGTCATGGCCATTCTTTTGAATTAATTATTTGAAGTCAGGTTGTAATTTTTTTGAGCAGTCAGATTGCGATGTTCTAAAATGTTGTGGGTCAGTGCTGACATGATAATAAATAGTAAAGAGAAAGTATGCTCAGTATGTTCAGTTTTACTCAGCTGTTTCAGAATCAAATAACGTAGAAGTTTCATCTCCTCAGTCATCCTGCAATTTAAGTGCAGACACACTCATTTAAATAAAGAAGTTTCCAAGTCACATGGATTCAGGTCAGGAAATCTTGCAGACCATGAATTTGGAAAGTCTCTGGAGATAACTCGTTCGTGGAAGATTGCATTAAGTAAATCTTTCACTGGGCGAACGACATGAAACGTTGCCCCATCTTGCAAGAAAACAGTGATTTTCACACAGTTACTCTCTTCCAAAGCAGGAGTGACGTGCTGTGCAACGAGGTCCTATAACGTGCAGACGTCACGATTCACCCGACAGGTTCAAAATGGTTCAAATTGCTCTGAGCACCATGGGACTTAACTTATAAGGTCATCAGTCCCCTAGAACTTAGAACTACTTAAACCAAACTAACCTAAGGACATCACACACATCCATGCCCGAGGCAGGATTCGAACCTGCGAGCGTAGCGGTCGCGCGGTTCCAGACTGAAGCGCCTAGAACCGCTCGGCCACCCAGGCTGGTACACCCGACAGGCTCTCTGGGTGTATTCCCTTCAAAGAAGGACGGTTCGAGAATGAATGTGTTTGTGAATCCGGACCTCACGATCACATAGAGTGAACGCAATGGCTTTTCGTACACAACACTCGGTTAAAGCAGTAACCCAAATTCGGCAGTTCTGTGTACTGATTGCACTCTATAGTGTAAAATGTTCCTCGCCACTCCATAGAATATTGTCGGGCCACATGTCGTCAACGTGGATCTCCGCCAGAAACCGAAGAGTAAATTGAGAACGTTGCTGCGGATCGTGAGGTTTCAGTTTCTGCACCGTCTGGATCTTGTACGGGTACCAGTGTAAAATAGACCGTCAAATTTTCCGTGCTGTTGATCATTGGTCGGACAATTCCCGTGACGCCCCACGAGCGCTACCACTACCCTGGTCGTATGTTACAAGTTCAGTTGCTGCAACGGCAATAACTTGCGCTGGGATAGGACGCCTTCCTCTTACAGGTACCACACCAAGCTCACCCGTGTAATCGAATTTCATAATAGTTATACTGACTTCGCGCCTCTCCTCAGACTTTCAGTTGGCGGTACTCTCTCAATGTAGCACAGTAATTGCTGCCATTCCCTCACGTTATGACTTGTCAAATGACAACGTGTATGTCATACCGCCCTACCCCAATGAACCTTGGACCTTGCCGTTGGTGGGTAGGCTTGCGTGCCTCAACGATACAGATGGCCGTACCGTAGGTGCAACCACAACGGAGGGGTATCTGTTGAGAGGCCAGACAAACGTGTGGTTCCTGAAGAGGAGCAGCAGCCTGTTCAGTAGTTGCAGGGGCAACAGTCTGGATGATTGACTGATCTGGCCTTGTAACACTAACCAAAACGGCCTTGCTGTGATGGTACTGCGAACGTCTGAAAGCAAGGGGAAACTACAGCCGTAACTTTTCCCGAGGGCATGCAGCTTTACTGTATGGTTAAATAATGATGGCGTCCTCTTGGGTAAAATATTCCGGAGGTAAAATAGTCCCCCATTCGCATCTCTGGGCGGGGACTACTCAAGACGACGTCATTATCAGAAGAAAGAAAACTGGCGTTCTACGGATCGGAGCGTGGAATGTTAGATCCCTTAATCGGGCAGGTAGGTTAGAAAATTTAAAAAGGGAAATAGATGGGTTAGAGTTAGATGTAGTGGGAATTAGTGAAGTTCGGTAGCAGGAGGAACAAGACTTTTGGTCAGGTGAAATCAATTAGGGGTAATGCAGGAGTAGGTTTAATAATGAATAAAAAAATAGGAGTGCGGATAAGCTACTACAAACAGCATAGTGAACGCATTATAGTGGCCAAGATAGACACGAAGCCCATGCCTACTACGGTAGTTCAAGTTTACATGCTAACTGGCTCTGCAGACGATGAAGAAATTGATGAAATGTATGATGAGATAAAAGAAATTATTCAGGCAGTGAAGGGAGACGAAAATTTAATAGTCATGGGTGACTGGAATTCGAGAGTAGGAAAAGGGAGAGAAGGAAACATAGTGGCTGAACATGGATTGGAGGAGAGAAATGAAAGAGGAAACCGTCTGGTAGAAGTTTGCACAGAGCATAACTTAATCATAGCTAACACTTGGTTCAAGAATCATAAAAGACGGTGTATACATGGAAGAATCCCTGAGATACTAGAAGGTATCAGATAGATTATATAATGGTAAGACAGAGATTTAGGAACCAGGTTTTAAATTGTAAGACATTTCCAGGGGCAGATGTGGACTCTGACCACAATCTATTCGTTATGAACTGTAGACGAAAACTGAAGAAACTGTAAAAAGATGGGAATTTAAGGAGATGGGACCTGGATAAACTAAAAGAACCAGAGGTTGTACAGAGTTTCGGGGAGAGCATAAGGGAACAATTGACAGGAATGGGGGAAAGAAATACAGTAGAAGAAGAATGGGTAGCTCTGAGGGATGAAGTACTGAAGGCAGCAGAATATCAAGTAGGTAAAAAGACAAGGGCTAGTAGAAATCCTTGGGTAACAGAAGAAATATTGAATTTAATTGATGAAAGGAGAAAATATAAAAATGCAGTAAATGAAGCAGCCAAAAAGGAATACAAACGTCTCAAAAATGAGATCAACAGGAAGTGCAAAATGGCTAAGCAGGGATGGCTAGAGGACAAATGTAAGGATGTAGAGGCTTATCTCACTAGGGGTAAGATAGATACTGCCTACAGGAAAATTAGAGAGACCTTTGGAGAAAAAAGAGCCATTTGTATGAATATCAAGAGCTCAGATGGAAACCCAGTTCTAAGCAAAGAAGGGAAAGCAGAAAGGTGGAAGGAGTATATAGAGGGTCTATACAAGGGCGATGTTCTTGAGGAAAATACAGGGTGATTCAAAAAGAATACCACAACTTTAGGAATTTAAAACTCTGCAACGACAAAAGGCAGAGATAAGCACTATCTGTCGGCGAATTAAGGGAGCTATAAAGTTTCATTTAGTTGTACATTTGTTCGCTTGAGGCGCTGTTGACTAGGCGTCAGCGTCAGTTGATGCTAAGATGGCGACCGCTCAACAGAAAGCTTTTTGTGTTATTGAGTACGGCAGAAGTGAATCGACGACAGTTGTTCAGCGTGCATTTCTAACGAAGTATGGTGTTAAACCTCCTGATAGGTGGTGTATTAAACGTTGGTATAAACAGTTTACAGAGAATGGGTGTTTGTGCAAAGGGAAAAGTTCTGGACGGCCGAGAACGAGTGATGAAAATGTAGCACGCATCCAGCAAGCATTTGTTCACAGCCCAGGAAAATCGACTCGCAGAGCTAGCAGAGAGCTGCAAATTCCACAATCAACTGGCGCCACCACACTGGCACTTACCTGTCCGTAACTATCTGAACGTCAACTACCCGAGGGGATGGATCGGCCGCCAGGCAGCCCATGACAGAGCACTTCATCACTGGCCTCCAAGAAGCCCTGATCTTACCCCCTGCGATTTTTTCTTATGGGGGTATGTTAAGGATATGGTATTTCGGCCACCTCTCCCAGCCACCATTGATGATTTGAAACGAGAAATAACAGCAGCTATCCAAACTGTTACGCCTGATATGCTACAGAGAGTGTGGAACGAGTTGGAGTATCGGGTTGATATTGCTCGAGTGTCTGGAGGGGGCCATATTGAACATCTCTGAACTTGTTTTTCAGTGAAAAAAAACCTTTTTAAATACTCTTTTTAATGATGTATAACAGAAGGTTATATTATGTTACTTTCATTAAATACACATTTTTAAATTTGTGGTATTCTTTTTGAATCACCCTGTATTATGGAAATGGAAGAGGATGTAGATGAAGATGAAATGGGAAATATGATACTGCGTGAAGAGTTTGATAGAGCACTGAAAAACCTGAGTCGAAACAAGGCCCCGGGCGTAGACAACATTCCATTAGAACTACTGACGGCCTTGGGAGAGCCAGTCCTGACAAAACTCTACCATCTGGTTCAAATGGTTCAAATGGCTCTAAGCACTATGGGACTTAACATCTGAGGTCATCAGTCCCCTAGACTTAGAACTACTTAAACCTATCTACCCTAAGGACATCACACACATCCACGCCCGAGGCAGGATTCGAACCTGCGACCGTAGCAGCAGCGCGGTTCCGGACGGAAGCGCCTAGAACAGCTCGGCCACAGCGGCCGGCTACCATCTGGTGAGCAAGATGTATGAGACAGGCGAAATACCCTCAGACTTGAAGAAGAATATAATAATTCCAATCCCAAAGATAGCAGGTGTTGACAGATGTGAAAATTACCGAACTATCAGTTTAATAAGTCACAGCTGCAAAATACTAACGCGAATTGTTTACAGACGAATGGAAAAACTGGTAGAAGCCGACCTCGGGGAAGATCAGTTTGGATTCCGTAGAAATGTTGGAACACGTGAGGCAATACTGACCTTAATAGATTAAAGAAAGGCAACCCTACGTTTCTAGCATTTGTAGACTTAGAGAAAGCTTTTGACAATGTTGACTGGAATACTCTCTTTCAAATTCTGAAGGTGGCAGGGGTAAAATACAGGGAGCGAAAGGCTATTTACAATTTGTACAGAAACCAGACGACAGTTATAAGAGTCGAGGGGCATGAAAGGGAAGCAGCAGTTGGGAAGGGAGTGAGACAGGGTTGTAGCCTCTCCCCGATGTTATTCAATCTGTATATTGAGCAAGCAGTAAAGGAAACAAAATAAAAGTTCGGAGTAGGTATTAAAATCCATGGAGAAGAAATAAAAACTCTGAGGTTCGCCGATGACATTGTAATTCTGTCAGAGAAAGCCAAAGACTTGGAAGAGCAGTTGAACGGAATGGACAGTGTCTTGAAAGGAGGATATAAGATGAACATCAACAAAAGCAAAACGAGGATAATGGAATGTTGTCGAATTAAGTCGGATGATGCTGAGGGAATTAGATTAGGAAATGAGACACTTAAGGTGGTAAAGGAGTTTTGCTATTTGGGGAGAAAAATAACTGATGATGGTCGAAGTAGAGAGGATATAAAATGTAGACTGGCAATGGCAAGGAAAGCGTTTCTGAAGAAGAGAAATTTGTTAACATCGAGTATAGATTTAAGTGTCAGGAAGTCGTTTCTGAAAGTATTTGTATGGAGTGTAGCCATGTATGGAAGTGAAAATGGACGATAAATAGTTTGGACAAGAAGAGAATAGAAGCTTTCGAAATGTGGTGCTACAGAAGAATGCTGAAGATTAGATGGGTAGATCACATAACTAATGAGGAGGTGTTGAATAGAATTGGGGAGAAGAGGAGTTTGTGGCACAACTTGACAAGAAGAAGGGACCGGTTGGTAGGACGTGTTCTGAGGCATGAAGGGATCACAAATTTAGCATTGGAGGGCAGCGTGGAGGGTAAAAATCGTAGAGGGAGACCAAGAGATGAATACACTAAGCAGATTCAGAAGGATGTAGGTTGCAGTAGGTAATGGGAGATGAAGAAGCTTGCACAGGATAGAGTAGCATGGAGAGCTGCATCAAACCAGTCTCAGGACTGACGACAACAACAACAACATGTCATACCGTCATACAAACGGTGTGAAGCGCCAGATTCGCACCTGGTGGCCACAATTGGAACTACTTTTTCCAGCGTTAACCGGTTTCGCATCAACGCATTAGCATACCTACCAAATTTCGCTGCCACACCATAATTATAGCCAACATTGGACCTCCATGAGTAGCTGCACTTTAATGGTTATCACCAGGCATTTGGGCATGTAACTACCAACATTCTGTGCTTAATATTGAAGTGCGAGTCTTACTGAACAGAAACTGTTACGATATTTGAATTTACGTCCTGGAAATGCGCTGCTTCATTCCAAGGTTTAAGGTTCACAAGTTGTTAACGTGTTAAATAAGTGACGATTGCGGTCAACCAAGTGGAATTAACCGACAGTAACTATGTCAAGCTTTACATCACTAGTCCTAACCAGTTTTTTAATTGTTATGTGGAACCAACTCTTGATATGGAGTGATGGACAGTTTCGTGTAACATTTGAGTCTCCATTGAAACATAACTCATAAAAGTCAAGTTCGTAGTAATAATATCGGTATCAGTAATTTATTTGCCAAAGGGTCACTTTACAGTGGTATGGGATTTTTTAGCTTCACACAAGAAAAATGTCGTATTTACAGACATATGAGTATACACACATGTGTTTGATTAGGTGAGGACAGGGAAGTTATCCGCCGTGTCGTTGTTGTCACAACCATTCCGGCGTTTGCTTGAGATGAGTTAGAGAAACCGCAGAAAACCTTAATCAAACTGGCCGGACAGAACACGAACCTTCATCCTTCCGAATTTGAGAGCAGTATCTTAACCAATGCACTACCTCATTTGGTTTGTACCTAGCATACAATGCTCTCACGTTTGTACATTCTTAGAACAAGTTGGTTTAATAATACGAAAAAAATATACACTGATCATTTAGTCGGCCGACACATATAACCAGACAAACCACACACGCTTGCAGATGGCTCTAGGTCCTTGACGCGACATCTCTGTTTGATACATCTTCATGTCTTCCCTTCAGCCAGTCTCAAAATGTAAGTCGTCTCGACCACATTGAATGAGAACTATGTTTTATCAAAAAACGAATATAAACTGTAAAGAATACACGTCAAATTTTGTACTACATCTTACATTGTACTTGACAGTTGTATATAGTGCAAATGAGTTAGGCGGGTTATGGAGCCCCTCAGGAAAATAGCGGGTAGGTCGGGGAAGAATGCCAGTGTGCACTCGGTGTGCTTGCCGGGGGGTCTCGTCCGTAATGTGGAGGAGGCCCTTCCGGCAGCTATTGAACGCACTGGGTGTGACCGGCTGCAGATAGTAGCACATGTCGGAACGAATGACGCCTGCCGCTTGGGTTCTGAGGCCATCCTTGGTTCCTTCCGGCGGCTGGCTGATTTGGTGAAGACAACCAGCATCACACGCGGAGTGCAAGCTGAGCTTAATATCTGCAGCATAGTGCCCAGAGTCGATCGCGGTCCTCTGGTTTGGAGCCGTGTGGAGGGTCTAAACCAGAGGCTCAGACGACTCTGCGACTATAATGGTTGCAAATTCATCGACCTCCGTTATTGGGTGGAGAACTGTAGGGCCCCCCTAGACAGGTCAGGCGTGCACTACACACCGGAAGCAGCTACTAGGGTAGCAGAGTACGTGTGGCGTGCACACGGGGGTTTTTTAGGTTAGAGGGACCCCCCCTTGGGCGAAACGATAAAATACCTGACGGCTTACCAGAGAGGACATTATCATCGTTGATAAAGAATGTCCGTCCTCAGAGACCAAAAACAGGAAAAGTTAACGTAATATTGGTAAACTGCAGGAGTATCCAGGGCAAGGTTCCTGAATTAGTATCTCTTATTGAAGGAAATAGTGCGCATATAGTATTAGGAACGGAAAGTTGGTTAAAACCGGAAGTGAACAGTAACGAAATCCTAGACACAGAATGGAATATATACCGCAAGGATAGGATAAACGCCAATGGTGGAGGAGTATTTATAGCAGTAAAGAATTCAATAATATCCAGTGAAGTTATTAGCGAATGCGAATGTGAAATAATCTGGGTTAAGTTAAGTATCAAAGGTGGGTCAGATATGATAGTCGGATGCTTCTATAGACCACCTGCATCAGCAACCGTAGTAGTTGAACGCCTCAGAGAGAACCTGCAGAACGTCGTGAAGAAGTTTCGTGATCATACTATTGTAATAGGGGGAGACTTCAATCTACCAGGTATAGAATGGGATAGTCACACAATCAGAACTGGAGCCAGGGACAGAGACTCTTGTGACATTATCCTGACTGCCTTGTCCGAGAATTACTTCGAGCAGATAGTTAGAGAACCAACTCGTGAAGCTAACGTTTTAGACCTCATAGCAACAAATAGACCGGAACTTTTCGACTCCGTGAATGTAGAAGAGGGTATCAGTGATCATAAGTCAGTGGTTGCATCAATGACTACAAGTGTAATAAGAAATGCCAAGAAAGGAAGGAAAATATATTTGCTTAACAAGAGTGATAGGGCACAAATCGCAGAATATCTGAGTGACCACCATCAAACGTTCATTTCTGAGGAAGAGGATGTGGAACAAAAATGGAAAAAATTCAGAAACATCGTCCAGTACGCCTTAGATAAGTTCGTACCGACTAAGGTCCAAAGCGAGGGGAAAGATCCACCGTGGTATAACAATCATGTACGAAAGGTACTACGGAAACAAAGAAAGCTTCATCATAGGTTTAAGAGTAGTCGAATCATAGCTGATAAGGAAAAGCTGAACGAAGCGAAAAAGAGCGTAAAGAGAGCAATGAGAGAAGCATTCAACGAATTCGAACATAAAACATTGGCAAACAATCTAAACAAGAACCCTAAAAAGTTTTGGTCATATGTAAAATCGGTAAGCGGATCTAAATCCCCTATTCAGTCACTCGTTGACCACGATGGAACCGAAACAGAGGACGACCGAAGAAAGGCAGAAATACTGAATTCAGTGTTCCGAAACTGTTTCACTGCGGAAAATCGTAACACGGTCCCTGACTTCAGCCGTCGCACGGACGCCAAAATGGAAAATATTGAAATAAACGATATCGGAATTGAAAAACAACTGCTATCACTTAGTAGCGAAAAAGCATCCGGACCAGACGAGATACCCTTAAGATTCTACAGTGATTATGCTAAAGAACTTGCCCCCTTTCTATCAGCAATTTATCGTAGATCGCTGGAAGAACGTAAAGTACCTAGCGACTGGAAGAAAGCGCAGGTCGTTCCCATTTTCAAGAAGGGTCATAAATCAGATGCGAATAATTATAGGCCTATTTCGCTTACGTCAATCTGTTGTAGAATAATGGAACATGTTTTGTGTTCTCGTATTATGACGTTCTTAGATAATACAAATCTCCTTCATCATAACCAACATGGATTCCGCAAACAGAGATCATGTGAAACTCAGCTCGCCCTATTTGCCCAAGAAATTCACAGTGCCGTAGACACTGGCGAGCAGATTGATGCCGTATTCCTGGACTTCAGGAAGGCATTTGATACGGTTCCGCACTTACGTTTAGTGAAAAAAATACGAGCTTACGGAATATCGGACCAGGTTTGTGATTGGATTCAGGATTTCCTAGAAGAAAGAACACAACATGTCATTCTTAACGGTTCAAAATCTGCAGATGTAGAGGTAATTTCGGGAGTACCGCAGGGAAGCGTGATAGGACCTTTATTGTTTACAATATACATAAATGACTTAGTTGACAACATCGGTAGCTCCGTGAGGCTATTTGCAGATGACACGGTTGTCTACAAGAAAGTAGCAACATCAGAAGACTCGTACGTACTCCAGGAGGACCTGCAGAGGATTAATGCATGGTGCGACAGCTGGCAGCTTTCCCTAAACGTAGATAAATGTAATATAATGCGCATACATAGGGGCAGAAATCCATTCCAGTACGATTATGCCATAGGTGGTAAATCATTGGAAGCGGTAACGACCGTAAAATACTTAGGAGTTACTATCCGGAGCGATCTGAAGTGGAATGATCACATAAAACAAATAGTGGGAAAAGCAGGCGCCAGGTTGAGATTCATAGGAAGAATTCTAAGAAAATGTGACTCATCGACGAAAGAAGTAGCTTACAAAACGCTTGTTCGTCCGATTCTTGAGTATTGCTCATCAGTATGGGACCCTTACCAGGTTGGATTAATAGAAGAGATAGACATGATCCAGCGAAAAGCAGCGCGATTCGTCATGGGGACATTTAGTCAGCGCGAGAGCGTTACGGAGATGCTGAACAAGCTCCAGTGGCGGACACTTCAAGAAAGGCGTTACGCAATACGGAGAGGTTTATTATCGAAATTACGAGAGAGTACATTCCGGGAAGAGATGGGCAACATATTACTACCGCCCACATATATCTCGCGTAATGATCACAACGAAAAGATCCGAGAAATTAGAGCAAATACGGAGACTTACAAGCAGTCGTTCTTTCCACGCACAATTCGTGAATGGAACAGGGAAGGGGGGATCAGATAGTGGTACAATAAGTACCCTCCGCCACACACCGTAAGGTGGCTCGCGGAGTATAGATGTAGATGTAGATGTAGATGAGTACAACATTTGGCGATATATTCTGTATTGGTTGCTGCTTTCTTCTTGAAACTTACGGTAGTAACCTACCGAAAGCAGATTTTACAGTTCACGTATGACGATTAGTTTCAGATTTTTTTATACACCAGACTGTTGACGATATGTGTGTAATGAAAATCAAACAAAACAGAGGAACGTCACATCGACCACCGCTGTTACAGCTTTCCGCAATAAGCAGGTGCGACTGTTTCACCAGACCGTGAGGAAAACGTCATGTGAAATTCGGGAACGCTGATGATGGAACTTTCACCACGAAATACGTGCAAGAAATAAGAACCGAAATACGGACAATCGACAGGATATTCGATTCGTAAAATATATTAAGGAAGTGGCTGCCAGATCCCACTCGTCTTTCTGCTGTACCGTCTTTTGCGTTTCAAGAGGTGAACAAGTGCAGCAGTTCGAGGTGCAGGACCGCACCTTCTATTCCACAAGTTACAATAGTCGGACGAAAAGTCGAAATCTGGTTCCTCGAATGGAAATCCAGTGTACTAAATACTACGACATGACTGGTAAGAGTCGAAATGTGACATTTACCGTCCTATTAAAAAGTTCCACTTCCAAACGCAGTTATTGCATTTTTCACTGATAACCTATGGTCCTGTCAGCAGAAAGGTGCCATAAAACACTTCGAATTTCTTTCTTTGCTTCCGTTGTTTCCAATTCATCTTGGCCATTGGATTGCTTTATGGTCCATCCAGGAGAGCTGCCGTGATGTGCGCCATCGGCCAGAGCACGTTCATAAGCGAAGAGTGTTGTAAGACGTGGATCGTTGTTACGTGAGCAGTTTCATGTCGCTGCCTTTCACATTTACAGTTTTACTTTCAGCGGAGGTTTTTTGTTCTTTGGCAGATAACTTTCCTTGTTAGTTACATCTGGTTCGTCACACACATATCGTGCGAGCGGACTACTGAAATTTTTCTCTCACCGCCTTTTGGATTATACTTGCATAATTGAATTACTTCCCTTTTTCAGTTGTAAATGTAATATCATAAAATCGGTTGTCTATGTGGTTTCGCATACTTTGACTTTCGTATTGAAAGAACTAATGTTTCTAAAAGGGAGATACGAGAATTCTAGGAACTGCACGTCTCTCTAAGAAGTTTCTGTGACGCAAATGCACTGTACTCTTGTACAGGTGAGAAGGTCGCAAAAATAGTCGTGGCTAACAAGTAATGGGCGGAATGCTATGAATCTTAGCCGAAACGTAGAACATATAAAGCGAAGCAAATACAAGACGAAAATACAGATAATACACATCCATACAAAAGAAATTTAGAAAATGCATATGTCGGTTTGTTGTAACACATGTGTCGTCAGTACAGTGTGTTATGACCCCGAGCAGAAACGTGTCACATTCGCGTATTCGTGGATCTGTGACACTGTCAGCGTTGGTATCCGTGCGAAGGCTGAAAGGTTGAAGAAATAAATAGGATGGCTCTAGGGAAATATTATGGAAATCACATGTTTTAGATCTCCAACTGATATTCTATTAAGCTAACAGCACTGGAACACAGTTACTTAAAGAAATGATTACGAAATGAAACTTGGTTTAATCTCGTAGTTATTGACGACCTTATTTGTCTCCTGTTTTCTTTAAATAAAGTACACCAAGATTTACAGGAAATATCTGCCTATACTTCTGCGTTACTTTAGTCTCGTATAATTTTATATTAATTCTATCTGGTTTCCCATTCATGAAGTGCTCGTTTTTTTAATCACCCTGTTAATTTCAAACGGTCAAAATCTTGTGTTCGTGGAATGATCATTGCGTGTTTTGCTAGCCTACCCACATGCTTATTCAATACTATTCCTGCGTAACCCCTTACGCAAATTAATTGGACATGTTGGCCACTCGCACTGTTTTTCCCAGTTCTTGCTCACTACCCAGAGTATGTATTTGAGATGTCTCCACCATATTGGACAACTGTAAAGACAGAGTCCACTCTAGCTTTCTGATATGATAAGAAGGTTCATAGGTGATACTGTTCTACCATAAATTACTGCTACCCTAATGCTAATGACATGTGCTTCTGCTGATAGGATCGACGTTTCTTTGGGGAGAGAAAATTTCTGGTAGTACCCAGTGTTTTGGCGGAGATTTTTCTCCGTCAATATTAATTTCGTAGAAGTCCTGGTGACGTTTCGCATTTGTAGTACCGTACAAGCTATTGAGTTTTCTGTCTGAAAGGCAGATACTGTTCAGCTGGAGGTTAACGTTGAGTATAATTAGTGGTTGATCGTATCCTGGGAGTAGGACGCAAGTTGTTTAGAGTATACACCGATGTACCAAAGGTAAGGACGAAAGGAAATTTCGCATAATGTACCACTGTCAAGTAACGTGGCTCTATGAAACTTGGACCACACATAGAAACAACTGCTACAGTACAGTACAGAAGTTAACTGTAGGAAATACACAGTGAGACGAACAGAAATGACACTTTAATTCAAAGACTATCATTACACTGAAGCCACCGTGGTTTATGAAGGGTTTGTTGTAAGGAGCGTGTGAGAACTCTCCATTACATTGAAAACAATATAGCCAACTTGACGCTATTCTTTGCATTGTGTAAGACTGGAAATAAATCAGCACTGAGATATCGACAGTAACAATCTGAGGGCGAAACATGGTAGCGCGATTCTAAGCATTGTTGTGAGACTAGTAACAATTGAGGGAGAAACGTGGGAGCGCGATTCTAAGTACTGTCAGTCGAGAGCTCGGAGACAGAAGACGTGTCAAGCTGCCCTCACGTCGGTGATGGCAGATCTTACCAAACTGAAGGCCTGACTTAATTTATATGGCCAGGAGAGATTTAGATGGCTTAACTGCGCTGGAAGATGGAATTCTAGGCAAAATTCGCAAGCACAGCGTAAAGCGCAATTGCAGGGTTAGGCTCGTGATTATTAGTCCGAGTTTGCAATAATCCCATGTTGTGCTTGTCAGTTAAAGAAGCATCCTTATTCTCCAAATAAATATTCTGTGGTTATTAAATGTTAATGCAATTTTGAAATTGAAATAATTTGTTAATCTGGCACTCAGCCATTATTGATACTTATGTCATTGTCAGGCATTTCGCCATTATTAATACTTGTCAAACTGTTATTGGTCATAAGGATTGCTGAAGTTTTTTAAATAGACTGAATTTATGAAATCCCCTCTTACAAGTTATTTAGTAGTTAACAGGACCCAAGCAAACTCCTTTTATTAAATTCATTTTTAGTAACAATAAGCTTTAGCCGCTGATGCTGCATGCTGTTGCGAATTGCTGCAAACCACTTGAAAAAAGGCAGTCATCTAAAGAGATGACTGCAAAACTTAGGGCCAAAAGACAGACTCTGACACACCACAACACGTCATCTACTCTAATTCAGTAATTGCATTGCACAAGCCAGATTCTGTATCACTTGTAAATTCTTGTTCAAAAACGCAGTCAGATATCTTAGGTATTCATTGTCACAGGTTGATTAGTTCCTGTAGTTTTTCATATTCGAATACGCAGTCAGACAGCCTATCCAAATATTAGTTTTAAGTTTTTCATGTAACGACCTGTTGAGGGCTTAAATGACAGTCAAACTGACACTCATACAGCACGCACACAGTGTTCTGCAGGTTAGATTCCGATTACTGATTGCTCAGGCTGCTTATAGAGTCCATTTTCACACTCGAACGTCGGCTTAATTTGTTGTAGCTACGCAGTATTAGTTGTAGGTACGTTACAGTGTGATTACCACGTCCGGCAACGAAAGCACTGCAATGTGGTAACAGTGTGGCTACGAGGTTGGTGAGGAGTTCCTGTGGAGGACGTCCATTTTCCACCATAGTAATTGCAGGTTGATCGTTCGTGCATGTGGACATGCTGCAGTACATCTTCCCAATGTATTCAACACGTGCTCGATGGGATTTAAATCGGAGGAAAGGGCAAGCCGATACATTCGCGGAACATTCTTTCGTTCCAGAGCTCTCTTGCTGCTGCCCTTTTCGGTTCTATCGCGCATTGTCATCCATAACAATGAAGCCAGGCAGGCCCGAAGCACCTCTGAAAAGATGCACGCGGGGACGGAGTACAGCCGACCAGTGAGTGTGCCGAGTTTAAAGGTTTGGAGGTAAGTAGTCCCATGCAGCCTTATGCCTCCCCATTCATAACTCCAAAACCATCATCTTCGACAATATTCCTGGCTCCATTACTTGTTCCCACCTCTCGCTATAAGAATATTGTCGGCCATGATCGTTTTAGTGGTCCAGCTATTTATGGTGTGGCTGGAGGCGTAATGCTGCATGAACGTAGTGACCTCCAAATCTTAGTACACGGTACACTCACCGATCATTGTACTGTCACGCTGCACTCCTCCACCACGTGCGGTACATACGGCGCTGACTACATCTTTATGCGCAACCACATCAAAAAGCTCAGATGACGGAGCTGTTGGAACGAGAGGATATTCGGCGAATTGGCTGGCCTGCCCTTTCCCCCACTAGAATTGCATCGAGCATGTGTGGGATACGTTGAGGTTAGCTTAGATTAGATTAGATTCAGTTTTCGTTCCAAAGACACAAAAATAAATGAATCTCTTGGGTGTGGAACAAGTCAGAGAGTATAACACAAAAATCATAAAACATTTGAATGTAGCACTCACTACCCTGATTATTTGTTAGGAGAATACATTGCAGTAAACTGGAAATACGAATATGTACAAAATTAATACACATTGAGAATCAAACATATTTAAGTACTTTTAATAAATTTATCACACACAAAACACCTAATCTTGACTGTTTTGACCAATGACTGTCAAACTGAAACCTAACAGACATTTTTAATTAAACGGGTCTAACAGTCCACGTTAAGATATTCGTCTATAGAGCAGAAGGAGTTGCCTATCAAAAAGTCTTTCAAACTCCGTTTAAACTGAGCTTAATCTGAAACCAAGTTTCTAATGGTTGCTCGAAATTTATTGAAAATGTGTGGTTTTTAATATTGGACCCCTATTTGGACCAAGGTAAGTTTTTCAAGGTCTTCACGTAGATTGTTCTTATTCCTAGTATTGATACTATATATTGAGCTATTGGTTGGAAATAGGCATATTACTTGCAATAAATTTCATTTAGGAATAAATATAGCGAGGAAGAGTGGTTAGAATACAAAGTTCCTTGAACAGGTTTCTACATGATGTTCTTGAATTTATACCACAAATGGTTCTTATCACACGCTTTTGCATCCTACAAACTTTTGCTCGGTTTGATGAGTTACCCCAGAATATGATCCCGTATGACATAATAGAATGAAAGTAAGCAATATATGCAAGTTATTTTTTAAAATCTGTATCTCCTACACCTGACATCATTCTCACTGCAGATACAGACTTGTTTAGGCGCTTCAGCAATTCTGCAGCCCGTGCACATGAAACCAAGTTTCTAATGGTTGCTGGAAATTTATTGAAAATGTGTGTTTTTGAATATTGGACCCCTATTTGGACCAAGGTAAGTTTTTCAAGGTCTTCACGTAGATTGTTCTTTTTCCTAGTATTGATACTATGTATTGAGCTATTGGTTGGAAATAGACATATTACTTGCAACAAATTTCATTTAGGAATAAATATAGCGAGAAGGAGTAATATAATAAAATAATAGAGTGAAAGTAAGCAAAATATGCAAGTTATTTTTTAAAATCTGTATCTCCTACACCTGAGATTATTCTCACTGCAGATACAGACTTGTTTAGGCGCTTCAGCAATTCTGCAGCCCCTGCGCATGCACCAATAACCGTCCAGCAGTCGTCAGCCACGCTGGTCGAGGAATGGAACGGCCCATCACAAGAACCCCTCACGAACCTTGTGGCTAGCATGGGAGCACGGTGCAGAGCGTTTAGTGGCGTAGTTGATGATCACACACCCTACCAAGAACCATGTCGCATCTTTTGTACTGTCCACGGGACCAACATAAATCGCGGTGATTTCAGTGTAATTATTGTCTTGGAATTAAAGTATCGTTCCTTTTCGTCTCTCTGTGTATTTCCTGTACTGTACAGTAACAGTTCGTTCTATGTATCGCCCTGGTTTCATCGAGATAAGTTACTTCGCAGTGACATATCATGCGAAAGTTAGTTTCGTCTTGCCTGCCGGTGTATGTTAGCACGATCCGTAGCGTGTGAATATGGCTGCCCTTTGGCTGAGAAGGGGCCTATGTACAGGGTGCCAATTATTGAACTATATGAAATAAAATCGTCATAGCTTCTGAACGGTTTGCGTTAGGACGTTCAAACTGCGCCGTTCGCCGCGGGGCATAATGGGAATTAGTATGCGCAGTATGGTTTGGTTCAGGGTACGAAGTCCACTTTCATTTGGACGGGTTCGTCAATAATCGAAATTAGTGCATTTGGGGAATTGAGAATCTGCATTTCGCGATCGGGAAGTCTCTTCACTCGCAACGGGTGACCGCGTGGTGGTTAATTCACGGAATAACCGGTGCGATATCCCGTGATGGCACGGTGACTAACGAACGGTACGTGAAGGTTTTGGAAGATGATTTCATCCCCATTATCCAAAGTGACCCTGATTTCGACAGGACGTGATTCATACAGGACGGAGCTTGACCCCATCGAAGCAGGAGAGTGTTTGATGTCCTGGAGGAGCACTTTGGGGACCGCATTCTCGCTCTGGGGTACCCAGACACCACTGGCATGGGCCTCGATTGGCCGCCATATTGTCAGGATCTGAACACATGCGACTCCTTTTTTGTGGGCCTATATTAAAGATAAAGTGTGCAGCATTAACCCCAAAACCGTCACTGAGCTGAAAACAGTCATTCAGGAGATCGTAGACAGCATCGACGTTCCGACACTTTAGGGGGTCATACAGAGTTCCGCTATTCGTCAGCGTCACATCTTCGCCAACAGTGGCAGGCATATCGAACATGTCATAACCTAAATACAAATGTCTGTAGTGACGTTTACGTGTTGAATAAAGTGTGTGAACGCCGTAGTTTGTAACTAGTTTACGTTTTTTTTTTTTTCACTTAGTTCTATAATTGTCACCCTGCATTTGACTTGACTGCCGGGTGATGCTACAAGGATCAAAATGTAATTTAAATGATGACTAAGTGACAACCTCAGTTGCCGACAGGTGTTGTTGTTGTACCTTGATGTGGACAGCTGAAAATGTGTGTCCCGACCGGGAATCGAACCCGGGATCTCCTGCTTACATGGCAGACGCTCTATACATCCTTTTTTTTTTTTAAATCTCCTCATTTTGTTCGCTTTTGTTCGTTGAATCTGCTCGGGGCGGACGTCGTAAGACACCCGTTTCAGTTCGTCGTTGATCGATAACTCAGTTTTTTATTACAGAGGGCAGCTAACCCTCTGACCGAACACGCTGAGGTACCGTGCCGGCTATCCATCTGAGCCACCGAGGACACAGATGAATCGCGCGACTGCAAGGACTTATCCCTTGCACGCTTCCCGTGAAACTCGCATTCCCAACTGTCCACAATTCTACATATGTATTGTACCTTATAGACATTTGCCCACCCACTCATTACTCGCGCTATTCATTTGTGTCCTCTGGGGCTCAGATGGACAGAGCGTCTGCCGTGCAAGCAGGAGATCCCGGGTTCGATTCCCGGTCGGGGCACACATTTTCAGCTGTCCACATCGAGGTATAACAACACCTGTCGGCAGCTGAGGTTGTCAGTTAGTCATCATTTATTCCCGGGGGAAAAGCTGCACGGTCATCAACAGTAACTGTTCTTTCGAGAAACAAGCTACTGTCTTCACAAAATGTAATGGTTTTTGTCGTCAGCCCAAGTGCTGCTATCCTTCCCTACCATTTGCTACATGTGCTCTTCACTCCCACACGTCTGCTGTTGTTGTTGTTGTGGTCTTCAGTCCTGAGACTGGTTGCTGTTACTGACTAAATAATCAGGTGCCGGCTTGTCACAGCTCAGAAGGCGGGTGTGTTTAGTTAGCACCTGGTTCCCCACACCTGGGCAGCAGCCAGCCAGCCAACTAGCAGCCACAGACACGGCGTGAGATGGGCGCCGCGCGCTCGCCGCTGCCTGCGCCGACCCCGTTCCACGCATCGCGCCGGCTCTCCGCTGCTTCGCATCCAAATAAGGCTTTACTGTATATCTTTGCTCTCCTCTCCTCACCTCGGCAGCGTACGCCCGCAGGCGAGGGAAATCTCGCCAGTGTGGCGGCGGTCGGCCGATTTATGGAAACGATCGCCTGCGCTCGCGAGCTGTGATTTGCGAGAGCCCTGCCTGCCTGCCTACCTGTAGCTGGCTGTCAGTCGAATAAATCTGCTGTGTCCGAGGCACGATCGCCGTCTTACTGAATGCTCTCCTCTACCATACAGGACTGGCGAGGGTTGCCACCCCGCACTTCTGTCGTCCTAATCAAAAACCTATGAAGGTACATCCTATTTTTTATCACCGAAATGACAACTTTGGATCACGATACAACTTTATTTTGTCCTCTTTGTCCAGTGTTTCCTCTGTTCGTAATACTCCCTCATACGGTTGCTGTGTTGTTGCTTGTTCTTTCGGTCTATGTAGTCTTGTTTGGACTTGAAACACAAATAATGTATTCTGTTTATAACACGAGTGCTTTCGGGATGTGACGGACCTCTCAAGATCTTTCCGAACTTCCGTAATCCACGTCTTTCCGTTCCAGACGTAATGAAATATTTGATTCGGTAGGCTATTTTTTTCGATTCTGTACAGGTATCTAAGAAACATTAGCCTCCTTTTCCTCAATCTTCGAGATCATCCACATTCTAGCTTGCACTTCCTCAAGAGGCGTTCAGCGGCACACAGGTATTTTTTTTTTTTTTTGACCATAGTACTGTAGTGTCTTATTTGGGCTCTGCAGGAGATGCAATTTTTATTGTTAACAGTTTTCAGTCAGCTCATACGCTCTCTCCATATTTCAGATCCGATCGCCTATCCCAGCTTTTTTTAATCCATTTTCTTCTGTGGCCTACGGTCGCAGGTTCGAATCCTGCCTCGGGCATGGATGTGTGTGATGTCCTTAGGTTAGTTAGGTTTAAGTAGTTCTAAGTTCTAGGGGACTGATGACCACAGCAGTTGAGTCCCATAGTGCTCAGAGCCATTTGAACCATTTTCTTCTGTGGTCTCACCGAGATACTTGAATTTCTTTACCCTCGTAATCTGGCCTATCTATGTTTCGAGGAATTTCGGTCCATATTTGTCATTTATCATAAATCTGGTCTTTTCTGTCGAGATCCTCAGTCCCGATTCGCTAGCGATTCTCTCTAGGATGCTGATCTCTATGGTCGCTTCCTCTGAGCTTTGCCAGGGGAAACCAAAGTCATTCGTGAAGCCCAGGCAGTTCAGTTCCATTCGACTCTTTCCCTAAGCAGATCGGGCTTATTCCTTTATTTTCAAGTTCTGATTTCTAAATTTTCTCAGTCTTTCCTAGACCACACCTGCATAGTACCGGCGATAGGCTGTCATCTTGTCTCACGCCTGTCTCGATTTCAAAAGATCGGGACAGTTCTCCCAGGGATTTCAACTCGGAGGTTTTGCCTGTTAAGGGTTATATAATTATGTTTCATTCAATTTGGGTTTGACCCCACATTTCCCGATGACACCTTCCAGGGTCTATCTGTCTACCAGGTCCAAGCTAAAAGACCTGAATATTGTTTTTGTTATGGACTTCACTCTGAATACTGCATTGTTGCAGCTTTTCGTATTAGTGTACCCTGTGCAACCTTGTCCATCTCTGTATATCTGCTGCAGCCTACATCGATATGAATCTGCCTACTGTAGTGAAACCTATGTCTCCCTCTACAATTTTTTACACGCCACAAGTAGCAGAATGTCTCGTATCAGAGGATCCCCCCTTTGAGCCAAGCAAAACAAAGTAGTAAGTCTGTCGCGCAAGTCCCTACGTGACTATAGATGGAGAGCAGCGTTCTCCGCCGCAGTACTAGCAGGGTGAGTGTGGCGGATCCATCGTCCCAACCACCTTTTACCCCAATGAAACAGCCCCCATACTCATCTGACAGCAGCCTTTGTGCACCTGGGGCTGTCCTGGAGGGACCTGGAACGAGGAAGAACCCCCGCCCCTAACCGGGATTGAACCGGGACCTTCAGTGCTGGAGTATGCTACTTACCCGCTACACCAGCGTGGCCACTCTTTTAATCAAGTTGCACAATAAATTTTTCATCTCTCTGAGTTGGTCGAATACCTCTTTATTAGTTACTCGATCTATCCAAAACGTAAGTATTCTCCTGTACTATTAAGTTAAAAGGCTTCTATTTTCTTCCTGACCGAAGTGTTTATCGTTTACGTTTCACTGCTGTAGAAAGCTGCTCTTCAGATAAATACTTCCAGATAAACTTTCTCACACAAATTTATGTCAGATGTTAAAATATTTCTCTTTTTCAGGAATGATTTTGTTATTGCTACCATTCTGGATTTTATATACTCTCTATGTTGACCATCGTCAGTTCTTTTGCTGCTCATCTCTGTCTTTTTGGTGTCTCGTTTTCTTATCTAATTCCCTCGGCATCGCCTGGTTTAAATAGGCCACATTCCATTATTTTTGTTTTATTTTTATTGATGCTCGCCAAGACTCTATTCATTTCGTTCAAGTGGTCTCTTTTCTTAAGTCATTGGCTATCTTCGCAGTATTATCATTGGCAAATTTTAAAAGTTTTTATTTCTTCTTCGTTCTTTAATTCCCTTCCCAAATTAGTATCTGACTTCCTTTACTGCTTGCTTAATATATACGATAGATTGAATAACGTGGGTGATTGACGTAACTGTGCCTAATCACTTCTCTGTAATTTATCTCTGGTGCTTTCAGAAGTCGAATAATTCAGTTAACATTAGAATTTGTTTCTTTATTTACAGTGTACGGCCGGCCGCGGTGGTCTAGCGGTTCTAGGCGCTCAGTCCGGAACCGCGCGACTGCTACGGTCGCAGGTTCGAATCCTGCCTCGGGCATGGATGTGTGTGATGTCCTTAGGTTAGTTAGGTTTAAGTAGTTCTAAGTTCTAGGGGACTGATGACCACAGCAGTTAAGTCCCATAGTGCTCAGAGCCATTTGAACCATTTTTTACAGTGTACGACCACAAAAATCGTCTTCAGACTGTTTCCGTTTGTAGGAACCATCTTCAGCTCTGTTTGAAACATATCCTAATACAATGAAGCCAGAGTGGCAGCAAGGTTCTGAATTTGATCTTCGATTTCCGGTACGGATCGAGGATGACATGTGGGCGGGCAATATCCCCGAATTTGGGATACTGTTGAACCGCGTGTTCTTCACGAAGAGCCATTGCACTCGCCGTGTGTGACTGTGTGATGTGGACTAATAAGCACCTTTGTTCTCGGTCCATTCTTATTTGAAGAGGGGGTGTCAGGTGTACCTTGACGTCTGCACATTATCGAGACCTCCTTGTACAGCGCAGCTGTGTGGAAACACTGTTTTCATGCAAGATGGGGCGACACGACATGTCGCTTTCCTAGTGTAATGGAACGTTCCATGACCGTGTTATCTTCAGAGGTTTTCCAGATACATGGCCTGCAAGATTTCCGGAACTGAATCCATGTGACTTTTGGCTCTGGGGATATCTAAAAGAATGCGTTTATCGGGGATACGTGCGGTCTATACCTTATCTGAACGGAAAAGGTTGCTCAAATTCCATAGGAACTGCAACTTTTGATGAAGTTTTACAGCTGCAGCATCTACTCGACATCTCCAGTGCTCATATTCAGTAAACTGTGAAATTAACATTATGCCTTTCTCACTTGTGTGACCTTTTCTGCCCACGGTCCGTTCCTAATCCACTACGAATGGAAATACTTCCATATGCCTTTTTTGCATTCACAGCGCCACATTTGCACCTGATTGCCAAGATTGGAACTAATTTTTTTTTTCCAGTGTAAATCTGTCCGTATTAACGCAATAAAATACCAACGAAGTTTCGCTGTCACCAGATAATTACAGCCCACACGGGGCCTCTGTAAGTAACTGCACCTTAGTTATAACCACCCGGTATCAAGTGAGAATGAAGTGAGCTGCCCTACGCTTGCAGATGTCAGTAGCAGGTGACCGCCATCGTGAGTAGGGGCTACGCGGGGCTGCGGCCGACTCGCCGGTGTAAACAGAGCATCGGGGGCTGCAGGGCAGCAGCAGTACGAGTCGCTGTGGTGTTCGGCGCCTCGCATGCAGACATCCGGCTGGCCGCGCCGCGCGCCTGCAAGTGCGCGGCTGCTGGTGTCGGGGCTTCCGTGGAGGCGAGGCGAGGACTGCCAGTATCGGGGACAATGCCGCGGCGCCGCGCGAGCAAAGCAATCAGCAGCCACGGACGCGGCCTAATATGGACAACACGAGGCTCCAGCTCCAGCTCCAGCTGCAGGTGAAAGGCTCGCGGGCTCCAGAACCGGGCCGAGGACCCCTTGTACGCCGTCTATCCCCCGGGTACGCGGTTACACTGTGATCTACGGGAAGTGTCTGCTCCGTGACACGGCGTGGTGGCGGTGTGGGGCGGCGCACAATGTACTGAAGGCTCAGCTCTGCCTTAGGTGTGTTGACGTCCGCACACACATTCCTGTACATCTGTCAGGTGAACCGCGGCATGAGCGTCAACACATTTGTGGTACCGCCTCCTTCTACAAATGAAACCGAGTGCTCCGACAAGAACTTGAACCTCGTTTAGAAATATTGTCTGAGCGTACCGGTGTAAGACTGCAATGGTCACCACTGGCTCGTTAAAGAGTAATAAAGTAATTACGATCTTTCTACTTGTTACTTGTATTACCTTTGCTTCACCGAAAATACCTTGACAACAGTGAGAAAGCCTATACGCTTGCACTCTGGTTGCCAGCCCCTAGAGTCTAACCAGGCCGCACAAACAACTTGAGACGCGGGCGGTACCGGCGGGTCGGCCGCGATGGAAGAGCGGTTCTAGGCACTTCAGTCCGGAACCAAGCGGCTGCTACGGTCGCGGGTTCGAATAGTGCCTCGGGCATGGATGTGTGTGATGTCCTTTGTTTAGTTATGTTGAAGTAGTTCTAAGTTCTAGGGGACTGATGACCTCAGATGTTAAGTCCCATAGTGCTCAGAGCCAACTACCGACGCGCCCAATGTCTCGTGTGAGGATAAAAGGAATCTCCACGCCGTTCGTCGATCTTCCAGTCACGGCACATACTATAGGGGGCAGCAGGCGCCAGCAGAACACCAATCCTTCTACCACAGGGAAACTAATAACATTCCCTACCCCCAGTGACCAAAACTTCAACGATTTCAAAATTGTGACGTGATGTCATGCTCAGTTGAGACTTCTTTATGAAGTATAATGGACGCTGGCCAACAAAATATACCAGCAGTCCAACAGAAAGGATACTGCAATCGTGGCCGAAACGTCAGTACTGTTCAGTAACAGTTATTGTGCAATAAGAGCGCCAGCATAACTAGAGACAATTTTGATGTCAACTTATTCCGGCGAAGAAAATCTAAGAAGTTGTACCAGTAACTAGCTACCCGCCCCGACTTCGCAATGTTAGGGAAGTATATACACCCCAGACGACTTCTGTGACCAGTAATAGATTATACCCCCCCCCCCCCCCCGAGACTGATTTTATTGATTTTATATCTTGCTTACAAGCAACGTCAGAGCAGTAACTACAATTCCAGCTTCAACTAATAAATGCACACAACAGACGTGCAATCCAAGAGTCACCAATGTTAAGCAGTGGATATGCAGGTAGTTTATCAGCGTTGTTGTGTGAGAAATGGTTCAAATGGCTCTGAGCACTATGGGTCTCAACATCTGAGGTCATCAGTCCCCTAGAACTTACAACTACTTAAACCTAACTAACCTAAGGACATTACACACACGTCCATTCCCGAGGCTGAATTCGAACCTGCGATCGTAGCAGTCGCGCGGTTCCGGACTAAAGCGCCTAGAACCGCTCGGCCACCGCTGCCGGCGCTGTTGTGTGAGAAATCACAGCGCAGATACATTTCTAAAATCAAGTGTTCAAAACATTCTCTAGAATATTGTGACGACTCCCGTTTGTCACATGTCGGTAAGTGACAATATAGACTGAAGCGCCAGTAAAACTGTTATAGGCATGCGTATTCAGATACAGAGGTATGTTAACAGGCAGAATATGGCGCTGCGGTCGGCAACGCCTATATAAGACAACAAATGTCTGACGCAATTGTTAGACAGGTTACTGCTGCTACAAAGGCATGTTAACAAGATTTAAGCGAGTTTTAACGTGGTGTTACAGTCGGCGCACGAGCAATGGGTCACAGCATCTCCGAAGTAGCGATGAAGTGAGGATTTTCTCGTACGACTATTTCACGAGTGTACCAACAAGATCAGGCATCCGTTAAAACATCAAATCTCCGATATCGTTCCGGCCGGAAAAAGATCCTGCAAGAATGGGACCAACGACGACTGAAGATAATCGTTCAGCATGAAAGAAGTGCAACTCTTCCACAAATTGCTGCAGATTACAATGCTGGGCCACCAACAAGTAACAGCGTGCGAACCATTCAACGAAACGTCATCAATGTGGGCTTCCGGAGCCGAAGAGCCTCCCGCGATGACTGCACGTCTCAAAGCCTAACGCCTCGCCTGGGAATGTCAACACCAACAATGACCTGTTGATGACTGGAAGCATGTTGCCTGATCGGACGAGTTTCGACTCAAATTGTATCAGGCTGATGGACGTGTACGGGTATGGAAACAACCTCATGAATTCATGGACCCTGCATCTCAGCAGAGGACTCTTGAAGCTGGTGGAGAAACTGTAATGGCGTGGGGCGTGTGCAGTTGAGTGATATGGGACCTCTGACAATTCTAGATAAGACTCTGACAGGTGACACGTACGTAAGCATCTTGTCTGATCATCTGCATCCGTTCATGTCCACTGTGCGTTCCGATGGACTTGGGCAATTCCAGCAGGACAATGCGACACCCCACACGTCCCGAAACGCTACAGAGTGGCTCTAGGAACACTGAGTTTAAACACTTCCGCTGGCCACCAAACTACACAGATATGAACATTATTGAGCGTATCTGGGATGCCTTGCCCGCATCTCGTGGTCGTGCGGTAGCGTTCTCGCTTCCCACGCCCGTGTTCCCGGGTTCGATTCCCGGCGGGGTCAGGGATTTTCTCTGCCTCGTGATGGCTGGGTGTTGTGTGCTGTCCTTAGGTTAGTTAGGTTTAAGTAGTTCTAAGTTCTAGGGGACTGATGACCATAGATGTAAAGTCCCATAGTGCTCAGAGCCATTTGACCCATTTTTTTTGGGATGCCTTGCAACGTGCTGAAGAGATCTCACATCCTCGCACTCTTACGGATTTATGGACAGCCCTGCAGGATTCGTGGTGTCACTTTCCTCCAGCACTACTTCAGACATTAGTCAGGTCCATGCCATGTCGTGTTGCGGCAACTGTGCGTTGTGCATTTTATATTGTATTGTCATGAACTTTATGACTGGAAGAGCAGGGCTTGTGAATTCTGGCGATTTAGCTTCTGTTTTTCCCATTTGTTGCAACGTGGCGAGAAGGGCCAGATGCAAGGTTTAATCGTTAGGTAGACAATATCGAAAATGCGGGAGGATTTTTCCGGAAACTGGAACAAAGCCTCTCTGTGTATCTCCTAAGCCAGAATACTGCAGATGAGCCGTCGACAGCAGTGCAAGCTACGTGAGTTCCCGAGAGAATTCCACAAAAGCCTACGGGTTTTCCTAGAAACGGACGCAGTGAAAGAGTCACCTGCATTTTCACGCGCAGACGTCTTTCCGTCAATCGTAAGGCTATTGCCAGTACACTGCCAACCTTCAGTTCGGTTAATAGAGAGGAGTAAATCCTGCACGGTTTACCTACATGCAGGAACGGAGATGGAAATTTTCAGTTGTCACTGTGACAAACCTCACAATTTCCTCCCCTCCTATGGTAATTTAGAGAAGAGTGTGTGAATCTGCACTCGGTCAGTAGCACTTTGTGGGGTGAATGCAAGCTGGCTGTTCATGTCTCATCTCTATAGAATTGCTGTTCAGTGCCGTTCTTCAGCGTGGTGCATCTTTTGCTGTTTAAGTGTAAGCGGCGCGGCTTTAGCGTTTACGTTGTCTTTATGCTGCATAGCTCACAATTTACGAGTCTGCCTGGCAATTGCTGATTGCTTTTTTACCGATATTTCTCTATCACACTGGGATCAAGAGTCGATGCTATCCGGTATATGCTCCCTTATGAATTGCCCAGTCTGAGAAAACTGATTTGCATCTTAATATACTGTCGTCCAGAGAGCATTCAGGTGCCTTCTGCACGATACGTTGTTTCTGAATTTGGGTGTTACCACTCTGGTGATTCAGAAAAATATTGACGTTGTACGTACATTTGATGAAACTAGTTGTAAATGAATCCACCCTCTACTTCAACAATATTCACTGAGGGCAAATACATTAGTATTTTGAAGGTAACTTTTTCACACACAACGTTCTGCTGAGGCGAATCTTTTGATTATAATAAATATCGTCCGATGATTCTAGTTCATTGAGATGCAGTAACTGTGACGGTGTTTCCAAAATGACCAGGTGCCATTACGGGAAACATACTCTTTTCTTTTAATCTGGAAAGTTAGTTGGGTCCTTTTTTATTACAAGAATTTAATTGAATTTTATTTTGCTGACAATGAAACTTGAGCTTCATTAGCACGCAGCAGCGTGAATAATGCTCATTGCAAGAGTTGTAAGATTCTTCTGTATTCCGTCAAGGCATAGAATTGCCTGTTTGTGTGCCGAATTCGTGAGTGTGGCAGGCAGTCTGCACGAACGACTGCTCTATCCCGGTCGACCTACATACCGCACAACACGATCGGACAGGAACAACATTTAAATGTTTTGAAGAAGAGAAATGTACCTGCAAATTTTTTCCCGCACACATTGACTCCCGAACAAAAACAACGACGCTTGGACGCCTGCCACGACTTGATTGAAGAGCAAAACTCGGACAATTCTTTTCTGGAAAAAATCATTTCGACTTACTAAACAAATTATCAGTATGGGTGCCGTTGCTATTGTGTCTACATTTTCTGGTGGAGCGCAAAACGGTGGCAGGACAACGGGAGAACGGAACACTGCTGGTGCCTGTCGCGGTTATTGACTTCACTGTCAGTTGGTGGGAAACGGCTTTAGCGCTCTTTTCTTTTCCCTACAGGCACGCTTCTGGCATTTCCAGCGTTTTCTTGCTAATGGAATTCTCAACTAAATTCGCGTGGCAGCAACTCATTGAGGCAATGTTCTGGTAAAGGCGTCGGAATTCTTTTCCTCCTAACCACTGGGACGTGAGCTCTCTTTACAGTAACTTCTGTAGCAGTGCTTGGCAGTTCACAACTCACTGACATGGTCTCCGCTACGCTGGTGCAATGTGTGAAACGTCAAATGAGGTCACTGTAATAACTTTAAATTACGAAAGCTCTATCTAGCCATTATAAATAAATCAGTTTTCACATAACAGCTCAACTCTGACGACATTTCTTGGTTTTTGTAGTATCTCATTGTGAAGATACTTAGCACCAAGCGCAGGTGATGCTTTGTCCTAGCAGCATTTTTAGCTCCACCGGGAAACGTCTTGTACGAGACGGGACTCCTAAGCAACGGAAACGATGCTGAAAGCTCGTAAAGTTTGAAGTCATCTTCAGTTAATGGAGGACGCCTCCAGAACTGAATACTTTCGAGCCCACACACCTGTGCAGTGACCCTCTCATGAGCCTCATAATAGGACAGTAATCCGTGACTGTTATAGTAAAGTATGTATGTATGTACTGCAATTAGTCACACTGTTTAAGGGGACTGGTCCGTGAGTATCAGAGGAAACTTTGAAAAAAATTGTCAGATTTATAAACAGTGTAAATCAAAGAATAAGATTTGAAAGCCCACATAATGCTTACCATCTTTTAATATATGTTTTGGGAACATTTTTGTGTATGAACCACAGCTTTAACTCTAACACTTTTTTTAATTGTATTTTTCTGTTGCAAGTGAAATAAACCATGCTAATTGTTTGTGTACATCATAGACACACATTATCCAAAATACAAACAAAGTAGAACATTATTTTTTTTTCTGTAACTTCTTCGCACTATTATCTTTAAAGCAGAATATTGAAAAGATGGTGCTGTCATAAACTGTGGTACAAAAAATTTTAAGTATGATTATCAAAAATTTTGGAGATGAATTCAGGGTTTTTCTTCAAAAAAGCATTTTACGTTCAAAGTTAAGTCACAAGAGTAGCCTACTTTTTGGCGAAGCATGTTTTAAGGCAGTATACAAAAATTTCAGATTTCTGTCTTTAATGGTTTTTAGACAAAGTGTACCAGAACATGAAATAATTTCACTTTTAGGAAATTCAAGGTAAAGTTAAACTTGCTTTTTCTATTAATCTTGCACGGCACTAATGCATCCCAGGTCCATATTCGTCTTGTTTCCTGCGTTGTTCTTCCTCTCTTCTCTTTTTCACGCTTCTTCTTCTTATTCTTGCTTCTATGGTGGTTTCCAACTCTGATTTTCCTGTTTCGAAGAGTCTGCTTCGGTCAACGGCTATTAGAACTCTGTGCATATTTAGCCCACCAAGCACTCTCATCAGTTCCATAACACTAAGCCTTGACACTGCACAGTCATTGAAACATAGAACAGCATCTAGCACAAAGTCCTATTAGGATAGTTTTTGGTATCTGTTCCCATATACAATTGTTGAAACTTTCATTTGAATTTTGAGTCCTACCATGTAAACATTTCTTTAATAATCTTGTGTTACTAAGATCCCTTGATATAGGTTTTATAATTTACATTATAGCAAACTGCAAAGAATATTTATGGTTGTAGGTCTCACCTTGAGTAACAGCCCTCTGGTAGCCACACCATGATTCGTTGCCAGGTGGGAAGAGTGCATGACATGGTTGTCATCTGTGGAGGATTTATGAAAGAAGATAGTCCATACTGCCTTTTCATTCCCTCGAGGTCCTTTTTATTTTGTCTTATGGCTTGTCCATAACAATACTTCAACCTGTCTATTTGTTCGTCTGTAAGCTTACCACGTCCACTAATGCATTTACCATCAGCTAATTTCTTTCTCTTCAAATCACTCTTCAAGTTCCTCAGATTTGTACCTTACCTTTTCTGGACATGTCCAACATATTCTATTTTTTCAATTTTTGTATCACCATAAGGTTTGGACTCACAAACGTTTTGGCATACTTTTGAGTCTCCGTCTCTTAAATAAGATGTATACATCGCACCATGTTTCTTCGCTGATCTAAGAAATATCTTCTCAATACCTTCAGATTCCATCCTTCCACTAAGGCCACTAAAATTAATGAAACATTTATGATTTTCAGTTCCACTAGTGCAGTCATGGCAGTACTTGGTAATACATTTCACATCAATCACCTTACCATTGTCCAAGGAGGTAGCTGTCACTACACCATTTAGGGGGCTACGGCCTCTTCGGTGTCAGGATGCGTCCAGGGCTGCAGACATATATGTATTGCTGTCATTCATGTCTACATTTTCCTGAACAGCATTTTTCATATTATCATTTGCTACTTCTTCTAAAGTCTGCAAAATAATTTTATTGTACCTTTCAAACTTTGTATTGGGAGGTCAGTCCATAAGAGCACAGAAAATTTGTGTACTTCTGTACCCTTTGCCTATACACCTCAAAGCATAAGCAAGTGTGATATTTGTGTTAGACGCTACCTGTTTAGTTACGCCACAATTATTACCACATTCGCTTAAACCACAAAAATTACAAACAATTCTTAATTTTGATGCACAATTTCTTCTAGCACGTATCTCCTCAACTACCTTCACATCACTATTGCCACATTCCTTAGACTGCAAAGCTTTACTTATTAGTTCATATAGAGCAGAGAGTTCAACAATAACGCAACCTGAATCAATAGTTGGCGCCTCTGTATCATCAGCATCAATACTGTCAAGATCATTGTCCAAATATTTCAATTTTAGCTTCGAAGCACTTGGAGTAATTAAAGCTGATTCAAGTGTTGTATTTCAGTAGTAGCAGAGTTAATCCGTTTAGTGAACCGATTTCCATAAGATTTACGTTGTTTAACGCCGAACTTCTTAATTCTTCCCATTGCAAGTAGGATAAGAAACTCACGCTTACAGTAAGAAACTCTCACACAGAATTACTTCGCTGTAAACAAAATATTCGCGCCAAAACAACAGCAAACAATGACTAAACTCTCTGCCTAAACAAAAGATAAGTAACTGTAAAACTTTTGCAGGTTAGCCAACTTAAGGGACTAACAAATCATAAAAACGAAACAAATGAGAGCAAAACTTTATTTTTAACAGAGCTGACTGTATGCCATGAGGACGTCGTGGTGTGTGCAGCCACTTCTAATTCCTCTAATTCTGTACTTTCTGTGGTCCATTTCCTGGAAGTAAACTTTTCTCGTTCAGAAAACTACGGAAAATTTTTTAATACAAAAATTTAAAAAATCGATTTTTTGACAGTTATTCATGTACAAGTCCCGTTAAGATTACTAATCTTATGGCATTATCTTATTACTGTGCTTTAGAGTCAACAGTAAAGAATGGCTCTACTCCAGACGTTCCGTTCTGTGAAGCCGCGTCAGAGGTACGCGTGCAGCTTGTCTCCGCCGATAAGGACCTCTCTGCCGCAGCCTTCTGAACAAGTCTGCGTCGATACAACATGTCCAGGGTATGCTGCGAGGTCAGATTCCAGTTGCCGTGCCGTGCAGTCCTAAGGCGGTACCGTCGTGCCCTTACAGTCAAATAAGGGTTCTCTCTTTCTAATGTCAGACGTGTTCCTGTCCTGGTCTTCGGGATACAATTTCGGTTTCTATTAACTGTCGCCAATCCAAGAAACAACAGAACGATTCACATTAACTCATCGGGCCAAATTAGTTTGCGACTGTCCTGCTTCCTTTCTTTCTATGGCCCTCCACCGCAGAGAGTCTGGTAGGTATCTTCTCTGTGCCGTACTGCACCGTCTGTGACTGTGTACACAGCGATTGTGGATGTGAGGCTACCCGGCAAACACTATCTCGTTTCATAGGTGCCGCGATGTCATCGTTGGCACGATTGTCCGTTGACCGGAATGCTATCTTCCGTGCAGAACACGATCGTAGGGACATCTGGTTGACAGTTAGTGTGATTGTATCGTGAATTATAGGCAGAAAGAGGAAACAGCTGTTTGATGCTTTAATTTTGGACACCATGTATTTTTGTACTGTACATCTCGATGAAAATAACTGTCAATGCTTTATATATACTCGTTTTATTATGAATTACACCTGGTGTTTTACTCGAAAGAAAGGTAAGAAAGATATTCCCATAATCACACTATTATCTGACACACCGAAAAAAAAATATCGAACGAAAAGAAACCAGGACCTGTAATAATCGAACACAGGCGAGCCGTTTGCCTCGATCGCTCGACCGCCAACCTCGCTCTGCTGCACACGCAGAATGACATGTGCCCAAACTACAGCATGAAAACACGAAAACGTTAATAACTCGAACATTACTAACTTTGGCTTCTGTATTATAACAATAAAGAATATTTATTTTTAGACTATCTTTCGATGTATACTATTGGAAATACGATTTTCCGTCATCGACTTTGACCTCGATTTTTTCAAAAACTAGGGAGTGTCTAGCGAATAGTCGAAACACGTGTCTCTTTATTTTCAGTATAGAACGCCCTTGTAAAACTTGATCAAAATCGGTGATCCATATGTCAGACCCTTTCCGTGTTAGCCGGCCGGTGTGGCCTAGCGGTTCTAGGCGCTACAGTCTGGAACCGCGCGACCGCTACGGTCGCAGTTTCGAATCCTGCCTCGGGCATGGATGTGTGTGATGTCCTTAGGTTAGTTAGGTTTAAGTAGTTCTAAGTTCTAGGGGACTGATGACCACATAAGTTAAGTCCCATAGTGCTCAGAGCCATTTGAGCCTTTCCATGTTAAACATTGTGACCGGCTGCGGCAGGTACATTATGTCCTTGAAGTGCTAGAAGCGGCGACTGCCGGTACCATCTTACGTCGCTGACTGCTCTGAGAAAGCCAGAGCCACAGCCGGGAGCGGCGTTGACGCGCTGCGATAACATCGCATCTCTTCCAGCTTTTCAACGACGCAGCATCAGGATTTAAAGTAGAAGAAACTTACAGGGACCACCTGCAGAGTCGGTGAACGCTGAGAAAGTTCTGTTCATTGCTATCCGCTGTCCAATAAACACCACGCACCGGGAACTAGAGCTGGACAGACTCCCCGGGTGGCGGAGTCTGTGCCTGCTGGCAGCGCGCCAGTAGACTGGAGTGAACTCGGGGGGACGCTGGGTAGCTGGGCGCTCGTTCTCGACACCAGCGAGTCGTGCGGGACGGGCTTGTACGTCAGCCGCCGCGCTGAGGGCCGCGACCTCGGCTTGGGTTCGAGACCCGGTCAGGGCAGTCGCGGCTCTGCAGCCGAGGCCGCTTCACCTGCACTGCTGCGAGCCAACACCGTCCCTTATCCCGCTCTCTTCGACGAACACCAGCCTTACGGGGTGTTAGCGTACCCTATCTACAGGCACAAGTCCTTTGGTAGCAGACGTTTCTGAGGCTTGTGTGGTGTCACCGCCAGACACCACACTTGCTAGGTGGTAGCCTTTAAATCGGCCGCGGTCCATTAGTATACGTCGGAACCGCGTGTCGCCACTGTCAGTGATAGCAGACCGAGCGCCACCACACGGCAGGTCTAGAGAGACGTACTGGCACTCGCCCCAGTTGTACAGCCGACTTTGCTAGCGAAGCTACACTGACCGATACGCTCTCATTTGCCGAGACGATAGTTAGCATAGCCTTCAGCTACATTTGCTACGACCTAGCAAGGCGTCGTATTCAATTGATATTTATTATGTGAAGCATGTATCATCCAGAGAGATGTTCTACAATTGTGGATTAAAGTTAAGTATTACATCAACTACGTACTTTATTTGCAATTCTCAAGATATTGTCCTGTTCCAGACCTCACGCCAGCCAGCGTGTAATTAATCGCGTGCATTTCGGCCTCCTCTAGAAACACAGTGTTGGCTGTTCTGCCAACACTACAGCTTGTATACCTGTTTCGCAAATAAAACCACCTTTCTTGCTGTACTGTAATTTATTTCTACCAGACGCGTTTCACTTCTTTTACTGTAAGGCATCTTCAGTGGGATAATTGGCTGTCATTTGCGTTTCATCTCTCTGGTCTGGAGATCGCACTGCCACTTCATTTCCAAAATATAAGTACATTTTCATATTCCGAACCTTTTCTTCACACTGTTCACCGTGTTTATCTTTGTTTTTCTGGTGCACTATTAACCTTTTGCCACTACTTATAGACATTTGTTCGTAAACCGTGCTTTTAAAGACATAAATATTGTCAGTTCATTTTTCGAAACCAAACAGGAGGAAACACACAATGAACTCACAATATTTTCGTCTTTAAAAGCACGGCTTTCGAACAAATATCTATAACTAGTGGCAATTGAGTAATAGTGCACCACAAAAATAAGAATAAACATGGTGAACAGTGTGAACAAAATATCCGGAATATGAAAATGTGCTTATGTTTCGGAAATGAAATGGCAGTGCGACCTCCAGACCAGACGAGAAGAAACGCAGATGCCAACAAACTATCCCACTGGAGATGCCTCAGAAAAGGCGATTTTAGGCGATTTTATTTAGTTATTTTTCTTTAATTTTTAGTGACATATGCGCGGCTATGAACAATCCACACATACGCAGATCATCACTTACTTTATTTGTTTTTGTAATATGTACACATATTACAGATTTTCATTCTAGAAACAAACAATGTAAGCGATGATTTGCACTTGTGTGATATTCTGTGCAATGGAGCAGGTACAACACTTGTAAAAAGAAAAAAAATTCTATCTCCAACATTAGCATATATAAAAAACATTACAAGATTCATTTCTCCGGTTTTTTTTATTACAGTATAACCTCAAAAAGACATCAACAGTGCAAGAATGCAGAAAATCACACATGCAAATATCGCGAAAAATATTTATGTAAACAAATGCACTTGCAAGTGATCATTTAAATCACGAAGTTAGAGTTTTCGTGTATCGATGACGCTATATATTGGTCACTTCTCTGACAGACGTAGCTAGCGTTGCGAGTGATACGTCCTGTTTATATCCAAACCGGACTATGTAACTACACTCCTGGAAATTGAAATAAGAACACAGTGAATTCATTGTCCCAGGAAGGGGAAACTTTATTGACACATTCCTGGGGTCAGATACATCACATGATCACACTGACAGAACCACAGGCACATAGACACAGGCAACAGAGCATGCACAATGTCGGCACTAGTACAGTGTATATCCACCTTTCGCAGCAATGCAGGCTGCTATTCTCCCATGGAGACGATCGTAGAGATGCTGGATGTAGTCCTGTGGAACGGCTTGCCATGCCATTTCCACCTGGCGCCTCAGTTGGACCAGCGTTCGTGCTGGACGTGCAGACCGCGTGAGACGACGCTTCATCCAGTCCCAAACATGCTCAATGGGGGACAGATCCGGAGATCTTGCTGGCCAGGGTAGTTGACTTACACCTTCTAGAGCACGTTGGGTGGCACGGGATACATGCGGACGTGCATTGTCCTGTTGGAACAGCAAGTTCCCTTGCCGGTCTAGGAATGGTAGAACGATGGGTTCGATGACGGTTTGGATGTACCGTGCACTATTCAGTGTCCCCTCGACGATCACGAGTGGTGTACGGCCAGTGTAGGAGATCGCTCCCCACACCATGATGCCGGGTGTTGGCCCTGTGTGCCTCGGTCGTATGCAGTCCTGATTGTGGCGCTCACCTGCACGGCGCCAAACACGCATACGACCATCATTGGCACCAAGGCAGAAGCGACTCTCATCGCTGAAGACGACACGTCTCCATTCGTCCCTCCATTCACGCCTGTCGCGACACCACTGGAGGCGGGCTGCACGATGTTGGGGCGTGAGCGGAAGACGGCGTAACGGTGTGCGGGACCGTAGCCCAGCTTCATGGAGACGGTTGCGAATGGTCCTCGCCGATACGCCAGGAGCAACAGTGTCCCTAATTTGCTGGGAAGTGGCGGTGCGGTCCCTTACTGTGGAGACCTCACGCCCCACGTGTTGAGCAATTCGGCGGTACGTCCACCCGGCCTCCCGCATGCCCACTATACGCCCTCGCTCAAAGTCCGTCAACTGCACATACGGTTCACGTCCACGCTGTCGCGGCATGCTACCAGTGTTAAAGACTGCGATGGAGCTCCGTATGCCACGGCAAACTGGCTGACACTGACGGCGGCGGTGCACAAATGCTGCGCAGCTAGCGCCATTCGACGGCCAACACCGCGGTTCCTGGTGTGTCCGCTGTGCCGTGCGTGTGATCATTGCTTGTACAGCCCTCTCGCAGTGTCCGGAGCAAGTATGGTGGGTCTGACACACCGGTGTCAATGTGTTCTTTTTTCCATTTCCAGGAGTGTATTACCGCTGACAGCCGCGTTGTATTGACACACAATTATGGCAATATGATCACTGGCCCTATGTATGATAAAAGGTCAACGTCATAAAATTTTTTGTAAAAAATGACAACCTTTTACTATAGGTAAGATAGTAGTTTTATACTATATATCAAATACACTTTTATATGTCAGAAGTTATATCACTATCTACCATATTTTCTAGTATGTGCAGGTACATACGACCCTTCAGTTTAATAAGAGCGATTGAGCTGAACAAATTATGACTGTTTGTAACGCCTGGTGACTGATGCACATTGAACAAAATAATAGTTTTATATTGCTACGTATCTTGTAATGGAATTTCAGCGGTATGCATGCGACAGTATGCATACCAGTAGGTTGCAAAACGCCGCGCTTAAAATCGGGATTTTTCGATGCTCATACCTCTGGTTCTATTGGTGATGAAAGGGAAGGGTCAAGTGTTTTGTACAGCCCTTGGGCTAGGGACCACTTGTATACCCAGCAGAAAGGTCATCACTGTCCTACAGTACAGGGTCAGAGTATGAATATTACACAGTTTCCCCTGCTTAGACAAATGGAGTAAACCGTTTGGTTCTTTTTGCATTTAGTGTTATCTACGGCGCCCCTGATGGGACTTATGCAGGCACCATTAGTTAATGGGCAGTTTCTCAGAAAACCGCACAAAAAGGGTTTTCTCTATGTTTACGACGTCACCAGAGGACGAATCCTTAGCCGAGGGTTCTGAAGCTGCTATGTACAGTAAATGGCTGAAATTTTTACGATGTATTCCAAAGATCCCGATCTATGACTTAAAAAAAGAAAAAAAGCTAAACTCCTTCCGAATAGGACTTGAAGACCCAACGGTACCTACCGGCCGCCGTGTCATCCTCCGCCCACAGGCGTCACTGAATGCAGATACGCAGGGGCATGTGGTCAGCACAATGCTTACCCGGCGTTTGCCAGTTTTCGCAATCAGAGCCGCTACTTCTCGGTCAAGTAGCTCCTTAATTAGTCTCACAGGGGCTGAGTGCACCTCGCTTCCCAACAGCGATCGGCAGACCGGACGGTAATCCATCCAAGTGCTACCCAAGCCCGATAGCGCTTATCTTCATTTATCCGACGGGAACCGGCGTATTATCCACTGCGGCACGGCCGTTGGCTTCCGATATAGAACAATTTTGGAAATTTTCTTGATATCTTTATCCAAGATACAGAGGTTCAAAGTTACCCTACTACTACATGTAAAATCCAATATGAGACGAAATCTAAATAATAAATAACCGTAGCAAATGGCTCAAACTTTAAGGGTATATTCTCTAGGCATTCATCTAGAACAGCTGTCTCCCTTTTTTCAAAAATCTTCATCCACTATCGTGAAACACCCCAAAAAGTTGTATTTTGGATACCAGAACCCATCCGCGGATTCCGAAACGGCTATGCACAGCTAATGGCTATAATTTTTACGGTGTATTCTTGCGATACCGATTTAGAACAACTTTGAAAGTTTTCCTTATATCTTTATCTGTTTCCGATATACGCATGTTCAAACTTACCCTACTTGTACACGTAAAATACGCACGTACAAATCCATTCTGAGACTAAAACGTAGTTTATAACGCGACGTAGCACGGAAAAATATTGGAACCCCTTATTCTAGTGCTGAAGCTCCAACAACAAAACCAGGTGGCAAATAAAAGCATTCCACACAGACAATAAAAAACTCTTGTACAAAAAGTGATTGTGGACTTTCTCCAAAGACGGTAGGTCAAAATTTGCACAATATTCATAGACAGTAATGTAGCAACTAACTGTGTGATGCTCTTAGATCGTGGGAACCAATACCAAAACGCCGTGGCTGATATCCACACCAAGTGCTTTCCTTTCTAGGTGCAGCCGCTTGATAAGTGCGCCGCCTCCAACATCAGGTACGTGCTGAGCTCGGGAGCAGAGAGAGTGCCCTGGCCACTGCCGGATGTGGAGCTGAGGCGCCGAAAGTCAGTGTGGGCGCCGGACCGGCGTGTACACGCTGGAGCTTCGGTTGGGTCTTGTCCAGCAGTGGCGTCCGCTGGAATGCGTGCCACTCGGTCAGCGGCCGGCGGCTGGAACTGGTGGCTGGTCGCTCTCCAGGTCCCGCTGGAGCCGCAGGGACGTAGCAGCGTCGGGAGTGTCTCTCCTGGCTGCTGGAACGCCACCTGGCTCACGGCTGGAGGGAAAGTCCGGGAGTCGCCGAGCAGCGAGAAGCAGAAACAATTAATTTGCGGACACAGGTGTGCCATTACACTTAGTATTTATGAGAACTGCCTTGTCGCGGAGAAGTTGTTAAGATGGCAAAGTGTGCCACTCGCCCTCGTCAGCCAAGCCGTTGGGTGGTGTTAGCTTTCGACTAGGAGGTAACCAGTTCGAATCCCGACACTGACAGGAAGACTGTAACTGGCTAACCACACTATGTGATCAAAAATATCCGGACAACCCCCAGAAACATACGTTTTTCATATTAGGAGCATTGTGCTGCCACCTACTGCCAGGTACTCCGTATCAGATACCTCAGTAGTCATTAGACATCGTGAGAGAGCAGAATGGGGTGCTTTGCGGAACTCACGGACTTCGAAAGTGATCAGGTGATTGGGTGTCCCTTGTGTCATACGTCTGTAGACGAGATTTCCACACTCCTCAAAACAAAACAAAAAGTTCAAATGTGTGAGAAATCTTATGGGACTTTACTGCTAAGATCATCAGTCCCTAAGCTTACACACTACTTAACCTAAATTATCCTAAAGACAAGGACTCGAACCTCCTCCGGGACCAGCAGCAGCGTCCATGACTGCAGCGCCCTTAGACTTCTCGGCTAATCCCACGCGGCTTCCACACTCCTAAACATGCCTAGGTCCACTGTTGCCGATGTGATAGTGAAGTGGAACAAAAGCGTACAGGCCGACCTCATCTGTTGACTGACAGAGACCGCCGACAGTTAAAGAGGATCGTAATGTTTAATAGGCAGACATCTATCCAGACTGTCACACAGGAATTCCAAACTGCGTCAGGATCTACTGCCAGTACTATAGACAGACGGGAGGTGAGAAAACTTTAATTTCATGGTCGAGAGGCTGCTCATAAGCCACACATCACGCTTGTAGATGCCAAACGACTCCTCGCTTGGTATGAAGAGCGTAAACATTGGACGATTGAACCGTGGGAAAACGTTGTGTGGTTTGACGAATCACGGTACACAAAGTGGCGATCCGATGGCAGGGTGTGGGTGTGGCGAATGCCCGGTGAACGTCATCTGACAACGTGTGTAGTGGTCGTGTTTTTCATGGAGGGGATTGCACCCCTTGTTGTTTTGCGTGGCACTATCACAGTATAGGCCTACACTTATGTTTTAAGCACCTTCTTGCTTCCCACTATTGAAGAGCAATTCGGGAATGGCGATTGCATCTTTCAACACGATCGAGCACCTGTTCATATTGCAAGGCCTGTGGTGGAGTGGTTGCATGACAACAACATCCCTGTAATGGACTGGCCTGCACAGAGTCCTGGCCTGAATCCTATACAACACCTTTGGGATGTTTTGGAACGCCGACTTCGTGCCAATCCTCACCGACCGACATCGATACCTCTCCTCAGTGCAGCACTCCGTGAAGAAAGGGCTGTCATTCCCCAAGGAACGTTCCAGCACCTGACTGAACGTATGCCTGCAAGAGTGGAAGCTGTCATCATGGCTAAGGGTGGGCCAACACCATATTGAATTCCAGCATTATCGATGGAGGGCGCCACGAACATGTAAGTCATTTTCAGCTAAGTTTCCCGATACTTTTGATCACCTAGTGTATTATGAATTGGCCGTTGCACCGATAAGGGTCATCTTCACCCACGAGGATTCTCTCATAATTACAGTGAAACACAAGAACTATCGGATCGTAACTGCAGACAACTGAGTTCTCGTAGGTCAGTCGAGAATGGTAATGACTTGAAGTATGCTGCAGATGTCATAAAAAGATTTTTACGATACTTTTCTCACAGTAATAAATATGCGAAAAAATCGTAAAAAATATACGAAATTGTGGATCGTTTCTATCGTGTAGTCCATGCACGACTATACATGATCAAACACATCATTAATGAGGGATACATATGAAATATTAATCAAAATGTAGACTCAGTACCTTTGTATATTGCACCTTTTTTTTCCCTTGAAAATCGTAATTAACTTCTTTATGCAACATGGATTCACACATTAGCAAGATACAGCCTTTTGCAACAGGTGCTGTACCGTATCCTTATTACAAACATATTCTTTGTCTTAAAAGAGAAGTCCATTATTTCGAAAAGTTAAAGTGTCATCGAGGTATCTTCATAAAGAAAAAAAATACTGTTCTTTATTTAGAGAATGAAACACAACATTACAACATTCCTATGTTTGTAGAGCCCTCACACACTGCTGGCAGTATCGTAACCGTACAACATACCAAGGTATTAATCCCGTTCTTCCACATCTACATTTGCGTGACTACCCTATAATCCACAATTACGAGCCTGGCAGAGGGTTCGTCGAACCACTTTCACACTATTTCTCTATCGTTCCATTCACGATGAGCCCGCGGGAGAAAGTAACACTTAAATCTTTCCGTGCAAGCTCAGATTCCTTTTATTATATTATGGTCATCATTTCTCCCTATGTAAGTGGGCGTCAACAAAATTTTTCGCATTCGCAGGAGAAAGATGGAGTCTGAAATTCCGTGGAAAGGTCTTGCGTCGATGAAGATTGCCACTGTTTTAACGATTGCCACCCAACGTGCGTACGATGCCCGTAGCACTCTCTCACTTGTTTCGCGATAATACGAAACCGTCTACCCTTCTTTGAACTTTTTCGATTTCCTGCGTCAATCCTGTCTGGTAAGCACACCATACCGCGCAGGAATACTCTAGCAGAGGAGGGGCAGACCTTACATAATCGCCACAAGAATCTATAAAAACGCAAGTGATATCTGGCGTTTATAGGCCACCTACTGTTCCTTATCGATATAAACGATTTTGGAGACCGTCTAAACATTCATCTTCTATTGTTTGTAGATGATGCTGTCATTTACCGTCTCGTAGTCATCAGAGGATGAAATATTATTTTGCATTATGTGTTTTGCCAATAAATCGCAATCTTTGGGTCGCTTTACTCACAACATTATGTAGGTGACGGCTCCAATTTAAGCTGTTCATAATATTCATCTCTAGGTACTGAGTTGAGTTCACAGCCTTTAGATTTGCGCGATTTATCGTGTAACACAGTTTCAACGGATTAGTTTTAGTACTCATGTGGCTGACCTCACACTTTTGATTATTTAGGGCCAGTTGCCACTTCTGGTACCACAGAGGTATTTTGTCTAAATCATGTTCAATTATTTTTAATCTTCTGATGACTTTACGAGATCGTGAATGACAGCAAGATGGCTGCTCAAACTGTCTCCTAAATCGTTTGTACAGGGTGTTACAAAAAGGTACGGCCAAACTTTCAGGAAATATTCCTCACACACAAAGTAAGAAAACATGTTATGTGGACATGTGTCCGGAAACGCTTACTTTCCATGTTAGAGCTCATTTTATTACTTCTCTTCAAAACACATTAATCATGGAATGGAAACACACAGCAACAGAACGTACCAGCGTGACTTCAAACACTTTGTTACAGGAAATGTTGAAAATGTCCTCCGTTAGCGAGGATACATGCATCCACCCTCCGTCGCATGGAATCCCTGATGCGCTGATGCAGCCTGGAGAATGGCGTATTGTATCACAGCCGTCCACAATACGAGCACGAAGAGTCTCTACATTTGGTACCGGGGTTGCGTAGACAAGAGCTTTCAAATGCCCCCATAAATGAAAGTCAAGAGGGTGGAGGTCAGGAGAGCGTGGAGGCAACGGAATTGGTCCGCCTCTACCAATCCATCGGTCACCGAATCTGTTGTTGAGAAGCGTACGAACACTTCGACTGAAATGTGCAGGAGCTCCATCGTGCATGAACCACATGTTGTGTCGTAGTTGTAAGGCACATGTTCTAGCAGCACAGGTAGAGTATCCAGTATGAAATCATGATAACGTGCTCCATTGAGCGTAGGTTGAAGAACGTGGGGCCCAATCAAGACATCACCAACAATGCCTGCTCAGACGTTCACAGAAAATCTGTGTTGATGACGTGATTGCACAATTGCGTGCGGATTCTCGTCAGCCCACACATTTTGATTGTGAAAATTTACAATTTGATCACGTTGGAATGAAGCCTTATCCGTAAAGAGAACATTTGCACTGAAATGAGGATTGACACATTGTTGGATGAACCACTCGCAGAAGTGTATCGTGGAGGCCAATCAGTTGCTGATAGTGCCTGCACACGCTGTGCATGGTACGGAAACAACTGGTTCTCCAGTACCACTCTCCATACAGTGACGTGGTCAACGTTACCTTGTACAGCAGCAACTTCTCTGACGCTGACATTAGGGCTATCGTCAACTGCACGAAGAATTGCCTCGTCCATTGCAGGTGTCCTCGTCGTTCTAGGTCTTCCCCAGTCGCGAGTCATAGGCTGGAATGTTCCATGCTCCCTAAGACGCCGATCAATTGCTTCGAACGTCTTCCTGCCGGGACACCTTCGTTCTGGAAATCTGTCTCGATACAAACGTACCGCGCCACGGCTATTGCCCCGTGCTAATCCATACATCAAATGGGCATCTGCCAACTCCGCATTTGTAAACACTGCACTGACTGCAAAACCGCGTTCGTGATGAACACTAACCTGTTGATGCTACGTACTGATGTGCTTGATGCTAGTACTGTAGAGCAATGAGTCGCATGTCAACACAAGCACCGAAGTCAACATTACCTTCCTTCAATTGGGCCAACTGGCGGTGAATCGAGGAAGTACAGTACATACTGACGAAACTAAAATGAGCTCTAACGTGGAAATTAAGCGTTTCCGGACACATGTCCACATAACATCTTTTCTTTATTTGTGTGTGAGGAATGTTTCCTGGCCGGCCGAAGTGGCCGTGCGGTTAAAGGCGCTGCAGCCTGGAACCGCAAGACCGCTACGGTCGCAGGTTCGAATCCTGCCTCGGGCATGGATGTTTGTGATGTCCTTAGGTTAGTTAGGTTTAACTAGTTCTAAGTTCTAGGGGACTAATGACCTCAGCAGTTGAGTCCCATAGTGCTCAGAGCCATTTGAACCATTTTTGAATGTTTCCTGAAAGTTTGGCCGTACCTTTTTGTAACACCCTGTATAGATAAGAAACAGTAGATGGCATTTTTTCTGAATTCTTGTAGCGATTATGTGATATTGGTGTGATGTTGTTGTTGTAGTAGTTGTTGTTGCTGTCTTTGTTGTTAACACGACGAATGGCACGAAGAGTGGTTACACTAGTCTGTCTTACGCAGTTCTCTTTACATCTGCATAATTACTACAGCCTATAGTATTTGAACGTGTTACTTTATTATAGCCTTGGTCTACCTCTAAAATATATACTTGTCACATCGTTCTCATTTACCAGATTATGAGTAATTATTACCTGATGCATCAGAATGTTTTCTGCTAATTTTTACATGAAGTTGTGTCATAAAATTCTTCTTCTCCCTGTTTCGACTTAGTACGTCTCCTTAATTATACGATCTACCCATTTAATCTTCAGCATTCTTCTGTAGCTCCACAATTCACAAAACTCTATTCTCGTCTTGTCTGCATTGTTTATTATCTACGTTTCACATCATATAAAGGCACGCTTCAGGCAAATACTTTCATAAAAATTTCGCTGACTCTTAAATTTCTATCGATTTTAACAATTTTCTGTGGTTTTTTAAAAGTGTTTCTTGTACTTGTCAGTCTTTGTTTTCACTATTTCCGTCGTCTGTTATTGCGCTGTTCAAATAGCAAAACCCGCTTACCACATTAGAAACTGATTTCCTAATCAAATTCGCCCTGTTTTACTTTAATTGAACTGTTTTCAAGACATGGTCCATTCCTTTCAACTGACCTTGAAAGCTGCGTTCTGCTCCTGACAGTACTACACACCTATCGGCAAACCTTGAAATTTTCAGTTTCTTCTTACAGCAGAAGCACGCTTTTCAGTAGGGTGCATCGACAGTTAGCACGGCGGCCGGCTCACTAATTGGCAGTGGCACCGTTGCCCGACGGACAGGAATAGAAGTCATCAATCTGCGCTGTGCTAACGAGACGTGGTCGGTTACCGCTGCCGCCGCAGCGTGACATTCCGCTCCGCCACGTGCGACGACCGTCGCCGCTACACTTAGCGCGAGCTCCATTCATTGGCAGTCAAGCGAATGAAAGCTAGGGAACTACGACGCAAAGGAATTGCAGGCATTGGTTGCAAGTGGACATCGATTTAAATCAATGCAGACAGTTTGAAATTTGTAACGAACAGGATTTAAATCCGGGTCTCGTGCTTACTAGGCAGATGCTCTGACCACTACGCCATCCGGACACAGTGGTCACCAAAACTGCACGATATACCCTAGCATGCCTCCCGTCAGGCGCAAATTCTCAACTGATCCACACACTACTGATGTAGTGCCCCTGCCCATTATCCTCATTACTTCCGGCATCTCCCCAATTCCCGTAATAAGAGTTCGATCCTGGAAATGCAATCCAACACTTCTTTCACTGCTTCGTCCGAAGCAAATCAACGGCCCCTTAATGACTGTGTGAGTGGACCAAACAAGTGATAGTCAGAAGAGGCAAGATAGGGACTATATGGGGGATGATCCAGTACTTTAAATTTCAGTTTCTGGAGCGTTTTAGCAGTGTGGGCAGCAGTATGCGGACGGGCATTGTTGTGCAACAACACAACACCTTTTGACAGCAATCCTCGGCGTTTGCTTCGAATTGCAGGCTTTAGCCTGGCAGTAAGCATCTCACTGTAACGTACACTGGTTATTGTTGTGCCCCTTTCCCCATAATGTTCCAGTACTGGACCTTGTGCGTCCCAAAAACCGTAAGCAACAGTTTTTCTGCAGACGGTTGGGTCTTGAACTTTTTCTTGCACGGCGAATTTGGATGTTTGCATTCAATACTCTGCCGTTTACTCTCCGGCTCGTAATGACGGATCCATGTTTCGTCGCCAGTAATAATCCAGTCTAAGAAGTTGTCCCCTTCGCCCGCCGAGACAGTGACGCCGCTTTCACACTATACGGTTTTGACCGTACGGCAAAAAGCCGTACGGCTGTAGGTGTGAAGAAATGTATGGCGCCTTTCACATTATACGGCGACGGCAAAATGCCGCTGCCGTGCCGTGCTGCAGCCGTGTCTTGCCACTACAACAGACGGTCGCCGTACGGCAAGTTCGACAACAGTGGCCTACGTGACTAAGTGCATGCTTTCACACTGGACGGTTTTGAGCCGTACGGCGTCGACTAGTTCGTTGTAGTGTCGTTTTATTCATTTGTGTTTATTCTTGTTTACTGAAAAGTGTAGAAGAATGGATGAAATTGATACTGAACTTTTGATAACCTTGGTGGAAGTAAGACCTGTTCTGTGGGACAAAACTCTAGATGCGTATAGAGATCGTATTGCTACAAAGAATGCTTGGCGGGAAGTTTGCGTAGCACTGAAGCAAGATTTTGATGAGATGGAAGACAAAGATAAAAATGCGTTTGGTAAGTATTTATTTAATATATTAATATTACATTTAATACGTTTTAAACAGTTTTTATTTAACGTTATAAATTTTATTCTAAAAGTAAATCGTTTGTTTATAAGTAAATTACTGCTACCAGTCACGTTTTTTTTGTTTTGTTTATATTTTGCACGACGCGTTTCGGGAAATAATTCCCATCCTTAAGTGCGTTTTTCTCTAAGTTTTCATCATGTGTGGTGTCTTTTTATGTGTCAGGTCTTGCATTCTGTTTTCTTTACTGTAATTTATAAGAGAAACACGCACAAGACCTCACAAATAAAAAAACACTACACATAATGAAAACTTAGAGAAAAAAACGCACTTGAAGATCGGAATTATTTCCCGAAACGCGTCGTACAAAATATAAACAAAACGATTAAAAACGTGAGTGGTAGCAGTAATTTATTTATAAAGAAAACTATTTACTATACAGTCGCAGGCTTTCACAAACAATCTACAAAAAGGAAAAGGCTTGTTAATTTATATCTTTGACATCTGCCATGACACGCTTCCAGCATTTGTCATAAAATATTTACAAAGAGTGTTCCTTATGGCGTTGGCTGTCAGTCCTCCTCTTATGTTGGCATCTTGGGCTAAGTCTTCCAAACCAGTGAAGGATGTGGTGTCTTCAATTATAAATCCATCTCTCTGACGTACAAAATTGTGTAAAACAATGCAAGCTTTAACCATTTTTACTGCAAAATCTGGATGAACATTTAAAGGTCGGTGAAACAACCGCCACTTATTGGTGAGGATGCCAAAAGCACATTCCACATACCTCCTTGCTCTGCACAAACGGTAATTAAATACACGTTTCTCAACTGTCAAGTTTGTTCCCCCAAAAGGCCGGAGCAAATGCGTGTGTAGGCCAAATGCTGCGTCTCCCACGAAGAAGTAGGGTACTTTTGGACCTTCCGTACCAGGCAGACATTGGACGTCTGGAAATTCCAGGGAATTACTTTCTATTGACTTCCATAAACTGGACCGTCTGAACACTGAAGAGTCACAGTCTTTGCCATAACTTCCTACGTCGACATAAATGAACCTGTAGTTGGAATCCGCTACAGCCATCAGAACCACAGAAAAGTATTCTTTGTAATTGAAGTACATTGATCCGCTATTAAATGGGGCAGTAAGACGGATATGTTTTCCATCCACCGCTCCTAAGCAGTGGGGGAAATTAGCAGTACGTTCAAATCCAGCCGCTATTGATTCCCATACCTCTTTGGTCGGTCTTTGTATACATTCTTCCCGCAGTGATGACCAAATTGCTGTGCATACATCATTAACCACTTTACTTGCTGTAGAAATCCCAATTCTGTACTGGAAATGTAAGTCAGTGAAGGAACAACCGCTTGCCAGATACCTGAACAAAACGAAAAAAAATCAGTGACATTTAGTTTGCAGTGGACATTTTTTGTTACAGTTTTGCTTTTTTCTATACAAAATTAAAATGTTTTCATACAGTTTTGTTTTCTTTTGATGTAGGTATAGAAGTAATACGGAGGTGGACCAATCTACGAGACTCCTTTGTGAAGTCAAACATAAAAATTCAAGCTGCGAAAAAAAGTGGCTCAGCAGCAAAGAAAATGAAAAAGTATGTATATTCTGATCAGCTGCAGTTTCTAAAAAAGCTGTATGATGCTCGAGAGACGGAGGACAGTTTTCAATCGGAACGCACCGCCAGACTGGAAGAAGATATAGAAACGCAGGGCTCCGTCGAAAATACTGAGAATGTTTCTGGGCCATTTGATACAGCACCCACACAACAAACATCCAAAAGCGAGTGCCATACAAACAGAAAACATAGAAAACCTGATGCAATCGAAATGAAAATATTACGAGCTCTGGAAGAAGACAAACCTTGCAGCAAAATGTCATTTTTACTTAGTCTGAAGCCTCATCTGGAAAAATTTGATGAACAGGATTATCTTCAGTTTCAGATGGGAGTCCTCAAAGTTATAGAAAATATATATGAAAGGAGAAATATATTGACAGCTCAACCTCCTCCATTTACCCATTACACACCTCCCATGCCCTATAATAATAGATTTCAAGCTTATTCTTATTCACCTATGGAAAATGCTGCTCCAATATCCTCTTACCATACGCATCAGATTCGTCCTCCTCCAGCTGCACCAAACCCAACTACTTTTCTCGAACAACCATTACAGACTTCTCAAGGTCGCAGTTCTTATCAACGAATTAATAAAGTGCCACCACCATACCCTTCGCCTTCCACAAGTAGCCATGAAGGCCCACCATCAACAACGCAGTTCTACAACGTTTTTGCAGAGAGCCTGTCGCCACAAAGTGACAGTACAGTCAGTCCTGCTACAAACTCTTTGGTTTCAACTGCTGATATTGATATTGACTTTTCTACTTCATAATCTGAGCGTAATAAAAATGTAAAACACAAATAAATAAGTAAATAAACAGAACTAGTTTTTATGTATTAAATTACCTTAACGTGATAGCCAGCATTTGAACAGGTTGGATGCAATTGCGGAATTGTGTGTTTTGTCGTTGTAACACATCCTTTAGTTTTCTATGTAATTCGTCAAACGAGGTAATAGACATTCGGAAATAGTTAAAGAATTTATTTCCGTCGTTCCTCAAATCTTCAAAGAGTGTATAAAATAAACCCACTTCGTCTCTTCTCTGGTTAATGGGGTGTACCCACAAAAGACGACCTTTTCTTTTGCGGCGACGATGAAGCAACCACAAAGCAACAACTCGTTTACGGTTCATCTTGATACACACATTAAGCAAACTGAATAGACACCAACAACTGGTCACGTCAAAAAGCCGTGTAATGTGAAAGCAACACAGGCACGGCTAAAACTCGTACGGCTTTTTGCCGTACGGTCAAAACCGTATAGTGTGAAAGCGGCGTGAGGGTCTCGTGGTGGTGCTGCGGGCACTTCTCGCGGTAAGGAAAGTGTATACGCTGAACAGAGATGAATGGGGAACCCATCTAGTGACGGTCACGGCTGCCATGGGGAATACCAATGACGTAAGCGATGTGTCGTCGTAACTGCCGTCTGCTTCGCGTCTGCTGTGCAGCGAGCTACCTTAATTTAAGTATTAACTGTATTTTTCTTACTTGTCACTTCTTCTTCCGCGTGTATTTGCTTTTAGGAAGCTTTAATTGTCGGGTGCTATTAATAGTGTTCCATAGATTTCGTGTTTGTTTTGAATACACTCAGAGAGAATCCCTTTAGTCAGCCATAGTGCCAGTAGAGTCAGTGTCGTCGTAACTGCCGTCTGCTTCACGTCTGCTGTGCAGCGAGCTACCTTAATTTAAGTATTAACTGTATTTTTCTTACTTGTCATTTCTTCTTCCGCGTGTATTTGCTTTTAGGAAGCTTTAATTGTCGGGTGCTATTAATAGTGTTCCATAGATTTCGTGTTTGTTTTGAATACACTCAGAGAGAATCCCTTTAGTCAGCCATAGTGCCAGTAGAGTCAGTGTCGTCGTAACTGCCGTCTGCTTCACGTCTGCTGTGCAGCGAGCTACCTTAATTTAAGTATTAACTGTATTTTTCTTACTTGTCATTTCTTCTTCCGTGTGTATTTGCTTTTAGGAAGCTTTAATTGTCGGGTGCTATTAATAGTGTTCCATAGATTTCGTGTTTGTTTTGAATACACTCAGAGAGAATCCCTTTAGTCAGCCATAGTGCCAGTAGAGTCAGTGTCGTCGTAACTGCCGTCTGCTTCACGTCTGCTGTGCAGCGAGCTACCTTAATTTAAGTATTAACTGTATTTTTCTTACTTGTCACTTCTTCTTCCGTGTGTATTTGCTTTTAGGAAGCTTTAATTGTCGGGTGCTATTAATAGTGTTCCATAGATTTCGTGTTTGTTTTGAATACACTCGGAGAGAGTCCCTTTAGTCAGCCATAGTGCCAGTAGAGTCAGTGTCGTCGTAACTGCCGTCTGCTTCACGTCTGCTGTGCAGCGAGCTACCTTAATTTAAGTATTAACTGTATTTTTCTTACTTGTCACTTCTTCTTCCGTGTGTATTTGCTTTTAGGAAGCTTTAATTGTCGGGTGCTATTAATAGTGTTCCATAGATTTCGTGTTTGTTTTGAATACACTCAGAGAGAGTCCCTGTAGTCAAACATAGTGCCAGAAGAGTCAGTGTCGTCGTAACTGCCGTCTGCTTCACGTCTGCTGTGCAGCGAGCTACCTTAATTTAAGTATTAACTGTATTTTTCTTACTTGTCACTTCTTCTTCCGTGTGTATTTGCTTTTAGGAAGCTTTAATTGTCGCGTGCTATTAATAGTGTTCCATAGATTTCGTGTTTGTTTTGAATACACTCAGAGAGAGTCCCTTTAGTCAACCATAGTGCCAGTAGTGCTAGTGTTTGTTTGCAATACAGTCCAGAGACAGGTAGTGCTATTTTCATTGTTTTCTACAAGAAGTGTCTAGCAACCACAGTTTAGTGAATTAGCAGTCTAGTTAAAGGTTGATTAACTCTCTTCAGTAAATAGATTCCATAGGATGGATAGGATCTGTGACTGCTGTGTACGGACGCAGGAGGAGCTGGCCACTGTTCGCGAACAGCTGAGCGTGTTGATGGCCGCGGTCAGCCGTCTTCAGGCTGCTGCCTCGGAGTGTAGCGGCAGTGGGGAGTCTGGTGCGTCGCAAGGTACACCCCAGGTGTTACATGCTTCACCCACTGTCCCTGCTGTCGAGACATCTTCGCGTGTACTGGGCGCGGTTGGGCCACCCTCTCCCCAAGGGGAGTGGCGGGTTCAGCGGCGTTCGCGGTGCACGAGGCTGAGGGTCAATGTGGAGGCTGTCCGTGTGGCATCGCCCGCTCTGCCTGTGAGTGGACATGTGGCTGCTCCTTCAGCAAGGTCCGAGCAGGCACACGGGGGGAGGGGTTTATTAGTTATTGGGAGCTCCAATGTTAGGCGGGTGATGGAGCCCCTTAGGGAAATAGCGGGAAGGTCGGGGAAGAAGGCCAGTGTTCACTCTGTCTGCTTGCCGGGGGGTCTCATCCGAGATGTGGAGGAGGCCCTGCCGGCGGCGATAGAGAGCACTGGGTGCACCCGACTGCAAATTGTTGCTCATGTCGGCACCAATGACTCCTGCCGTCTGAGTTCAGAGGTCATCCTCAGTTCGTACAGGCGGTTGGCGGAATTGGTGAAGGCGCAAAGCCTCGCTCGCGGGGTGGAATCAGAGCTAACTATTTGCAGTATCGTTCCCAGAACCGATCGCGGTCATCTGGTTTGGAGCCGAGTGGAAGGCGTAAACCAGAGGCTCAGACGATTCTGCGGAGATCTGGGGTGCAAATTTCTCGACCTCCGCTATCAGGTGGAGAAATGTAGGGTCCCCCTGAATAGGTCAAGCGTGCACTACACGCCGGAAGCGGCTACAAGGGTAGCGGAGTACGTGTGGAGTGCACATGGGGGTTTTTTGGGTTAGAGAATCCCCTCCCTAGGCCCGACAAGACGCCTCCTGAGACGCCTCCTGAGACGCAGCAAGGTAGGAGTAGGCAAAATGCAACAGGGAATAAAAATATTAATGTGCTAATAGTAAACTGCAGGAGCGTCTACAGAAAGGTTCCAGAACTGCTCTCATTAATAAACGGTCACAACGCTCATATAGTACTAGGGACAGAAAGTTGGCTGAAACCAGACGTAAATAGTCATGAAATCCTAAACTCAGATTGGAATGTATACCGCAGAGACAGGCTGGACAGTGAAGGGGGAGGCGTGTTTATAGCGATAAGAAGTGCAATAATATCGAAGGAAATTGACGAAGATCCGAAATGTGAAATGATTTGGGTGAAGGTCACGGTTAAAGCAGGCTCAGACATGGTAATTGGATGTCTCTATAGGCCCCCTGGCTCAGCAGCTGTTGTGGCTGAGCACCTGAAGGATAATTTGGAAAATATTTCGGGTAGATTTCCCCACCATGTTATAGTTCTGGGTGGAGATTTTAATTTGCCGGATATAGACTGGGAGACTAAGACGTTCATAACGGGTGGCAGGGACAAAGAATCCAGTGAAATTTTTTTAAGTGCTTTATCTGAAAACTACCTTGAGCAGTTAAACAGAGAACCGACTCGTGGCGATAACATATTAGACCTTCTGGTGACAAACAGACCCGAACTATTTGAAAAAGTTAACGCAGAACAGGGAATCAGTGATCATAAAGCGGTTACGGCATCGATGATTTCAGCCGTAAATAGGAATATTAAAAAGGGTAGGAAGATTTTTCTGTTTAGAAAAAGTGACAAAAAGCAGATTTCAGAGTACCTGTTGGCTCAGCGGCGAAGCTGGTCGAGTCAAGTGTTTACGTACTACTGTCGTGAGCATGTACTGACAGTGGTTGAACGGTGGTGAAACCACGGGTAGCGACAACGTGTTGGACGTCCACGTCTCATGACAGAACAAAGATAGGTTATATTTGTAGCAAGTCTAAGGGCAGATGTAGGTGTAGATTTAGAGTACAATGCTGGTACCGGCACAAGTCCACGGAAGACCACCCCTTCGTGTTACCATTTTGACCCCTCGGAATCGTCGATTGGAATTGGAATGCGCGCGTGATTATCGAGATGGGATTTCGGATTAATGGAAAAGTTTTGCGTAGTCTGAAAAATCGCGGTTATTGTTGCACCAGCCTGATGGTCGTGTGGGGCTAAGCCGTCATCCAGGCGAATGGCCGCTTGAAGCATACACCCCGCCACAGGCGCAAGCCAGTGAGGACATTATGATGGTTTGCTGCATATTTACCTGGACTTCAGTGAGGCCTATGGTAATTATTCGAAGGCACTCTGACTGCTCCAGACTGCGTGAACGTTATTGCGGACCAGCTGCAACCGTTCACACTTGATGTCTTCCTAGACGGCTGTGGCACCTTCCAGTAGGATAACTATCCGTGTCACAGTGCCAGAGGCGTAGCACTGTGGTTTGAGGTGCACGATAGCGGGCTGACGCTGATGTGTTGGACACTACACTCACCTAATCTGAACCCAGTGGAACACGCCTGGGACAATACTGGCTCCCAAAAGTCTGGCACGTAATTTACGGGCTTTGCGTGTGCTCTGCGTAGACATCTCGAACCACGTACCTCCGGAAACCTAGGAAAGACTTGCCTATCCATGCCACGCAGACATGCTGCTGTATGCGTTCCAAACATGGACCTACACGCTATTAATCAGGTGGTCATAATGATTTGACTCCTTAGTATGTACAGGAGGGAGCTGTATACTGATTGTCTCTTCTGGAAACGTACGCTTTCAGAATTTTAACACTAAATCACACCCTCATACACAGCGCCTCTCCTGTAACATCTGACACTGGAGTTGCGTGAGGGTCATGGTGACGTCGCCGCGCTTACTAAAAGATCCTGTAACGAAACGCGCTGCTCTTCTTTGGATATTTTCCATTTCACCTGCCGGTTGTATCTAGTAGTGGTCGCAAACTAGCGAACAAAAGTTTCGATCGAATGAGGGTTTTGTTAGCTATCTCGTCGGGATCTTCCAGTGAATCTCGGTCTTGCATCTGTCTTTTATGTGATCTCTCCGGTATAAATGTCTTCATACGTATACTTCCAGATATTTAATGACTGAAACTGATTTCAGTGATTTTTCTGCAATTTGTAATCATACAATAGCAGGTATTTCCTCCTAGTTATGGACAGTAGGTTACATTTGTTTATGTTGAGGATCAACCGCCAACTGCCTTTCATATCTTCCTGTATTTCGATATGGTTTGCTAGCAACGGTGAAATGTGTAACTATCCGACGATTATTCTTAACGTTGGAAAGTTATAGAAGGTTATATAGATCTATGGCTGTCGGTGATTACAGCCTTCAGTTTCCTTCTCATACACGACGAAATCCCTTACGCTTTACTATTTATTTATATTATGACAGAAATTTTCACCAAGAGATAGAAACAAAACAGCACTGTACACATTGGGTTACTGTTAGCAGGCTGGCCTTGTATGTGAAAGTCTAGAGCCTGCTGTAATCCCCGTGTCATCATCTTTAGGTTTTCGGCGTTTCCCTAAATTACTTGAGGCAAATGTCAGGATATACTTAGAAGGAGAGACAGCATTGGTCGTATTTTTTTGTTTTATTAACCGCAAAATCGATTTTCGGTCACTTAGTGACCATCCTCAGTGCTGTAATATACAATTTAAATTGGTAAGCACTGGTGTCAACAAGCTTAGAGCGATCACACATGTTTCTGTGATCGCTCTAAGCTTGTTGACACCAGTGCTTACCAATTTAAATTGTATATTACAGCACTGAGGATGGTCACTAAGTGACCGAAAATCGATTTTGCGGTTAATAAAACAAAAAAATACGACCAATGCTGTCTCTCCTTCTAAGTATATCCATTATCTGGTCGTGGTGCACAGGACACCCCATGGAGTCGCCAATCAATAAATGTCAGGATGGTTCATATTCAAAGGCCACGGTGCACTACATATCCCATCTTTGCCAGGCTAGACCTGTAAGCATAGAAATACCTGTCTATAAGAATTAACTTTTCTGTTCGTAATCTGTCAAACAGTATGTCCACCATCATTCGTGTGGCACACACATATAGTACATTTATAATATAAATAAATGTCACAATACACCATTTGAAGAGTGAATCAGAGCACCGACTGCATCCAGCGCCAGTTCTGTTTAATTTGATCCACATTTATATTTCTCGAACCGTTCCCGATGTGTTGGCAGTTCTTGTTCCAGACATCTCTTACTTTGATGTTAGTTGTAGCTAGCTGTTCAGCGTAAAGAAGTGACGGGCGTCTCGAATGAAACCTATTTCTTCATAAGTCAGGGATGTCGTAATGAATAGGTAGTTCCTTATTCTCTTGTATATTGTGTTAATCTCTAAGAAGGGTCTCGGTCCTGCGAATTTGTGGTGGGTAGATGTTGCTTAACAGGAGAAGCCAGTAGACAGGAGTTGATCTAATTGTATCAGTAAACATGCACTTCGTGTTGATATGTCCAAAATCCTTGACACACTGATATATAGGGGAATAGAACTGCCATTACTACTGTTGCACCACTGTAAATATTTACACGACAGTTACAACGTGAGAGTATGTAAATTGTGTATATTTTTATTAAAAGGTTTTTGGCTATTTTATGACATTCATATCGAGTGGGAACAAACGTGATTCCTATATCTGATATAACGTTTTTTTCTAGGTAAAATCATCATGAGTAACAATTTTAAATTTGCGATTCTATGTTCCAGTTATTATCCAAACAGTTCGGTACACGTCAAGTACTGCATTTTACCTTCAAATTATCAGCTTATAAGACTTGTCATATAGCAGTACTGAATAGTTTCACTATTTTTACTTTTTCATTTGCATATATCTAAATTCTAACAGAACCTGTAACACCAACAACTTACGTCACTCGTAATTTTCTCCTGTTTTACCTGTATTATGCGCATATTTTGTCTACATATGTGTTGACTAGTGATTTTGTATTGAAGAAGGCCATTTTCTATACCTGTAATGTAAACTGTAAAATATTACATAGTTTTTACTGATACTTTTATAGGGTGGATAGGATTCTAACGATAAAACACGACAAGCTGGAGGGAAGTCGGTCTGTGTCATGGAGGGGAAAAGGCGCCAAAGGCAACGTCGGACAGCGCGCAGAGCTGAGAACAAAGCACCAGCCATGAGACCCCACACATCACAAATGGATGCGAGGCTGAAGTCTTTCCAATTCCAAGGGATTAGATCCTCACATGGATGTGGGTTCTGCATTTAAAGATGAGTAACGTTAATTTTATGGTCCATGACACTTGGTAACTGGCAGAAAAACCACGTGTGGGCGATGTCAGTGTTTTGGGTAAGCGAAATAGAGTATGCGACACGTCTGAAACTGAATGTGTAATGTTAGTGCTGTCACCTGATTTGGACATAGAATGCAAAAAGGTTTCACGTACTGAGGGTTGTTCATAGTACAGTGGAGAGACGCATCGCGTGAATTACGAGGGGAGCAAGAAAATAAAGTACATGCACCCTGTAAATAACTGGACTCGAACACTTGTTGTAGCCTGGTTGGTGGACAGAGAGAATTCTTTTCTGGATTCCAAGAGGTGCGAAAAATCCGAGACGAAGAGTTAGTGGAAGGGGGAACACGACACCATAATATACACAAGAGAAAAAAAAGGAGCTGTGCAGTAGAAGAATGTGAGACACGGAAAAATCTAGTGGAGGCCTTTTTGCAGTCGTGGACATCAACTGTCTGATGATAATTAGGGTATTAAATATCAGAAAGGGAAGCAGTGTGTCACAATTGATTGGTGTTTTTGCTGTTGTCTTCAACTGAGGGGTGATTTGGTGCGGGTCTGTGCACTAGTCTATCCCGTGCAGGCCTCTTCATCTTTGCATAACTATTGCGGCATACATCCTATTGAGCCCGCTCACTGTATTCGAGCTTTGCTATCACCCTACAGTTTCACTCCCATGCACTTTCCTCCATTACCAATTTAGCTATTCCTTGATGCCTCGGGACGTGCCCTTCTATGTATTCCTTCTTTTACTCAAGTTCTTCCATAAATTACTATTTCACCCGATTCGCTGTATCTTCATGACTTATCAGTTCTGTCAACGTACTGTTCAGAATTATTCTGTAATACCAAACTTCAAAAGCCTATATTATTGCGCGAGTTTCACTTTCATGAAGGGCTACCCTCTACACAAAATATCATTAGCTGGAGAATATTGTGGCGTGGCAATAACACGCGGGAACAGTCTGTGATGTAATGGGCGAACACCTGATGTAGCGGCATGCACTACGCTTACACTAACGAAGGTAAACACCTAACAAGATTCTCTTGCCGTTTGTAGATGTTTGCACGGATAAAGCAAAGTCGCGTTCCTCGCTCTTCCCGATTGAGAAGAAAACGAAGATGCGGAGTGCACTCACGGGCGGACGAGCGGCCCTAACGAGCGGCATGAATATTCATCGCCCTCGGCCGGTGGGCGGCTGTCCTGGCTGTTAGGTGGGGCCTCCGTCTGCTGCCAGTGGGGCAGATAAGCGCCGCTGCCCGCCTCGCCTCGACAGCTGCCGCTGCCGCAGCCGGCACTATCGCGACCTTTGCACTCCTGTCTGCGGCCGCAGCGGGAGGAAGCAGATACCGGCGGATGGGAATCCACCACTCTTCTCTCGTCTTGTCTTGTCTCGTCTCCTGCGAGCAAAAAGACGACCTTCGGTGCCGACGTTGTCGTGGTCTTCCTGCTACAGTTTCTGCCTAATCGTTGCCTCAACAACCAGCTACTCAAGCGTGAACATCGCCGCTGTTCTACCAGCTAACCACGGACTCCGACCTGCACCACATTCGAGCAGAATCAATACTACACTGCGCAACGAAATTTAAGGATCACTTTTTCGAGAACCCGTAATTGTCTCCCATTGTGACGCATAACTTTGAAATTTGGCTCAAAGGTATCTACAACAGTTCTCCGTAATGGTGCGAAAGAGAGGTGCCCACCGATGTCACACTCCGGCTACGCTACAAACATCGATGTGTGTATATTCGTGCGAATAACAGGCCACAGCTCAGAAATTCATGTGAGCTGTAAGGTGAGTTAATGGTGCCACACTGGCGTCAAATGTCACTATTATACTGCCCAACGCCCCATTTCACCCATTCTTTGATGGAGGTCAGAACCGCGATAGCTAGCATTGAACCACGCCATTTTCTTATGGATCCCCGAGGAAAACACCCCACTCAGAATCGACATTAAAAGCCTCAGGATGTGTCATAAAGTGCGTCAGTGAAACCACTCTTTCCCTTGGGACGTTGACTCCCACACATTCCGTGGGTGAAATCGGCAGTTCCCAGTGCTCTGTGGAATAGGACGACGTTCTCAACAAGGTTCGACGCTGTTGCCACTCAGTGGGCGTTTCAATCCTACTCTTAAGTACCTCGTGGAACTGTAACCACACTGAATGTTATCTGACCCCTTTGGCGAGTACTGCGACCCCAATATTTGCTCTAGTACACAGGGTGGAATCAATGGGGGCCGTTCAAAACAATTCGACGGAATTTGGAGGTGCTCCGAAGGCCCTCCTGTAACGTGATAATGGAGAGAGAGGGGGGTGAGGGGCCCATGCAACATTAACATGTGCACGAGTAAAACGACAAAGGGTATCTGTAAGACCTACCAGCCCCATAACATGCTCGGTGCCACCCAAAAACCTTTTATTTATTTTTATTTTACGCATCTACTTCCGTAGGACCATATGGGGGAGCAAATCGCCAAGACGATGAAACGTGTCGGTACATGAATTTACAACATAAAAGTAATAACAGATGAAATAAAATGTTTGTGAACCCCAAAAAAGACAAGCCTTAAGTTTATGAAAAAGCAATGAACAATATAACGCAGGAATCAGCTTTATTTTTCAAGGAACTCCTTGACAGAATAAAAGGAGTGATCCATGAGTAAACTCTTCATTCTCGATTTGAAAGCGCATGGATTGCTGCTAAGATTTTTGAATTCTTGTGGTAGCTTAAAGAAAATGGATGCAGCAGTATACTGCACACCTTTCTGAACAAGAATGAAGGAAGTGCGATCCAAATGCAGATTGGATTTCTGTCTGGTATTAACTCAGTGAAAACTGCTGATTCTTGGCAATCAGCTGATATTGTTAACAACAAACGACAGTTTTTTTTTTTGGTCATCAGTCTACTGACTGGTTTGATGCGGCCCGCCACGAATTCCTTTCCTGTGCTAACCTCTTCATCTCAGAGTAGCACTTGCAACCTACATCCTCAATTATTTGCTTGACGTTTTCCAATCTCTGTCTTCCTTTACAGTTTTTGCCCTCTACAGCTCCCTCTAGTACCATAGAAGTCATTCCATCATGTCTTAGCAGATGTCCTATCATCCTGTCCCTTCTCCTTATCAGTGTTTTCCACATATTCCTTTCCTCCCCGATTCTGCATAGAACCTCCTCATTCCTTACCTTATCAGTCCACCTAATTTTCAACATTAGTCTATAGCACCACATCTCAAATGCTTCGATTCTCTTCTGTTTCGGTTTTCCCACAGTCCATGTTTCACTACCATACAATGCTGTACTCCAGACGTACATCCTCAGAAATTTCTTCCTCAAATTAAGGCCAGTATTTGATATTAGTAGACTTCTCTTGGTCAGAAATGCCTTTTTTGCCATAGCGAGTCGGCTTTTGATGTCGTCCTTGCTCCGTCCGTCGTTGGTTATTTTACTGCCTAGGTAGCAGAATTCCTTAACTTCATTGACTTCGTGACCATCAATCCTGACGTTAAGTTTCTCGCTGTTCTCATTTCTACTAATTCTCATTACCTTCGTCTTACTCCGATTTACTCTCAAACCATACCGTGTACTCATTAGACTGTTCATTCCGTTCAGCAGATCATTTAATTCTTCTTCACTTTCACTCAGGATAGCAATGTCATCAGCGAATCGTATTATTGATATCCTTTCACCTTGTATTTTAATTCCACTCCTGAACCTTTGTTTTATTTCCATCATTGCTTCCTCGATGTACCGATTGAAGAGTAGGGGCGAAAGGCTACAGCCTTGTCTTACACCCTTCTTAATACGAGCACTTCGTTCTTGATCGTCCACTCTTATTATTCCCTCTTGGTTGTTGTACATATTGTATATGACCCGTCTCTCCCTATAGCTTACCCCTGCTTTTTTCAGAATCTCGAACAGCTTGCACCATTTTATATTGTCGAACGCTTTTTCCAGGTCGACAAATCCTATGAAAGTGTCTTGATTTTTCTTTAGCCTTGTTTCCATTATTAGGCGTAACGTCAGAATTGCCTGTCTCGTCCCTTTACTTTTCCTAAAGCCAAACTGATCGTCACCTAGCGCATTCTCAATTTTCTTTTCCATTCTTCTGTATATTGTTCTTGTAAGCAGCTTCGATTCATGAGCTGTTAAGCTGATTGTGCGATAATTCTCGCACTTGTCAGCTCCTGCCGTCTTCGGAATTGTGTGGATGATGCTTTTCCGAAAGTCAGATGGTATGTCTCCAGACTCATATATTCTACACACCAACGTGAATAGTCGTTTTGTTGCCACTTCCCCCAATGATTTTAGAAATTCTGATGGAATGTTATCTATCCCTTCTGCCTTATTTGACCGTAAGTCCTCCAAAGCTCTTTTAAATTCCGATTCTAATACTGGATCCCCTATCTCTTCTAAATGGACTCCTGTTTCTTCTTCTATCACATCCGCCAAATCTTCACCCTCATAGAGGCTTTCAATGTATTCTTTCCACCTATCTGCTCTCTCCTCTGCATTTAACAGTGGAATTCCCGTTGCACTCTTAATGTTACCACCGTTGCTTTTAATGCCACCAAAGGTTGTTTTGACTTTCCTGTATGCTGAGTCTGTCCTTCCGACAATCATATCTTTTTCGATGTCTTCACATTTTTCCTGCTGCCATTTCGTCTTAGCTTCCCTGCACTTCCTATTTATTTCATTCCTCAGCGACTTGTATTTCTGTATTCCTGATTTTCCCGGAACATGTTTGTACTTCCTCCTTTCATCAATCAACTGAAGTATTTCTTCTGTTACCCATGGTTTCTTCGCAGCTACCTTCTTTGTACCTATGTTTTCCTTCCCAACTTCTGTGATGGCCCTTCTTAGAGATGTCCATTCCTCTTCAACTGTACTGCCTACTGCGCTATTCCTTGTTGCTATATCTATAGCGTTAGAGAACTTCAAACGTATCTCGTCATTCCTTAGTACTTCCGTATCCCACTTCTTTGCGTATTGATTCTTCCTGACTAATGTCTTGAACTTCAGCCTACTCTTCATCACTACTATATTGTGATCTGAGTCTATATCTGCTCCTGGGTACGCCTTACAGTCCAGTACGACAGTAAAAAATACATATACATTCAGAGACCAATGTCAGAATACCCACTCTAATGAACAGGGATCGACAAGAGGTTCACGAACTTGCACCACTTATTGCCCTGCCCGAGTCGCCCCTCTCTGAATCAAAAATATCCTTTGAGAATGGGATGAGTCACCACAAAATATAATACCATACGTCATAAGGGAATGAAAACATTCAAAATAGACTACTTTTGGTGTCGAATTATCATTTACTTCAGATACCGTTCGAATACTAAAAATAACAGCATTAACAAGATCCTGAATGTGGGCTTTCCAGGACAGTTTATTATTCATCTCAACACCTAGAAATCTGAACTTATCAGTTTCGCTAATCATATGCCCAATCTGTGAAATTAAAGCGTTGTTTTTTGTTGAATTGTCTGTTAGAAACTGAAAAAACTGAGTCTTACTATGATTTAGCGTTAGTTTATTTACTACAAGCCATGAACTTGTCATGAACTGCACTGTTTGAAACAGTGCCAATGTTCCACACAAAATCCTTTACTACCAAGCTAGTGTTATCAGCAAACAGAAATATTTTAGAATCATCTGTAATACTGGAGGGCATATCATTTACATAAATGAGGAACAGAAGTGGTCCCAGCACTGATCCCTGAGGTAACCTCCATTTAACCGTGCCCCACTCAGGCCCCATATCATAGCCATTCTCAGCACTCTGGATAATGACTTTTTGCTGTCTGTTGCCAAAGTAAGAGGTGAACCGATTGTGAACTACTGCCCGTATTCCATAATGGTCCAACTTCTGGAGCAATATTGCTTTGTTGAGCAATGTGCCTGCCAGAAACTTCGACACCAACTGTCTCGCGGCTGCTCTAGCGCCTGAGACTTAGGCAACCCCTTCGACCCCCTTAAATGGGGTTTGCCTATCTTGAAGTGCTAGAGGAACCGCGAGACGGAGTTATATGGAAATTTTCCGGCAGGTGTGTTTTAAAATTGCTCAGCAAAGGTGCACGGGTGGCGCCGAGGGTGCTGCCCAACTGGAAGGTCTTAGATGGAACCTTTTTACATTTTATTCACACACATACTAATGTTTCAGCGCTCTCCTATGATCAGTCAGAGGAGGGCCCAAAACAGGAGCGCTGAAAAAGCGCATGCACCATTTGCTACTTCGGATCACGTTGAAATTACTTCTAATGGTTTTCAACGGGCCCTATTGGTTCCACCCTGTACACTAGAGCAAATGTTGCGGTTGCACTACTCTCCAAAAGGGTCAGATCACATTCAGTGGGGCTGTAGTCCCATGATGTAGGGGCTGAAACGCCCAGTGGGCGGCAGCAGTGTCGAACCTTGGCAAGAACGTCGTCCTATTGCTCAGAGCACTGCGAACTCGATTTCGACGTGAAACGTGTACGACTCAACACAGCAAGGGAAGGGGTTGTTTCATTGAAGCACTTTGACACTCCCTAGGCCTTTTGTGTCAATTCTGAGCGGCGGTGTCTCTGAAATGTTTTCCTTGGCCACTCATTAGAAAATCACGTGATTTCAATGCTGGGTGTTGCGATTTCAACCTCTATCACAGTGGCGTCCAAAGAAGGGGTGACATGAGGGTAAGAGGAGGAGTGACGCCCTTCCCACAATGTGATACATCCACAGAGGCGTTGGGCAATACTGATATGAAATTTGGTGCCAATGTGACATCATTAATCCAACTCCCGAGCTATAGACACCTTTTGTTACACGTCAACAGCTTGCTCTCTCAAGCGTCGCTGAGTCCGAAGATGGCGCCACGCTTTTGCACCATTACAGAGGAAGGTTGTAGGCACCTTTCAGCCGAATTTCAAATTTCTGCGTAGCAATGGGAGACAATTACGGGGTTTCGAAAAGGTGATCCCGTAACTTTGTTGCTCAGTGTAGGACCGTTTCAGCATACATGATCTACAAAAGCCGGCCGGTGTGGCCGAGCGGTTCTAGGCGCTACAGTCTGGAATCGCGCGACCGCTATAGTCGCAGGTTCGAATCCTGCCTGGGGCATGGATGTCCTTAGGTTAGTTAGGTTTAAGTAGTTCTAAGTTCTAGGGGACTGATGACCTCAGAAGTTTAGTCGCATAGTGCTCAGAGCCATTTTTTTGATCTACAAAATACGCTTCTCCAATCAGCAGCTGCCGTGTTTGTGTTATTTTTCCCGCTGAAGATGTGTGGCTTTATGTGTCAAAGAGAGCAACGGCGTTTTTGCAAGGTACCTGGCGCCAACCGTCCTGCCCATGCATTCCGCTTCACAATGTTTGCTCGGAAAATTGTTGGTATGGAAATGCATCCACTGTCGCATTTGGAACTGGTTGTTACACTACTCTCTGATCCTTGTCGGTTACGGGCTTTTTGTACCACGTCAAGTGCTGCGAATGGTACACCAATTCTTGTAGACGCATTGGACAGTCCGTATTGGTACACCGGCAAATCGGGCGACTTCATTCACGGTGTGGTCATAGACACGGACAAACACGATCGCTCGTTTCTGTTATTCTGTCAGGTCGAACATAGTACTGCGGTGATTCCACACGACCGACTGGCACATGCTCTTTCATGGCGCACGTAAGGGTTGGAGGGTCACACTGATGTCTGATACCCTTTCCACAATGTCTACACCGTCCTAGAGCGAACAGTGTGCTGTGTTAAGTTGGTGGCGAACATATTGGCCCTGTGAACTTAAAAACAGCCTCTTTGCTAGCATCTGTGCCTATCATCTGCTGATACATCAGGCATTCCTAGCCGCCTGGGAAGTGTCCGAATGGTGATAAAATATGAAATTCAATATAGTGATCTCGTTTTATGTGTTTATTATTGTCTCTCATGTCAACGAATAATAACACACACAAAACTGATAATCGCAACTTCAGCCACTATAAAATAATGCCAACAGGGCTAAACATTAAGAAAACCGTTAAATAATATCAGTATTGCGATTGCTAAGAATGAGAAAGGATACTGGCTTTGTGACCACGATGGAGAATGAAAGTAAATAGTAAGGAAGAAAGCTGCGTACAGATTTGGGGTGAACATTGTTACTGAAATAGCAAGTGTTGTTCATCGGTTATACTGTGGCGGCGATTGCTCCACTGTCGGACGGGTGTTACAGCAGTAGAATTCGAGAGAGCAGCTGCGTGATTTTCGATTTGGTATAACGAGTGTTCGCTCTTATCCTCTTGAAGGTTGCAATCGGAAGGGAAATATTAAGATTTACGAAAACTGAAAGTTATTCACAAATGCAACCTCTGCCTGACATACGTATGAGCGAATGAGACAAAAAACTGTCGGGCCTTGCTAGTACTTTCACAGCAACTGTTCCTATCATAGATATGTGTAAAGCATATGTTAACGTTAAGGTAAATAGTCCATGATAATATAAGGATAGATGGTGTGGGTTCTGGAAGATTCTGTTGTCGCACGACAAGCTAGATTACCTCCAAGTTGCTTGGTGCAGGATATTTAATACGGAAACGATTTAGAAGATGCTGTCACGTGGCTTTCTAGAGAGATAACACTCTTAATGAGAAAAGACATTAGGCGGGACATTTTTCCAGTTCCCCTTTGTTTAAACTCATTACTAACTACATAATTACGGTTGGAAGGAAGGGAGGGAGGATGCAAGTCGATACACTAGCAGTGACAGATGTGCGTTTTTCAGGCGAGGCTAAAAAGATACAGTTTCGGTTCGGATTATTCGCTTCCAGTACACCGCTTGCAGCCACAATTTACTCACAGAATACTTGCACACTATGGTGCAGTTTACTGGACATATTATAAGATAGCGACAGCACACTCGTTCATTTCAACCGGAAGTGCTTATGTGCAGAGAATCGCCCGTAGATTGTCCTATGAAAGGTTTTTGCTTTAAGTTCGCTTATTAGCCCAACATATTCGGGAATCCCAAACATCTTTAACCTTAAATGGATCAAATATCAACTTCTTCTTCGGCAAAGAGTCGAAGAGTAATAATACGAGACGAAAATCTAAATAGGACTGGGCATGTAACTTCAATGTGCAAGGCGGCATCAGCATCTCTCCATGACCTACAAAAATATAAAAAGCTATCCCCTCTTGACCTGAAAATGAAACTTGTACATATACATTCAGTTATTGATTACAGCGACGTTATCCTGCAAGGCTTTTCTCAGGAAAGATCACCTCGCTTGCAACTTGTTATGAATGTCTGTGTTCGTTATACCTGTGATGTTCGACTCTGATCGTATTTCATCATCACATGCATAGCTATCCTGGCTGCGTGCGAACAAGCAGAGATTTCCATACCCTCTGTTTTCTCTGCTGTCTTATCAAGGCACACCGTCCCCCATACCTCTCCCCGACCTTAGCGCTCTTGTCTGAACAACATGGCAGGCCGGCCAGGGTGGCCGAGCGGTTCTAGGCGCTACAGTCTGGAATCGTGCGACCGCTACGGTCGAAGGTTCGAATCCTGCCTCGGGCATGGATGTGTGTGATGTCCTTAGGTTAGTTAGGTTTAAGTAGTTCTAAGTTCTATGGGACTGATGACCTCAGAAGTTCAGTCCCGTAGTGCTTAGAGCCATTTGAACCAACATGGCAGAAACAAACGTTCCCATCAGAGCAAAGTCCTTACTGTCCCACTCCATCACTCAGCCACATTCACGAAGTCCTTGTCAATAGCAGGAACCCGACTCTGGAATGACTTCCCACATTACATTAGAGACGTGAATAATATCTCCAGCTTCAGAATACAGTTAATGACATATCTACTGAAGCAACAGTAATGATTACAATTGTCCTTGTACGCACTCGTTATCCTTGTACTTCATTCTTTCCAACTACTTCTTACTCCTTTCCCAGTAATTTTATCTGTTGCAGTCTCCTTAAATTTCCTACTTATCTCAGAAAACATCTATCTTGTACACCTATATATTCTTTGTAGATCTGCCACAATTATTATTATTACGAGTATTATTATTATCACTAACATCGAAGCTTAGTTGAACAGAATGAGTAATATCCTCAAAAATATTGTAAGGTGAACGTAAGTAAAAGTGAAACACGGTTCGTAGAGTATAGTCAAATTAGGTCAGATGGTGGTGGGAAGGGAATCTGATTACAAAATGAGACCCTAAATCAAGCGGACGTTTTATTATTTGGCCAGCGAAATATGGTTCAAATGGCTCTGAGCACTATGGGACTTAACAGCTATGGTCATCAGTCCCCTAGAACTTAAAACTACTTAAACCTAACTAACCTAAGGACATCACACAGCACCCAGTCATCACGAGGCAGAGAAAATCCCTGACCCCTCTGGGAATCGAACCCGGGAACCCGGGAGCGGAAAGCGAGAACGCTACCGCACGACCACGAGCTGCGGACGCCAGCGAAATAACTGACATAAAACGCAGATCAGCAACACTAAGAAAAGGCTTTCCGAAATAGAGGAATATAAGCGTTAGGAAGTATTTTTTAGAAGTGTTTGTCTTGGATATAGCTTTGCATAGAAGTGAATAAACAGCACTGCCAAAAGATAACAGATGCTTCTGAAATGTGGTGTTACAGTAGAGTGATGCAAATTAGGTTGGTGGATCCTGTAACCAATTGCTAAAAAAGAGGTACTGAATCCAGTGCGAGAAAATAGAGGAGGTTGACGGGGCACCAGGGAACAGCTGATCTGGTAATGGAAGGAGTTGTGGCGATAAAAACTGAAGGGAGACAACACGGCTTGGACACTGTTTGCAGACTGGAACGCTTGCGGGTTGCAGAAATCATGGAGGCAAGTAGAGGACGGTTGCATGGGACAGATTAACACGGGCAGTTGTATCGAAGCAGTCTTCGAACTGAAGATTTCAACAACACCTGGTAGTTCAGTTGTCATACATTCAAACCTAATTATGGTGACTGGTCTGCCTAGCGGCCATAGTTGGCATTCTGCACTCTCAACAGGTGTGCAACAATTTCGAAATGAAACTGTCAAAGCGTGATCACAAGTTTTCTGACGTTCTCCTGAAAGTCAAATCTCACTATATCAGGGAACCGCTAAAGATTTTTGGCTGGTTATTGTTATTTCTGGTGAATTAATAGGTTCCTTCATGAAACAAAGTAAGTGCACTGACACACGTGCCTATTAGTAGTCTACGTCATGCAGGAAAATTGCTTCCTTTTTAGTACTATACTTTCTAGAGCAATAAAAACTACTTCCGTCAGTGCTAGGTTTTGAGTGAATTGTACATTTCCTACGACTGTAAGGTGAGTGTTGAAAATTAATATGTATTTTACGAACAAAAGTCCACCAAACTGTAGTAGTTTGTTTTTTATTTACTTAGACGAATTTCGGAGTAAAATTTCCAGCTACAGGATGTACAAGTTTCTACTCAGGCTTTTCATCTTGACCTGGTGAAGCAGATGTATTTAGGGGAGGCTTTACTGATGAACGAAAACATTGTTCATCTAAACTGTTTCAAAATCATTGATTTAGAGTAGTTCCACTCTGTCACAGGATTCACACTTTCTTACCACAGCGAGAAATCACCTAAATCATAACAAAATGAGCAATGAAGGTTTCGTATGGAAGTGCTTTTAGTAGAAACAATGAGGAGTTGATTTAAGAACAAAAAGAAGATGAAGAAGAAGAAAAAGATGAAACAGGAATCTTTCGCAAGTGGGATTCTTAAACCAAAGTTTTTAAAAATGATCATACAGTCCATGCTTTCACAGTTCTTATACCTAAAATCACCACGAATTTCTCAAATGTGACTCTGCGCGTCTTTACTTATAAAAATGTTTCATGTACTGTCTCAGAGCACTACGTGAAGCCATTACGGGTTCTTTAAAAATATGAAGAACAGGAAACTTCCACATTTTACACACAAGATCGCGTACTTATTTTCACACTTTGAGAGTACACATCCTATTTCAGAATAAAGCTGTTAGTTCACGTCAATCTACAAAACTACCGTCCATTTTGAATGACGTCCATTTACTGTACAATCTTAAAACACATTCTGAACATACGCTGAGGTACCTCGACCAGAATGAACTCCTTCATGCTAACAAGTATGAATTCCGAAACTTTTGGTTATACGAAATCCACCCCACACTTTTCTTACCTAACATCGTGGAAGCCATCGATCAAGCTGATCAAGTGGGTTTAGCATTTGTTGACTTCCGAAAAGCATTTTACTAGCGTTTATTACCAAAAATACGATCGCGTGAGTATCAAATGAAGTTTGTGACTGGATTGAAAATTCCTTAGTAGAGTGCACGTTATCTCGGATGGAGAATCGTCGACAGATGTACGAGTAAAAGCAACTTCAGGCGTTCCATGGGAAACTGCTTATGGTGCATATTAATGGTCTGTAAGAGTAACAACTGGATTTTTGCAGATAATGCAGTCAGCTATAATGAAGAGCTATTTGAAAAAAGTGCATAAACAACCAATGAGAAATTTATGAGATTTTCATGCGGTGCACAGATGGTCGAATTGCTACAAATGTACGGAAGAGGAAAATGTGCACTTAACATAACGCTGAACGTAACGACCGCAATATCAATATGTCACGTCTGGACGTTTTACTGAGAAAATGCTGTCCGTTTACAAAGGAGACTGCTTACAAAGACTTGTAGTTCTCTTGCTGGAGTATTGCTAGAGTGTGTGAGGCGAATACCAAACAGGACTAACGGGGGATACTGAATGTGTTCAAAGGACGTGCAGCACGAATGATCACAGGTTTGTTTGCGTCACGGGAGAGCTTCATGAAAATGCCGAAAAACCTGGAATGGCAGACGCCTGAACATAGACGCCAATTATCGTGCTACCGTTTACGACAATAAAAGCATCGCTATGGCTTTGATTTATCTTTTACTGTCCTGAGAAAGCCTACTTACTAAGTTTCAAGAACCAGTACTAAGCGAAGAATCGAAGCATATACTTCAGACCCGCAAAGATCTCGAAAACAAAATTAGACTAAGAGAGAGCTTGAAACAGCGACCCGTCCGGTTGGCCGTGCGTCAACGCACCGCCACCTCCGGGATTCGGGGAGGCCCGGTGGGCTGAGAAGGAGGATCCCCACATTCAAGTAGGTAAATACTGGGGTGGCTGCCAAGCCCGCCGCAGGTACAAGGTACGTAAACACTTATAAAACGATCTGACACTTGAACATAGATTTACTCTAGATGCAGACAGAAGTGGTATACGAGTTCTGTTCCGCGGGGGAGGGGTGATGATAGGAAGGGCATCCGTCCATCCACTGTCACCACATTGCTTCAACGTGTAGTCGAACAGGGTGAGGCAAGGATGAAGAAGAAGAAGAAGAAGAAGACGAGGAGGAGGCTTTGAAAGAGCCATTCTTCCCGCGCTCCCTTCACGATTGGAGCGGTAAATAACCCTAATGTATTATTCTGGGTGGTTATGCAGTATTTTACAACTAGAAGACGCACTTTTTCTTCGAAAAATTGCCTCCAAAATTTAGGTGTGTCTTATACTCGAAATCGATATAAAAACGTCCAGTGTGCGATTTAAAATTCTCACCAGTCTTAAAAATCGCCATATATTCGATGCCGCGGGAAACCTATCTCTATCTGGCGACACTGGATTCAACTGGCAGCGGCAGCGTGGCGATGCGACGAACATGAGTTGCGGGGATTCACAAGCTTGCTAACACTGTCTCACTCCCGCCCCGCCATCACAAACCCAGAACACTGTCTAGCCTATGATGAGTACGGTGCCAGTGAACTTGAACTGAAAGTGATTTGTGCTATCGGTAACAGTGCAATATTTTTATTAGTAGCCAGTTCATAATGGAAAAACGTGAAATGTATTTATATGATGTGGGCTATATAAACTGAAAGTAATATGTAGAAAAACATGGAAACAGAGCAGCTGAGCGGCATTTAGGCCCTCCACCAACAGAAAAAACTTCTCGCGATTGGCGGGCTACTAAAGAACTGAAGAAAATGAGGAAGACTAAATGTGCAGATAGAGCACTGAATGAAATTTGACTAAAACTAGAAGATAGCGTATTGAAATGGATTCAGGGATACCGTCAAAATGACATTGGAACTAATACAAAAACGATTCAAATACGCTCTCGTAAGCTAGAGCTACAGTGGAACTTAACAGACTGTAAGGTTGGTGCTAGAGGTCTATGAAAGGTCATGGACTTCTCATGCGAACCAAAAATCTCAGAAAATACCACACGAGTATGAAGAGAAAATATTATTTTTCCATTGCTTTATTATTCAACATCGAAAGAAAACCAGTGTGGAACTGAGCCAAATAGCGAATATAGACGAAACTCCTCTGGCATTTGATGTGCCGAATAAGAGAACTCTTGCCATGACAGGTGCTGAAACTGTATATGTAAAAACAAATGACCATAAAAAAATGCACTACACTGTCGTCCTTTCATACTGTGGAGATGGTACTAAACTTAATCTAATGATCATTTTCAAGCGCAAAACAATGCCAAAACTGTCTGAAATACTGCCAGGTGTTGTTCACGTACATGACCAGAGCTGGATGGACGAGGCTACTATGAAATTATGGATCGACAGAGTGTGGGAGAGGAGGCAAGGTGCATTACTGAAGAAGAGTTCTCTTCTTGTGCTAGGTCAGTTTAGCTGCCATTTGAAAAATTCTATCAAGGAGAAACTGAGACAGGAAAAGACAGATCTTGCTGTTATTCCGGACGGACTTACTTTACAGCTGCAACCTCTTGATAGCTCGATAAATAAACCATTTAAAGCGTATATGAGAGAGGATGGAACAAATGGCTGATGTAGGAAACACAACATGAACTCAAGCCGAAGGGAGCTTTAAAACGACCTACAAACTAGTGTGCCAGTGGACAAAACAGTTGTGGTGTAGAGTGAGAGAAGACATTTTTGTTAAATTTTTCAAGAAGTGCGGCGTAAATAACACTCTCCATGGTAGTGGAGACCATCTTACACAACGACGACGACAAAGAGGAAGAAGAAGAAGAAAGTTCAGATGACGCTTTTCAGTTATATAAAGGTAAGTTGGGTTTTATTGAAACGTCCCCTTAGAAAAATTATAAATGACTGTGCTTAAACTGACACACAATATTTTTAGCGCAACGCAATCTGACTTTCAAAATTCCATACAAAAGAATGGCCGTGACGAACAATAACCTATACCTTTCATGAATCACTTACCTCATAAAAATCTTCGTTACTCAAACTACTGCAATACAGCGTGCGCCAATACTGCCAGCTGAATAAAAGATTCTAACTACTGAAGGCACTAACTACTGATAGGCATAGTTAGCAAATGAAAGATTTTGATAGAGAACAAACAATGTATTTATCTTAATAGTGTTCAAAAGTCATAATATATACATCAGTTCATGACATCCAGTCTTACAAATTTACTGTCTCTGATGGACACACGCACAGATCATTCGCTCTCAAAACTCCGCCATCTCTCTCCCCATATCCACCACCGCTGGCGGCTCACCTCCAACTGCGCAACGCTACGCGCTGTTAACATCCAACTGCCCAACACTACAATAGCAAATTCCAACAATGCAAACTAGCCAAAGACTGCACACAGGACAGTCAGTGATTTTCATATAGAGCGCTACATGGCGTTACCAACATAAAAACCTAAACAGCCTACTTACATTATAAACTAAGATTTTTTTCAGTCTGGCTTTGCAGTTGATAACAAAAATGAAAAAATGTTATTTTTTAAAGATAATAGCTTAAAAATTAAGGTGCATCTTATTGTCCATAGCGTCTTGTAGTCCGTAAAATACGGTAATTAAAGTACAGCTACTCACGGGGGCCAGTGTGGACTGTAGTTATCGTATGGCAGCGAAACTTGATAGATATGATGATGCGTCAATGCGGAACAGATTTATGCTGGAAAATAATTAGTTCCAATTTTGGCCGCAAGGTGCAAATCATAAGAATACTCTGCTACACACTTCACTGCGGTTTGGAACGTTGTTTCTGGAAACACAAAATAAAAGCAAGTGGTCGGTGAGAAGTGGGTTCCGATGTCCAAGTTTCCGCTGGCCTACAGCTGCTATTTCTGGAACCACTAGTCACATGTGTGGGGTTTGACGGAGCCTAGGAGAAGACGTGCGAAGCGTGGTATTCCACTTTAGCATCGCCCGCAACGGGAACACGCGTCCATTAGCAACATTTTGTGCGTGTGGGTGCGCTCTCTCTGCGGATGACGCAGACGGATGCCACACGGCCGTGCATGTGTGTGTGTGTGTGTGTGTGTGTGTGTGTGTGTGTGGCCGGCCGCCGTCCGTTAGCGGAATCCGGAAACAGGGTGGACCGACCGGTCTGCGCGCTGGACGCAACACGCACGCAGGTGAACCCCTCTGCTCCCTGCGCTGGGAAGACGCGCTCCTACCGCCGGCGCCTAGCGAAGCGCAGTCAGGTATCCGTATGGCGTTTTACTGCGACGAGCGGGGAGGACGGTTTCAACGCCACAAGGCTTCACTAGGACTGCTGCTGATGGATGCGCTCTACCTACTCATGTCTTCTTCCAAGCAGAGAACCGATTCACACAGCCACTCAGAGGAAGAAGACTCACAGCCTCACGTGTGAAGTTCATCGTAGTATAACCTGATATTTTTTTCGCACTCTTGCGCAGACATGAAGGTCATTTTCACTATAAAAATAAATCTATAATCTCCTGAAACTATTCGGAGATGTACGCCTTACCTTTCTGTTTGTAATCCCACGCTCTCCCAGCCAAACTATCCTACTTAGCTGAGGTTGTTACTCAAAGGCACTTTTGTGGACTGTTCTCCTTTCTGGCTCATCAGTCTTCGGACTCGCTTCATGCGGCGGACGACTTTGTCCTCTGCGACTAACTTCTTCGTCTCATAGTAGCACTTACACCCAGCGTTATCAGTTACTTGTTGGTATATTCCAGTCTGTCTGCCTTCCCCTACTCTTTTACCATCAGCAACTGCATCTAGTACAATGGATGTTATTCTCTGATGTCTTAACACTACATCTATATTCCGCAAACCTCATTACGCTGTGTGGCTGAGGGTACTTCGTGTACCTGTGTCACTTTTCCCTATTCCTGTTCCAGTCGCGTATGGTTCGCGGGAAAAACGATTGCTGGCAAGCCCCCGTGTGAGCTCAAATCTCCCTGATTTTACATTCATGCTCTTTTCCAGGAACGCACATTCTCCACACTTCAACAGTAAACCACAACTTGATGCAAATAGCCTCTCTTGCAGCATCTGCTTCTCAAGTTGGCTTAGTATCTTTCTGAAGCTTTCGCACTCACTAAATCAATCAGTCTATAACGAAATGTGCTGCTCTTCTTCGGATATTCTCTATTTCCTCTGTCAGTGCTGTCTGGTAAGGGCCCAGACTTACGAACAGTACTCAAGTACTGGTCGAATGAGGGTTTTGTAGGGTACCTCTTTGTGGATGGACTGCTTTTCCCGAGAATCCGTCCAGTGAATCTGTCTGGCACCTGCCTTAATTGCGATTCGTTTTATGTGGTCATTCCACTTCACATCACTATGTAGGCTTTCTCCAAGCGTTTTATGGATGTGACTGCATGAAGTGATTTCTCTGCAATTGAGTAATCATAACATAACGGATCTTTGTGTCCCTTCATCCTGCCCGTTCCTCGAGTCGTGTTTTCCACAAACTCTTGTCGTTGCCGATTGTGCAGAGAAGTTCCTCATTTCTTATCTTGTCAGTCGACTTAATTTTTACCGTCCTTCTCTGACACCGCACCTCGAATGCTTCGATTCTCTTCTTTCTCGGTTTCCCCCCACAGTCCATGATACACTACCATACAATGCTGTCTTCCAGACGTACTGTTTCGTAAATTGCTTCCTTCAATTGAGAGCCATGTTTGATGCTCGCGGCCTTCCTTTACCGAGATACACCCTCTTTGCATACCCTGGTTTGCTTCTTATCCACTTCGCCTAGTCCCGTCATTCGTTATTTTCTTCCAGGGCAGTGGAAGTCCATCACTTCCTCTACTACGTGGTTCCCAATACTAATGTTCTCCGCCACGATAGCTGAGTGGATTGCCGGCACGGTAACTCAGCGTGTTCGGTCAGAGGGTTAGCTGCCCTCTGTAATAATAATAATAATAATAATAATAATAATAAAAACTGAGTTACTGGATCAACGACGAACTGAAACGGATGTCTTGTAACATCCGCCCCGAGCAGATGCAACGAACGGAAACGAAAAAAAAGAAAAAAGTGGTCAGTGCGCCGGGCTCTCATGTCAAGGGGCTCGGGTTCGATTCCCGGCTGGATCGGAGATTTTTTTTTTCCGCTCACGGACTGGGTGTTGTGTTGTCCTAATCATCATCATCTCATCCCCATCGACACGCAAGTCGCCTAAGTGGTGTCAACTCAAAAGATTTGCACCAGGCGACTGGTCTACCCGCCGAGAGGCTCTAGCCACACGACATTTCCAATACTTATGTTAAGGGTATCGCTAGCATTGTTTCTGCTATTCGTCATTACTTCCATCTTTCTTGGTTTACACTCGGTCCATAGTCTCTGTTCTTTGTGTTCAATCTCCCCTGTAATTCGAACTTATGTTTACTAAAGATAGCAATGCCATCAGCGAAACTTATCATATCCTCACATTCTGAATTCAAATACCAGTCGTGAAATTTTCCTGCATTTCCGGTATTGCTTCTTGGATGTGCAGGTCGAACGGAAGGGGGAAAAATTGCGTTCCCGCATTACACGGTCTTTAATAAAAGCGCTTGAAATTTCTCTCTTCGTCTCCCATTCAAATGCCCCCCCCCCCCCCCCCCCCCCGCTGATTCTTGTGCATGGCCAGCCGCGGTGGTCTAGCGGTTCTGGCGCTGCAGTCCGGAACCGCGGGACTGCTACAGTCGCAGGTTCGAATCCTGCCTCGGGCATGGGTGTGTGTGATGTCCTTAGGTTAGTTAGGTTTAAGTACTTCTAAGTTCTAGGGGACTTATGACCTAAGATGTTGAGTCCCATAGTGCTCAGAGCCATTTGAACCATTCTTGTGCATGTCACATTTTCTCTTTTTTCCCTGTAGCTTATCCTATTTTTATGAGACATTCAAAATTTTTGCACTACTTTACACTGCCCTGCATTCCATCTAGGTTCACAAATATTATCAAGGTTTCTTGATTATTCTTAATTCTTGCTTACGTTTTTCAAGCATAAAATCGGAACTGCCTCTCTGGCGTCGTTATCCTTCCGAAAGCCAAACTGATTCTCAGCTTACTGATCCTCAGTTTCCCATTGATTCTCAGCTTACTGATCCTCAGTTTCCCATTTTATGTGCAATCCCAATGGTAGCGAGTTCAGATAAATGCGAAAATTATCGTGCAGTCAGTGTAACACCTTATGTGTCCAAGAAGCTGAGAAAAATTGTCTGAATGGCATTCTTCCGGATGTCACACTTTATCTCCAGTCTCATAGGTTCCACATAATAACTTGCGTAGTAAACTGGTTGCAACTTCTCCATATTGTTTTGGAAATTTCGAAGGAACATTATCTGCCCCTAATGCCTCCTTTTATCAAAAGCCTGATAACGTTTTGTCAAACTCTGATGAATCCTTACGTATTCCAAACAGACATCCGTCCCTTGTTTTACTTTGGGGTAGAATCTCCTCAGGAGCGAATAGAGCAACAGATGGGGGCCACTGCCCAGGACAGGCTGACATTCAATTTGAGCCGCTACGCATGTTATTTCAGTATATTCGTTCGATATGTTATTATGGTTGTAACACCGATTTCAGCCATTTAAAAGGTTCAGCCAGTGTCATTGGTATCGTACTGCTTTTGGCCTGAAGTGGAAAACAAAAACACATCACGCAAACCACAGTGTGAGGATAGCTATTAATTTAAAATAATGTAGAGTCAAAATTAGAAACGGAGTAAAAGAAGGAAGCTTATCATCCTCTTCTTTGTTTAAAATTTTCGTCGAAAAGCGTATGATAATCTCCAAAAGTAATGTTCTGTTATTAAAGTGAACGAAATTCCCAATATTGGAATTTGCGGATGATATTGTCCTAATAGCTGATAGTGAAAAACATACACAAAATATACTTTGTAAAGTATCAACAAATATTAAAAAGTCTTAAAATTAACAGTCAAAAAGCAAAATTTATCAAGTAAGCAGATAAAAAATGAGGACACCTCACACTCATACAGAAAGAAATAAAACAAAGTATGTTGTTCAGTTTTGTTACTTAGGCATCTTAATAAGAAAAGATAACGGACGCAGCATGGAAATAGGATATACAGCAGCTAAATGCAGTTTAAATGAATAATACAACTTGTACAGAATGAAAAAGCAAAGAATTTAATCAAGACGTCCACCTGGAATGCGCTACTACATTGCTGTGACAGCTGGACACTCCCGGAGTCAGACAGAAAGCGCTGTGACGTGGCTCTGGAGAAGGCCAATGAGGACCAGCCGGGAAGAAAAGGAAACCAATGCAAACGTTCTGAAACAGACCAGTGAGCAGACAAACCTGATAGCAACTCTCTAAATGAAAAAGAGGATATTTATTCGGACGCAGTAAGATATTAACAGACGTACTGTAAGAAAAAGTATTGGAGAAGAACACCACGAGGAGGCCAAGAAACAAAACGGTCGAAGATCTACTGGAAATTATACAGAAATAATGAGGAGCAGAAAGTAGGGGTGAATGGTTGCACCAAAACAGAGCCTTTAGAAATAATGATGATGATGATGAGGATGATGATGTGTAAAGATTTTTTTCTTTTAAGTTATTAATTGGTGGCATAAGAAGGAAAATATATTCAAGGCCTGAAGAAATTCTGTGGGTCTGAAGGTTTAGATGAAACATCGAGCAAAGAGGTCAAGAAGATAAGTACACGTATATCCACGAAAGTCGAGGAGTTGCCGATCCTCATATTCCATACATATTTATATTGCTAAGTGAACGTAGTAGGTCGCAGCAGTACCCAGAAAATAAATTCCATAAGCTGTGTCCTGTAGGGTTTCATATTTCTCTTTATTGTATGCTGTTTATTTTGAGGCAACGAGAGGGTGCCATCCCGGAGTTGGAAACGTGTGGAAAGCGGCCTGGAGAGCCACACCCACGCCGACTGTAGTGTGGGTGGAGTCAACACCAGTAGTGAGGCTTGCGGCTTCGATCCGCGTGTGCCGAACCCACTTACCTCGCAGCCAACCAGGTTGCGGTCGCCTAGAGCTTACCAAGGACGTGAAGAAGTTACTATTTATAACCTCCAAAATCCTACTCCCATTCCCTACGTGTCGCCCGATTCAATTCGAACCACACTGCATTAGGTCTTGCATTCGGGAGTGCGGCCGTTCAAACCCGCATCCGGCCATCTAGGTTTAACTTTCCGAACACCCCGAAATCGCTTAAGGCAAATACCGAGACGGATCCTTTAAGAAAGGACACGGCCGACTTCTTTTCTTATCCTTCTCCCACTCTCACCCTTCTCCCAGTCCGAGCTAGTGACACTGGGGTCGATGGGACGGTAAACCCACATCTTCCTTTCTTCCGTTTCATTACCTTTGGTTTTCTTATACGACACCAACTATTCCTTTTACCCGATCTCCCAACTCGTCTGCCGTTTCTGCAACAATTATTCTCTCTGAACGTTAACCCCTCTCTCCAAATTTCTCTTTCGTTTCCTTCACAGTTTGCCCAGTGTACAGATTAAATGACATCGAGGGTTGGCAAACCTTTCTCTCTCAGTTACTGGCGCATTTTTACCTTCGAGTCTTATAACTGCACTGAGATTTCTATACACGCCATTGACAGACTTTCGCTTCCCGTATTTCATTCCCGATAATTTCATAATTCCAAAGAGTGCATGCGATGTTAATCTGTCAAGTGAACACAACTCAAGGAGCTGCCTTCGCGCTGTCCAAGTCTACGACTACAGCAAAACGTCTCGAAGCCTGATGTGGTACTCACAAAGAGCGAAACACGTTCCCAGCGAATAGTGCACGTTAACTTGATGGGCGTCGTCTATATTTTAAACAAGGACAAATCTGTAGCTGGGAAAAGTGCATACAACAGGAAATTTCTCGCGAAATTTCATTTTCAGCAAGACAAGGATTACTTCCACTAGCAAGCTTTTGCACAAAAGTTAGGTCTCTGCCTCTGTGATAAAAGATTACTGCTCAAGCATCCTAATATTCCACGACAGTCAGCGCGATTATAGAGTGATCTAAAATTGAGTATGGCTACCCCTAATGCTTGTATTAAAGATATCTTAGTTGCAGAAACTGCATGTACCTTTTCTGGCACTGGTTGGACTTTTTGTTTTGTGATTGATAGTAGTTGCACGAGATCCAAAAAACTGGAATTTTTTTTCACGGTCATCGGTTATTGACGTTAAAAACCATTAAAAAGTAGTTCTTTATATAACTCATGATTACCAAATCATGATTATCATTTCATACCATTTCAAGGCAAGATGCCTTGCAAAGAACAAAGGAGAAACGCCAATGGCACGAAAATTGTGTTTCGTTCAGTTGTAGTCAGACGGTCCTAAAAATAAAAATTATCAATATACCGTAATGATTACCATTTGTCTGGAATTAGAGAACTAGCACACCACGATACTGAAATACGGATCGACTCGCGAATGATGCTTAAACTCAAAAACTCGATAATATTTTACGTTATTCCTTGCCGCAAGTAGACTTGTCAGAACAGTCAAGATATCCAAATGGGAAGGGATTTTCACTGTTGGGTGCTTGGAGGTCTAATCTATACGAGTAGAGCAGATTCAATGTCTCAGCAAAGGGTTTTGCCGCCATCTGAAGCAAGACGAACATCAGTCGGGCCCCAGAACGTCAACTCCGACAGTTTGCAGTAAGCTACCTGAAACTGCGCTGTAAAGACGCAGGCTACTGACTAGTGTTCCCCGAACAGCATCACTCTGAAGTGCCTGCAGACATGAGCAGATGATTCATACGATGCGATCAACCTAAGTTTAGTTGTTAGCATAAAGTCGCCCCCCCCCCCCCCCCCCCAAATTCAGTAGTATCTCAAATTCGCAACTGCCGTGGATACACTCATCATTTTTGTAGTTATTTTCGGTAGGGTGAAGGTCCCCGGCTTCAAACGAATGGTTTCAGTGACAAACGGAAACGTTTAGGTAATTTTTGTTTATTATTTTCCGGCATAAAACAAAAACGTCACGTCGCTCCATTTCAATATGGCCGTCTTCAATGGTGCCCGTATAATACTTTCTACAGTCGATGACGAACACATACTCCCATCTGTAGCTGTCATGCCAAACCAACACCTGTTCCTCCTGTACATCTGATAGTAACTGCCTTAACTCAGTGAAAAACTCCCCACAACTGTTCCCCCTTCCCCCGACCCCCCTCCTTTCAGTCCATATTTTACTGTGACGGCTCGTGACGTCATTCTTACAGCGCCACTCAAGCCTGACGTCAGAATCAGATTATCATTGGTTGAATTTCAAATGAAGACCAAAATTTAGTATGATTATATGGATCAACCTAGAACACAGAGACCCTCCCACACTGCCAGTTCTGTTCGCATGCTGATAATGTTTGAAATGTATTGACTGAAATAGGTTGACATGGGGATGAAGGGATAAAAAATAAAAAGATGAAAATCACTACAAAATAAAATTAAACAGGTTGTAGTTGATTTATATACAAAAAGATTGCATTTGTTCATAGATAATTATCTTGGAACAGAATTTTGTCAAGATAAAGTATTTCGGAAGGTGTGAAAGATTTACCGATGTGTTACTTAATTAACATTACTAGAAAAGTCGTTAAAGAGAGATGAGCAATGTTCTCATGTCACATGTCACGCTTTATGGAGCTATCTCAAGGAAGCTACCGTGTCCGCCACCCCCCCCCCCTCCTCCTCCTCCCCAAACTCGATTGCGTCACTGGGAAAAAGACTTTCAGTAAATTTTCATAATGTTGAGTATAATTTCCAAAAGAGGAAAAAAAGAAAACTTGAATTGCACGAAGAAATTTGATAAAGGAACTATAAGCAAAAAGACTGATGTAAAAAGAGACGGAAAAATTCAAGCAATATTACTTTGTTGCCGAAATTATCAGAACCAACATTTACTACACGAAAATTTATAATATGACGAACAAAGAACCTACCGTTCGATGCAGACGATTACATATGGGATGGACTGTTGGCAATCCATCTTTGATTTGAAGAAATGAACGAAGAATTCAAGAGAAGTTTAGCACAAGCGTTGCACAGAAACGAAGCCTGTTTTGTTCTCTCCCGTATCGTAGTTTTTATTTTTATATTTTGTTTCTGTAGAAACTGACAGCCATTTACATTGCACATGAAGAGAACGCGGGGGATGAAACAAGCATATGGATGTGTATGTTACCTGGAGCTTTCTTTCTACGTCTCGAAAGTATAGGGAAAACAATGTCAATGTTTTTGATCCGGTGTATAGTTCTGTAATTTGTGAATAAAAAGATCTTGTTTCTGGATGACACGATCTAGTGTAGTGATACAAACGAAGGGACGGTGGCGGACAATATTTCGTGAACTCATCAGTAATATGGTGGATCCATGCCACGCGAGGGTGAAACTGGGTTAACAATTCACGGTGACGACGTGCCTTAAGGGGACTTTGTACGTGAAATTCGTCGAAGTTTGACACTTTCTGTTTTCTACTCCATAATGTACTTTGGACTTTCCTGAACATTTTGGTATATAATACATTAAAATCAGACAGTTGTGGGACCTTCAAATAATATTTTGAATGTTGACGAGAGTGTCAAATTTCGCGGCTACGCATATACTGCCACAATTGAGCAGTCATATCTTGGGAACTACACAGTCTAGAAGGCTGTGAATTGCTTTGTTTTGTGCCTACTGCTACGTCTCAGAAGTTGACATTACGAATAAACAAATCAGTCCTTTGTTTCTCATACTAATTTTCGTTGAAAGTAGTGTGATTACCGGCTATTTTTGTAGTAAGCTAACTTCTATTGCTTTTTACACGTAAATAAAATGACTAAGCGTAAAAGTAACTTCAAGAAAAGCAAATTTACGGGTAACAGATACGTGAGACCTGCATTTTCTTCTGAAGTACTTGAAAACACCAATGAAAAGCCGTGTCATGTTTTGTATCCACCTCCAACAAACACTTGGTGTAAATATAGGCAAGCTGAATTTTCTGGCACCCTGCATGAACTTAACACAAACATTTTCTTCCCTTGGCAGTAATGGAGGCAATCAAACCTTTTTACAGAAATCTTGCAAATCCTGAGTTACTACAGAAGTGTTTACATGGAAAGACCCAGAATGTGAATAATGTTGTGAGGTGCCATGTGCATGAAAATGTGTTTGTTGGCCTTATGGCTCTAAAGTTAGCAGTGTCTGATGCTGTAATAACTTTTAATGGTAAGAACTATGAAAGACTTAAGGTTCTGGAGAAGTTAGGGGTAAGATTTGGACAGAACACAAGTAAAGGACTGCGGGAACTGGATGAGCTTCGTGTACGTGAAGCAGAGTTAGCTGCTCAGCAAATGACAAAAGAAGCAAGAAAGAAATGGCGGAGGCAAGCTCTGGGCTGTTGTGACACTGAAGAAGACACAGACTATGGGCCAGGGAAATTCTAGTGCACAAAAGACGCAGAAATGTAAGTCTGTATCAGAATTTGTAATAAAAAAAGTTTTAAACCTCAAGATCTCTGAACTACATTTTTCGCAATAAATGACTCGTTTTTTAAAAAAGTACTGATGGTAGAGACATGAAATTTTCACGGCATGCCAAGTGTGAGATTCAACACATATGGAACTAGAATAATAAAAATATCGTGAGTTGTTTTGTTTTTATGTTCATTTATTTGCAAAATTATGTCAAAAAATTAAGTGTTCGAAAGAAAAAGATAACATGCCCCACAATACAAATTTTGTAATAATTCTAGTTCAGTAATCTAGAAAAGTGCATTCAATAATTATGGAAAATTGTAAGTTGGTGTCTTAAAAAGTTTCCAAGATAATGGGTCAAAAATTGGATAATTTAACATTGGCGGCATAGGACATACAATGTCCCCTTATTAAGAGCCAGAAATCGTGGTTGCATCTCCGTTCTTCAGCTGATACAGTGGCTCAAAAACTGTCCTCTCCTGTTGTGAACATTGCAGGCATCTATAATGAGGTGACAAAAGTCATGAGATACCTTCTAATATCGTTTCGGGCCTCCTTTTGACCAGCTTAGGGCAGCAACTCGACCTGGTATGGACTCAACAAGTCGTTGGAAGTCCCCTGCAGGAATAGAACTATTGAGCCATGTTGCCTCTACAGCCGTACGTAATTGCGAAAATGTTGCCGGTAAGGATTCTGTACACAAACTGAGTTCTCGATTATGTCCCATAAATGTTCTGTGGGATTCATGTCGTGCGATCTGCATGACCTAACCATTTGCTCGAAATGTCCAGCATCTTCCTGAAATCAATTGCGAGCAATTGTGGCCGGGTGACATGGCGCATTGTCATATGTAAAAATTCCGTCGTTGTTTGGGAACATAAAATCGATGAATGGCAAAAAATGGTCTCCAAGTAGTCGAACATAACGACTTCCAGTCAATGATCGGTGCAAAACACAGACCACCCATAATGGAGCCCCAACAAACTTGCACAGTGCCTTGTTGAGAACTCGGGTCCTTGGCTCCGTGGGGTCTGAGCTACACTCGACCCCTACCATTAGCTCCTACCAACTGAAATAGGGATTCACCTGACCAGCCGTCTAGGGTCCAATCGATAAGGTCACGAGCCCAGGAGAGGCGCTGCAGGCGACCTAGTGCTGTTAGCAAAGGCACTCGCGTCGGTCGTCTGCTGCCGTAATCCATTAACGCCAAATTTCGCCGCACTGTCCTAATGGGTGCGTTCGTCGTACGACCCACACTAACTTCTGCGGTTTCTTTGAAGTAGTGTTGCTTGTCTGTTAGCACTGACAACTCTATGCAAAAGGCGCTGCTCTCCGTCGTTAAGCGTAAGACATCAGCCACTACGTTGTCCTTGGTGAGAGCAGATGTCTGAAGTTTGGTATTCTCTGCATGCTCTAGACGCCGTCGATCTCGGAATATTGAATTCCCTAACGATTTACAAAATGGAATGTCCCATGCGCCTAGCTCGAGCTATCATTCTGCGTTCAAAGCCTGTTAATTCCAGTAGTGCGGACGCAATAACGTCGGAAACCTTTTCACATGAATCATCTGAGTACAAATGACAGCTGTTTTATACCTTCTGTACTCGATACTACAGCCATTTTTATGTGTACATATCGCTAACATATGACTTTTATCACCTCAGTGTATTATGTAACCCATTTATCAGAGCATCCAAGTGTATTACACCTATGTACTCCCACATATATCAGGTCTGACGTTTACATAATGTATGATTGTAATTGCCTGGATTAATGTAGAATACTTGTCCGTAATTTACCTTTTGTGGAAACAAAGTGTGTGGTGTAAATGGAGAAGCCAGTATGCCATGGCAGCTTTGTCGTACGTTTGAATGAAACTCGTTCCAAGAACAATTTTTGTAATTTTGAGATTAAAAATAGAGCTTTATATGTAGCTGAAAATTTTAACAACCAGCAGTTCTGTATCGAAATGTAATTTTTTTAATCATCAGCGTTTTAGAAAAGTATTTCAGTGTGAGCCCACCTGCGAGGAAAAAGATTAGAGTACGACTATTAACTTAAACATATACTGGATTGCAAATATAGTCACGCACGAAAAAACCAGTGCCGTCGAGGGAAATGTATTCCAGTTCACACGATAATCTTCTAAATAGTCGAACGCGTCCGCAAGAAGCAACTGGCAGCAGCGATTGTTGAAACAAAATTTCTTGTTATCAGCTTCATTACGCTTTAGCAAACACAGCGAGTACGTAATTATTACACGAGGAAAAAATTACTGTTGCTAATTTCGTGCTACCTTCTGACATTCATTCACCTTTTTTAGAGCTCTCAAGCTTTTAAGCTGCTTCAGCTTTGCTGCCATTTTGGTCCAACCTATAAGACAGTTTTTCATTTGTCCCAAAGGGCGTTGCGGTGAGTACCGTAATCAGTTTGTTTTTGTCCACCGCTATTACAGTGGGCGTCGTTAATGGCTCTCTTCATCATGTGATGTGTTTAGCGGTAAAGAGGCAGGCAGGCTGAAGCAACGGGCCAAACAGGTTGTGGTGGCCGGTCCCCGGTATGGGTCGCGGCGCTTTGTTGCTCCTGTAACGTGGAACGTATTGTCAGAGCGCAAGATGTTCGCTCAGATACCCGGCCGGCTGCGCGGAGCGCCACGATGAGCCGGTGTCTGCCAACCGGTTTTTAAATCTCGACTGCTGCTCACCACTTAAAATACTTCTCTAGCGACACTTCCAGACGCCTCACTGCAGGCGTGCCCTGAAAGTCTCTTTCAGGTTAAATTATCCTTTGTTAAAAAAAACATTTCATGTAACTATGCGTTTATTACTTTTCAAAATGCGCCGGGTTTTATATTATTATTCTTGTTTTACCTATCATGGAGTATAACAACGAAAAAACAGTGCTATTAGCCCCAATTCCATTGACAGTATGATTCATTTATGTGTAACTATTTAAAGCCCTACTTGACTGTTGATCGACCATGACTGTTTCAGAAATATGAAACAGGTTTACAAATACTATTACAACTCACAAAGTTTATCGTTTACTTAAATTATTTAATTAGCAACATGTTTCGAGGTTAGACTTCATCGTCAGGCTACAGTAGCTATACAAAAAACATTTAAGATAAGTGCACGTAGATCTTAAAGATTCTTTGCATAGCCTTGGTATGCGCTGTGGTCATGTTGTGGAGGGAGAGGATAACCTAAAAGGAAACCTCTTATTTAATATCTATGTGCACGTGTGTTAGGTGTTTTATGTATGCCACTGCAGTCTGATGGTGAGGTCTAACTTCGAAACATCCTGACAATTAAATAATTTAAGAAGACGACAAATTTTATCACTCATAGCGGTATTTGTAAAACCTTTTCACATGTGAACTAGTTTTGCGCTAAAACTCGGAATGAACATAGCAAAAACTAGCATAAAAATTCGTGTATTACAATCTATAATACGAGTAGAAAAATTCCGACGAAACAACAGAAACATTGACTTTTTAAAGTTCCTGGCAGATTAAAACTGTGTGCCGGACCGAAACTCGAAATCGGGACCTTTGCCTTTCGCGGGGAAGTGCTGTACCACCTGAGCTACCCAAGCACTACTCACGACCCCTCCTCACAGCTTTTCTACTTACTGGTAGAGCACTTGCCCGCGAAAGGCAAAGATCCCGAGTTCTAGTCTCGGTCCGGCACACAGTTTTAATCTGCCAGGAAGTTTCATATGAGCGCACACTCCACTTTAGAGTGAAAATTCCATTCTGGAAACATTGACATTTTTAAGTTCCATTGAAACAAAAACATTACTGTGAAACAATGTCTGTCACAACATATTCACAGTCAATGTAATTTAGCTGCTTTGGCCATTTAGAGTCAGTTACTTCCAAAGATTTACGTGCTTTCGATGTATGGAGCTATCAACGATTATCTCTTCTTTGCACATATAAATAAACGAGTTTTGTAACATAGAAATGACCGAACAGGAGCTTGGATGGTACATACATAAACTGCGCGTTTCTCTATAGCGAGCATGAAGAAATCGGTGGAGTGATTTCGGGTGTATTCATTTTTCCGTACAGTGTTTCGATGACCGACCCAGTTGTCTTCTTCAGATGCTGCGAACTGTGTTGTTACACATACTCGCTGCCTGGATTCCAATTAGGCTGTGGGCTGTTCTTGGTGACCCAGAGATCCATCCGTTTTTTCTTAACTAACAGTAACTTTTTCAAGCTCAGCTTGCACTTTTGACGTTATGTAGAGAGAGTTGAACGTTGTTTATGTATACAGATATTTTCAATGACAAAGTTCCTTTGCTTAGTCATTATTATTAATGATAATCTAGTCGTAGAAATACGAGGGTGAGTCAATAAGGCGAACGCCAGAATACGGCATATCGTTCTAAGTTTCACACCTATACGCTTCTAGCAAGTGGCAGCACACTTCGCGTGGAAGGTGGGCGACACACAGCATGCCGTGGCCAATGGTTAATGATCTGCAGTCAGAGCAAGATAGCAGGTGTGGTATGAGAGTGTACCCGACTAGAACAACGGGATTTTTATGAGCCGAGGAGTGTCTGCAGAGCGCGTGCACAGCGAAATCCGTCCCGTATACGGTTCGAACTGTACCGCATGGAAAATTTTGTTCAGTTAGGTAGAGGAATTCAGTAAACGACGAAAAACAAAATCACAAACAAGGAGCTTTTTAGCCGGCCTTTTTATCCAATGATAGCACGTTGTTTCCCCGTCTAGGGGTATTTCGCTAACTCCAGGACACATCGGTCTTGTGGGCTGCAGCAGATTAAGGAGCCAAATAAACTTGTTATATTCTGAGTGGTCACTCGTTAGATGCGAACGCTGCGACAAGAATTCTATGCTGCAGGCTTTTAACGCTTAGTCGAGCGATGGGATAAGTGTTTAAGTTTACAAGTGGCACACGGGGCTCTGATGTCTCTATCCCAGTCCTTGACTTATTTATTGATTCGTAATGAAGCTTGTTTCATATCAACTGATGGTGATAGAAGAACAGGTAGTTATTCAGGTTTTTGAGTCGTTGTCACGTTAATATGACTGGTCAGTGTATTTTGAGTTGAGCGTCATCCACCACGGATAGTAAAAAAGTTTTAAAAACGATTTAGTAAAAACTTGGGGTTAATCCTCGTCTCCGTATTCACCACTCAATGGAACGCATTTTTTCTCCGAACGATGGATGGCTTGACAGAAACATTGGTTGCGGAAGTCTGTAGTTTGGCGTTCACGCAAGTTCCTCCTCGAAAATCACGTCGTCGTCATTCTTCAACTGCCGAACCAAACAGTAGTTTCTGTACATGAGGAAAACTGGGCGCTACGTCAGGACAATATGGGGATGAGGGTGGGCTGAGGCACAATGTGACAGCCCAAAGAAGCAGTATGTGTGACTGTGTCCCATGCAGAATCAATGGGGACGCTGTCGTGGGACAGGAACAGTGCCTTGGACAGCTTCCCGAGACCTTATCTGAAGATTTAGGTAGTGTGCTCGAATGACCGTTTCCCTCATGACTATAATGTGTCAGCACCAAACCATGGAAGTCCCAATTCTGCAACATCATGACTGTTGATGTTGGATCTTTGCCTTTTTTGGTGCTGGTGAGTCCACGTGTTTTCGCCGCCGGCAGTGGCCGAGCGGTTCTAGGCGCTTCAGTCTCGAAACCGATACAGTCGCAGGTTCGAATCCTGCCTCGGACATGGATGTGTGTGATGTCCTTAGGTTAGTTAGATTTAAGTAGTTAAATGCCTAAGGGACTAATGTCCTCAGATGTTAAGTCCCAAAGTGCTCAGAGCCATTTGAACCATTTGTACCACATGTTTCCGCTGCTTGCTTTGCTCCTTCGTCTTCCAGCATAGCCCACGGCGATTAGGGCGGCTAAACAAGCCATTTGGGTTAGCTTGACACAGCAGTGACATTTACACTTCTACCTCTCTCGGCGGGATTTTTGAATGGCTGTGAGCAGCCACAAAACC